>NC_090885.1:43021203-43056203 GCF_036669925.1 Montipora capricornis
ATGGTTACATCAGCAGATATTGACCCTGATGGCAATTTTGATTACAAAAAACGTTTTCTGCTTTTGATATTATGGGTACAAATACAGTGTAATGTAAAATCCAGAACGGTAAAAAATCTGATTCTGACCAGCTAATGAGTTCATCAACTTGTCAGGTGTTGGCCAAAATGTTTTACTTGTTGAAAAGTGCTTACCTGTCTGGTGATGAGTCAGTTGTATTTATAGCTTAGTGTTTGTGCCAACACGTTAGTTGTGTGAGCCAACATGTTGGTTGGGTTAGGGTCTTACCCATTGGTCGTAGGTTGGTTTCAAGGTTAACAAATTTCATTGATCACCAGTATATCGTTTGGATTCAACGTGTAGTATACTGACAAACACAACAGTTGACTGCTCATACTTGATTTACAGAACTTTGTAAGTTAATTAAGGTACTTTCGCTACTTGCTCCGAACACAAATTTAGGATCCATGGACTGAAATAGTTAATAATACATTGTCTAACACTTCGAATTCATCCACCCATTAAAGATAATTCTTGGCATTATTACATGTATCTTAGAAGGATGACGGAGAGAGTAACAAATTGAGCGCAATCGCAATCAATCCAAATCTATAGTCACAAACATGGTTAGCATCTATTTTTGCAGTAATTAGAGCGAATGTTAACGATTTATGTCCAAATTCTCGATTTCTTGAGCCTTTTCATACGGGAGTCTTCAATCTAAATACCCACCTTTGGCCACTGCACTTACATCTTCATAAAACCCAGCAATAAGAGCGACATGTCCAGGACGAGACTCTGTTGGAACTCTAGTGTGTGATACACCCCAGCTTGCTTTTTTTCTCCACCAAATGTCTCAGATAAGGTGCACGAGTCTCACCGTGGTCATCAAGTTCAAACAACTTGTCAGCCCTTAAACCGTCGGCTACGAATAGGACCAGCCTTTTTGCCGGTGGTTTCAGCTTTGATTTATAAGGCGTCATGCCATGGACAAGAGGAGACGTAAAGTAAATGTCGAAAATAGAAGCTAAATAGATAATATGAACCAATATACCAAAGGCTAACAACCTTTCCGCCGCCATTTTGAAATAACGAACAGCCGCTGACAAGTAGGGGTTTTTGGAAGGCTCAGAGAGTACCTGGGTGGATTGGTACAGAGAGAAAATTCGCGAAGAAACGAGAAGGGTGTAGATTTATCTTCACAGTTCCACTGCTACCCAAAACCAGTTCTGATGTAAGAAAGCATTCTAGAAAAACAAATTCTAGAACATTCAGGAGTTTACTTCCCCGAAATAAAAGCAAAGTCATCACTTTTTTTGGACAAACATCATGATATAAGCATATATTATTTCGGGAAATATGATGTAATAGAACCCCTGTTTACAGGTATAAATACGGGCCGTTTTCTGGAAGCTGAAAAATCATTTTGCTGAAACTCATCTCAAACTACAACAAGAAGATTACTGAGGAGAAGAAGAAGAAGGGATTCATCACAACATTTAAAGATGCCAGTCAAGTTAGCTCCCGCCATTGGAATCGACCTCGGAACAACTTATTCTTGTGTTGGTGTATTTCAACATGGTAAAGTTGAGATTATTGCTAATGATCAAGGCAATCGAACAACGCCTAGTTATGTTGCCTTCACTGATACGGAGCGCTTAATCGGAGACGCAGCCAAGAACCAAGCTTCCCTCAATCCAAGTGCCACAATCTTTGATGCAAAGAGACTCATCGGCAGGAAGTTTGACGATCCTACAGTGCAGTCTGATCGCAAGAACTGGCCTTTCCAAGTCATAAATGAATCTGGCAAACCCAAAATCCGCCTAAAGAGCAAGGGATCTTGGAAGACGTTTACCCCAGAGGAAATCAGCGCCATGGTGCTCACAAAGATGAAAGAGACTGCCGAAGCCTACTTAGGAGAGACAGTGAAGGATGCGGTCATTACGGTACCCGCTTATTTCAATGATTCACAGAGACAGGCCACTAAAGATGCTGGAATGATAGCAGGACTGAATGTTAAACGAATTATCAATGAACCTACAGCTGCTGCTCTTGCTTATGGTTTGGACAAAAACCCTCAAGGCGAAAAGAACGTTCTGATATTCGACCTGGGCGGAGGAACATTTGATGTTTCCGTACTGACAATCGATGAAGGATCGCTCTTCGAAGTTCGCTCAACAGCAGGCGACACACATCTCGGTGGAGAAGATTTCGACAACCGTTTGGTGGATCACTTTGTGGCCGAGTTCAAGCGCAAGTTCAGAAAAGATCTTAAAGGAAACTCTAGAGCCTTACGCCGCCTAAGGACAGCTTGCGAACGAGCCAAGCGATCCCTATCGTCAAGCACACAAGCCAGCATTGAGGTGGATTCACTGGCCGACGGAATTGATTTTTACACCAAAATCACGCGCGCTAAATTTGAAGAAATTTGTCACGATCTTTTCAGTTCCTGCCTGGGGCCTGTGGAAAAGGCGCTTCGAGATGCTAAGCTTGAAAAATCCCAGATACACGAGGTGGTACTAGTTGGAGGTTCCACAAGAATCCCAAGGGTGCAGCAGCTTCTGGAGGAGTTCTTCAGTGGGAAAAAGTTGAACAAAACCATTAATCCCGACGAGGCAGTAGCATATGGAGCTGCAGTCCAGGCTGCCATTTTATCCGGGGACCAAAGTGCTGAGATCAAAGATGTTTTATTGCTTGATGTTGCTCCATTGAGCCTTGGTATTGAGACCGCGGGTGGAGTGATGACAGCATTGATTGAACGCAACACTCGCATTCCAACCAAGACTTCAAAGGAGTTCACCACCTACTCAGATAATCAACCAGCCGTGACTATTCAAGTTTACGAAGGAGAGCGAGCTATGACCAAAGATAACAGCCTCATGGGACGGTTCGAGCTGACAGGAATCCCGCCGGCACCGCGTGGCGTACCCAAAATTGAAGTCTCCTTTGATATTGACGCCAATGGAATCCTCAACGTGTCCGCCAAAGATAAGAGCACCGGAAGAACCAATGCAATCACCATCACCAATGATACGGGAAGATTGCCGAAAGCTGAAATAGATCGGATGGTGAATGAAGCTGAGAAATACAAGGAAGAAGATCAAATGCAGCGCGATAGGATTTCTGCCAAGAACAGTTTGGAAAGCTATGTTTACAGCGTGAAACAAGCAGCAGATGATCCACATGTACAAAACAAGCTCAATACTGCTGATTTGGAAACAGTTAAAACCAAGACACAAGAGGTAATTGCTTGGTTAGAAAGGAATACAATAGCAGCGAAAGAAGAATACGAAGAAAAACAGAGAGATCTGCAGCAAGTGTGTTCTCCTATTATGGCCAAGTTACATGGACAGCAAAGTTCTGAAAATGTCGAAAATGGACCAACAGTGGAAGAAGTTGATTGAAATCACGATAGACACTTGCAAAAGCAGTAAACTTTGACGATAGCTCATTTTCTTTAAGTCGGAAAAATAAGACATTTGTAAGAACTCTCCAAGTTAATAAGCTTATAAAAATAAACCTTTAACGCAGAAACAGTATGTATGATGAATAAGAACTCGAGCCACGGTAGTTGGAACACGTTGTTTTGATAATAATTTGGTACTATACTTACATTTCGCACAATAAAACAAGTCAATATCCGTATCAAAAGATCTCATGAATTTAACCGTTTTAAGATGCGGGAAATCCTCTCACTGCATTGCCTAAAAGCAGATATATGACATATTTATTCGGTTTCCCCCAATGCATGCCACGATACTGATGCTCTGAATTTGGGGGTATATGGTTGCTATTAAACGTGGTGATATTAACCGTTTTTCGGGACAACCAGTTTTGCCAAACACCATCCTCCTCAGGCTCTGCGTCTATTCAAATGCCCATTGCCTCACCAGTCAGGGATTCTTCCCATAACTCGGTCAGTCAACGTGTTCTCCTTCGGATCCAACTACGCGATAGTACCACGAACAAAAAAATCATGTTGCTGTTAATAAGTTAAACTGTTCATTGATCATACACCCAAGAATAATTGCGCGTCAAGCAAACTTATCCAGAGTTTTCTCTTTGTAAACTGTTGTCAGTAAGTTGTTGAAGTGGAGGTAAATACTCACTAACAAAGAGAAGAGTAATTGCTTTCGTTTTCACCGCACACGCTGAATAACTAACGAACCAATGAATGACCTTGTGACTATTTTATTGCTGGTATATACCACATAGGAATATTATTCAGAAAAGACAAATGCGAGGGTAAATTATCATTCTCAAAGGCAATAACTTTTCCCGTTTTGCCCCTCCTTCTAACGCCAGAGGCGTCAAGTACACGAGAGGGTACGAACGTCAACAAGTGATCAACCTGCATTTTCTTCAAACACAAAAATCAGACTAAAAGTAAAATTTGACCTCTATTCGTTCCTTCAACACACCACATACGGACCCTCTTCAAAATAAACCGTAAGAACAGAAGAATCTCTAAAACTCAAACGACCCCTTGCAGTAAAATCACCAAGAAAAACTGTTTGACTTATAACAGTTTATAAAGGGGGAAACACTGCTTCAAAGGCGATGTGGACACAATGGTGAAATTGGTGGGGGGGTCCTGTGCTGCTCGGTTGCTCGGTCCATCTAAGGTTCACTATTTTCTCAAATCCCATAATATATCTTGTTTACCCCCCAAAATTTTGCACAAACATTGTTTGCAATTTCTCCGGGGACATGCAGATGTCCCAAGAGAAATCGAAAACAATGCCAATGCAAACTTTTTGTGGGGTAAGCAAGGTGTATTATGGGATTTGAGAAAGTAGAGAATTCCACTCTTTCTCGGGTGCGTATAAAAATTTCAGTGTGGCATAAATCTACATTGAAGCTGATAGTTTTCCATTAAATCACAAAGCACGGAGAATACAGAACTGCAACGTTCTTTCCAAGTTGTTCCTGAGTGCTATCACTAGATTCCACCAAAACCATTCGTCTCAGTTCTTGACCTTTTGCACCCGTTATGGGACATACCTACGCAAAAGGAATATCTTGGGTACCAGATACCAGTGTTCACCGCAGACCTGCAGTTAGGTCGAAGAACCGATCATACATCAGTTAGCATTTTAGTGATTGTGTTGAGTGAAACTAAGATACTGTTAGGTTTCAAAGTTAAAAGAAAAAGTCACTTTATTTAACGTCGGTAGTTCCCTCAGCTACGAAGCTGGTATCAACGGCGCCGACGGTGCGCACTTTACCCCGCCCACTCCCCCACCCCCTCCCTCTGTCACAGTCAGTGCTCTGTTTTACGGGTCTTTAAAGCTATAGCTGCATGGGTCAGTGGAAAGAAAATGGGAATGCTCTGTGGTAACTTGCCTCGACGGTAGCATAAAGCAAAAGAAGTGAAGTCTCACACTAATTTGAATCTTTCCTTGTTTTATTGAAGTCACATTTTAAGATGTTTAACTTCATGCAATTTTACGCCAAAGGAGAAGGCGGTCTTGGTAGATGGCACGCGAGACCCACCGTTTCTGTCGCCAAACACACGGGAAACATCAAATTAACACTTACAGAGGTTATCGCATACCAGGGAACACCTTCTTCGTTGGAAGGAGATAAAGCGGAGGCACTCATTTGAGTGAACTAAAGAGAAGTTTCTGTGTAGCGCCACAAAAATAGACCACTTTCATAAATGGCGACCGATTTGATATTCTATTGTATTTATGTTAATTGAACCTACTGGCCTAATTTTGGTTAACATATTCTTTTGAATTTTGTGCATTGCAGCGAGGCTAGAAAGGATTATCAGTATTAAAACAAAAGAATATAATGAAAAAGGTCTATTCTCTATTTTCGAATTCCCCATAACACACTTTGTTTGCCCCCCAAATTTTGCATAAACCATCGTTTTCAAATGCTCTTGGGAATATGCAGTGTCCCCAAGAGCATTTGAAAACAATAGTTTATGCAAAATTTGGGGGGCAAACAAAGTGCATTATGGGGAATTCGAAAACAGAGAATTGACTGAAAAAGCACTGTGAAAGATATGGTTTCACAACGGATGAATTCAAACCAGCTGAGTCATGCAAGAGGAAAAAATATGTTATCCTTGCTCAGGAACCCATGACCCGAAGCCTACAACTCCTATTCTAGGCCTATGTCACGGCATTTTTACTGACCGATTCGGTGATTGGTCATCAGGCTCCTGTGGGAGTCTCATTCGCGGAAAATTCAATCTAAAAATAAATCGGTCTGTGAAAATGCCGTGACACGAACACAATGGAGTTGTGGGCTCCGGGTCATGGGTTCCTGCCTTGCTTCAAAAATCTGTAGATAAAAAGGAAGAGGTTACAAGTGATGTTTGGTCCCTAAAAACAATGACGCCCCTGGCGTTCCACTAGGAGTGTCCGGCTTCACTTCTCAAATACAGTGGCATCCAAAATTAGCCATTAAGTAAGGTTTGTCTCATGTTTCTAGTAACCTCCATGGCAATGTGATGCGCGCATGCCTTGCAACTTTTAAAGTAAATTAAAAATTCCCAAAAACAGACCTTAAACTGAATTTGCTAATTTAAGGCGAAAGTTTTTGACCAAGCTCTCATTTTCGACATATATTCTAGCAGTCGTTGTCTCAACTTATTAGGGAGCTTACGAAACGACGACGCCGACGGCAACGACGACGCTGCAAAACAATAGGTTTAGTGAGCAAAAACAATGGCTCTGCACGTGCGTTTTACATTTTGGTACATTTCTTTGCCGTCATCTCCAAAATGACGACGTGAAATGACCAAATTCAAGGTTCTTTGGAGGACGTTAGCACATGACGATGAATTTTCAGTTTTCTCTCTACGCTTCCAACTCACTCACACTAGTTTAATTCCTCGACAGTTACTACACATTTTTAACGCGAAACGACATGAATTAGTTTCGTAGGGATATGAATAACGCGAACTCGTATTTTAAAATGAAGTCCTCGTTGCCGTCGCCGTCCTCGTGTCGTAAGTTCCCTATTTACATCCCAAGTCGGCCGCAACAAAGGATAGCATGGGTCAAATTTCAAGTTGGTTGACGGAAACGATGTCAACGCTGAATTTCGTTCATATTTCCCTACTTTCTTTGTTGTCCTAACGTTTCGATCTACGCTATGTAGTGCAAACGTTGCCATTTTTGCTAATACCCTTTTTTCTTTATTTTTAGAGGCCGCGAACAGCCGAAACTGTACATTGAAATACAGAAGCTACCACGTGATCGCTTTACAATGAAGGGCAAACCGTTAAGAATGAAGCAAACTGGATAACTCTGTAATTTCTTGTCCTATATTTGTGTTTGCTGTGGCAAGATTTAAAATTTAAAATTCGACGTTTGAGCCAGGCGTCAAGAAAGGCACTTGTTGTCAGGTTTGCTCAATTGTTTTGCCCCTCATTGTAGACTGCGAAAATACGATTATGAAGTTCTTTTTTGCTCACCATTGGAAATGCACGACAGTCATAGTCGCCGTAAAGATTACACAAAGCGAACACGCACAAACTCACTGCACGAACACGAACACTTCAAACATTCATGAGTACAGAGACTTGAACTCGTACTGAAGTAAATATATCCGACCGGCAGAAAAAGATTAAAGTTCCTCCCTACTGAGAAACAAAAATTCCTTCTAGAACGTCCTGCCCAATATGACAGTGTCCGGGGGTGCCTGGTCTTTAAGCGGAATCTTGTAAAATCCTAATTTTGTATAGAAGTCCAGTGCGTCACTGTTTGTGGTGGCAATTTCACAGTGTACACCTGTGCAATCCTCTGCTTTCAAAGCGGAAAGAACACAAGCCAATAAACGCTTACCCAGACCAAGATCCTACCACAGGAGGAAAAAAAAACAAAGCATTTTGAGTGCATATTGTAAACTTGTACCTACAACAGGCCCCTGTCAACACTTATACAGCTAACCAATCCCCACAACTAACTTTCGTCGATGGCTCAAGTACAAGATCGTTCCCTAGCTCTCATTATGAAATCTTGCCATCAATCGGCAAATGCCTTAGCAACTAACAATGGGGTAGCAACAAAACACAGGTCACAGGTCGCAAGTCGCGGCCCATTGTTTTACCAATACAGAAACACCCTAACCATTTACCAATGCTAACATTAGGCCTAAGGTTAGCTTTAGCGAATGTTTAGGATTCTTGTGACATGTGACCTGTGTTTTGTATCTGCCCACTAGCAATCTACAAGTTAAAACAGGGCCCTTTTCTAGCAATAAACGGCCACCGAAGGTAGAGTTTTGGAATTCTTGGTATCTGGTTGCCTTCAAATTTTCGTCTTGGCGTTAGAAATGCAGGGAGTCATAAAAATCGACAATAGATCAATAACATCCGGGCGGATACTATCGTATAGGGATAACCCCCTCTGGTATCTCTCCCTTTCATTGTACTGAATGAATAAAGTTGGTATTGATTAAGAAAATAACACAAAAAGCGGGGATAAACATTGTATTCCAACGCATTTCTTATATAAAACTTGTTGACTAGCATACGTAACGTCAAGTTCTAAAAAATGCGTTGGAATACAATGTTTATCACCGCTGTTTGTGTTAATTTCTTAATCAAGCTACGATGGCCTAAGAACAAGTGTTATACGATAAAGTTGGTATTATTATTATTATTATTATTATTGTGTTTCTGGCAGCAAGTCGTACATTTTGAGGTCTCCCATCACGATACTAACCCCGCCCGATAGGGCTTAACTTCAGTGAACTTTGGTTGTGGAAACTTGCTGAGAAAAAGAAGTTGGGAGTGATTGCAGAATACCCGGCCCACAAATCGTAATGTAAAAGTCCGCAGGCCCATGAATGAAACTCTTTAAAGGGCAAGCAGTAAAATGAACTGCCACCGCGGTCCGCAGCACCGTAGTCGATGAATGAAAATTGTTCAAGGGCAAGAAGACCTCGTGAAAAGTGTAGTTAACCAAACCGCAAAATGAAAGCTAAAATTTTACGAGAGTGCTTAAGCTTAAATCACTGAAAGGTGCGCTTAGGCTTAATCAGTAAACGAGTGCTTTCTTCTTCACACGATTTCCTGAAAAGTGTAGTTAACCGAACCGCAAAATGAAAGCTAAGGAGCGATTGCATAATACACGGTTTAGGAACAGAGTTGTTCATATGAATATAATTTTCTCTACCAAGCCACTGCGGACTGCGGGACTGCGACACAAACTAACAAGAAAACAATCCGATGAGTTGCCGTCATTTTGACACAGATGTATCCAGTTGTTAGTAACACGCAAGGTGACTTGATTATAGGCGGACGCTGAAATCCATGTCACTTCGCTAAAATCGCCAATGTTCACCCAAGCGGTGCCAATACCAATGGATGAACTAATTTGACGAAATTGGCAAAATATCGCCAAAATTGCCAAATTTTCAGCATTCGAGTGTCGTAAATAGCAACGGATGAAGTGCTGAGATAAAATTGGCGAAATGGCGCCAAATTCGCTAATTTTGCCAAGATCTTCAATCCTGGAGCTCTTTCGCCAAATCTGCCATTTTTGTCATCACGTGCATTTCTGGGCATAAGTGTATATACCTCTTACTAACCGAGTTCGAGGTCCGTACTGTAAGTTACGAACCGAGTTTTTTCCCGTTGATTTATGGCCCAAGCGCGAAGCGCACGGGCCATAAATCAACGGCAAAAAAACCAGGATCCGTAACTTACAGTACGGACTGAGAAAACGAGGTTAGTAAGATATTTATTATATCTCTGAGGATAACCGTTGCACGGGCAAGGAAACTAGTCAAAGTGAACCAGAAGGTTCAACTGCCACAAAGAATGCCGTGCCAAAATCCCAAAAACTAAATCTGCTTGGCTGTTAAGTTTGAAATAATTGCTTGCAAGATTCAAACAGTTTTCAGTACAAGTTTATGCAACAGAAATGACATGAAAAACTCACTAGATGATGTTTTGTCGAAATTTTAAATTTAGCGGGCTGTACAGCGGGCCGTACTGAAGAATACGGCCCGCTAATTTAGCCAATTACAGCGCGCGTACTATCTAAGAGATATAATAAATACCAGTACAACACGACGCTACTGCATACCTGGGCACGAGGAAGAAGATATATCTGAACATGAGCACTGTATTTTGTATGCAAGTCCTGGGGTAGGAAAATACTTGGGTTGTGAAAACCACTGGCAAGTTGTTCAGCGTAAGTCCATTCTGAGGAGTTCCCCTCTGGTAATCCGTATTTCTTGCACACCTAAGAAAACAATTTAATGTTTCAAGTCCTCCAAAAATTGGGCAAAGGTCCATGTCTTCCTCCTCTTCAAAGCGAGTCTAAGTGAGAAGTTTTTCTTGTGAAAATTAGTTTTCATTCACATGTCAAGTTGAACTAATTACCATCACAAAAACTTCGCCCTTAGACTCGCTTTGAGGAGGCAGACATGAACTCAAAAATAGCCTATTGCATCGACTAAGTCTGAATTGTATTCTTGCCCAGAATAAATGATCAAGCAGAGATTTTTTTCAGCTGCTTGTTCACAGTTAAGTCAACTTCATTTCCTCTCAGCTAATTAATTTATATTACGACATTCAATCAAAAAACTTCTAACAATAAAAGTATAGGTCACGCAATTTTAGGCAATTTCAGCACTGATCGAATGGTCATAGAATTAACTAAAATATCAAAATAACTGTTCAAAACTATAGAAGAACTCTAACAAAACACAGGGAAGCCAAGAAGGGACATGGATGAACAAAACTGGAGAGGATTAAAATGGATTGAATTTGGGTAAATTTGAAAAACGTCGGCCCACCTGTATCAGTCTATATCAAAATGTCATTTACAGAGCTGGAAAATCATTCTCAGTTGTTATGTGGCCGTGATTTTGCAAATGAAAGACTCTTGCTCTGCCAATTTGACGTTTAGAGGTCATAATTAACAAAATTAAACAAAATTACCTAAAATAGCGTGACCTAGCCCCCTTTAAACTGGCCTCCATATTACACAATTAAGTTCCAATTAAAAGCAAGCAAAAAGAACCAAAAAAGGAAACTAAAGAAACAAGTTTATAAGGAAAATGAACTATATAAATCTAAATCTATTAACCCATTGACTCCCAGGGGACGAGTAAAATCGTCTGGCGTTAGACAGAGTAAAATACTAAGTCTGGCCGGTTTAGGCCGCTTTGGACGCCAAAGAGTTATTAATTAATTAATGGGACATTGTTTTTCAGTGAGTGATTAAAATCAATTACCACTTCTCTTAACAGCTGCAAACCCATTCCTTTTTTCCTACCGATAATTGGAATTAGGAGATCATCTGTCCCTGAGTTTCCTGGTATCTTTATATACTATACTTATTTTTGTGCAGACGTCTGTGTTATCTCCCGGGAATGGTGCTTGCGTTAACCAGGTCAGAAATTGATCTCCTTTAGAAGCAATCGTCGCTTCCACAAACTCACATCCTTTTCAAAATGTGATCTGTGTTGTTAGACATGCTGTACGTACCTCAGGTAGCCAGTGCTTTTTAAACTGCTCATAAAAGTGTTTAGAATCCGATGTTGCTACCGCAAACCCACAAAGTCCTTCGCCATCCTCCACAACAAACACGTGTTCAGGGCAGATCTTTAGATACGGACCAACAAACCTAATGAATGAGAAAGAACAAACGTTTCTTCCCTTAAATCTCTCATGCATACATAATTAAATTTGAAAATTCCCTCTCAAAAATTAAAAGTTTCAGGATCAAACGCTCTTCAAAGCACAAGCCTCTGTTTCCAACAAAAAATATTTTAAAAGTCCTAGGAATCTAACAAGATGTTTTGTCAGCTCATCCCAATATGTATCATCCTAGAATACCAAACAGTGCATTAAATTAGTTGGGAGAATTTCTGTGATAAACTCAAAAGCCTACACCAAAGAGAAACTTCATTCTGAACTGCGGGATCGCCCGATGAAGTGACAATTGTCTTTAAAACAATTCCGATATATTGTCGCTTGCAGCTAAGTACTCGAAACACTTGAAAGGTAGCCGAGATATGGTCTGGGTAGAATTAGTTTTCTGTGCAGCAAATGGACAAGAGAATTACGAGGCGGTGATTTCACTGGCTAAAAGTAACTCACTACACCCCTATGAGCAATACATTTGACATCCCTCAGTAACAAAACAACTGCAACAGTAACAAATTAACAGCCGTCAAGGAGAAGATTTCCGCTAGCGAGAGGCTTCAAACAGCCTCATGTCTTGCAGAATTCGATGAAAATCCGAATTTTATACATGTGGTGGAGCAACCAAAGGGATGGATTTAGTTTCGTTTGTTGATTCAGAAACTCAACGTGATGGCAAATGACGGGAAGTGCAATGCAGCGAAAAAGTGAAAATGCTGAATTCAGCCTTCTGGAAATGTTATAAATAAGATATTTACTCTAAACTTGCCTGTTGACAACGTGATGAAATCGCTAGTACAGAGCTGTCAGAACTTCCCGCAGCGGTATGTTGGAAATGGCCGAAATTTCTTAGTTTCTTTCAGTTGTCCTTTGTACGAGCATCACCCAAAGATGTCCTTTTTTTTCCTTTTAATTAATTGATAGTTTCACGATCTTCATCAGTTAGCTAGCTAGAGCTGGAAGTCACCGGCCGCATTACTCACAACACTGTTAATTTCGAACCTTTGCATCTGGACACCAGTTTTCACCTAGCCACCTTAATTACAAGAATGGTTTTTCAGATGTTTTCTGTGTTGCTACATTAGTGTTTCACCCTCCCTTGCCTAACTGCTTTCACTGGAAAGTCACGCTACACACAAGACCCCGCGAAATCTTAAAAAAACATAACGTTGCATCCGATAGATCCACGTTATTTGCGATAACCTGTTCCAAACAAACTACTCTTATTGCTTACTTTATCCGTTGTTATGAACTTCAACTGGCTGCAGAAACATTTACCTGTTTTGTTCCGTACTTGGCAAATTCTTTGATTGCACCTGACGTCACGTCGGCCATGTTGGTGGAAAGAACAATAGCGAAAGAGTCTTTTGGGAATTTGACTATTATTATGCAAAACTTGAGCTACATTTTTCTATTGTTTTGGCACCAACAATGCCCGTCTTATCACGTGAGCGCAATCAAAGAATTTGAATACCACTCAAATTAAGATTTTACCACATTTGTTTGTAATCTCGAAATCCGATTGGCCAATTTGACGTTGTCGACATGAGTCAAGACAACGCTGCTCGCGTCATGCTCGCGTCAGTTTATCACGCAATGTAACAGCCAATCCGGAACGCTCATTTTGGGAAATAAACCAATCATATTGCGAGAAAGTTCTAGACAACGCTTGCTCTTTCTGTGTCATGGTTTTGGTCACGCTCTGAAATAAACACTTTTTTTGGCGTTAAATATTGTGGTAAAAAACAAATCGAAAGTGGTTAAGCGTTGTCTGTACTTTTATCGACAACAATATTTGATATCACAGTGGTCAAAACTTGTTGTGGGCTCACGAGGTGTAGACGCAGCCGAGTGAGTCCACAACAAATTTTGACCACTGCGATGACGAACATCGTTGTCGACAAGAGTACAGACAACGCTGAACCACTTTTGATTTGTTAAACTACCTCTTCCAAAATGTATCACCCTACTTCTGCGCCACACGGTATTTCGAATAAACGCTTAAAGAAACGTCTTCTTTAAAAATTAATATACCACAAGGCTTTCAGAAAACTGTTTCAACCACTCAGGTTACACTTTTGCCATGTTATAAGACAAAGCTACAAAACGTAACTGTGTAAGTTACACGACCACGTAGATTGTAGAAATAAAAGAAAAAACAGACAAAACAGCCTTGACAACCACTAAGACTAACAGAACCAAATTCAATGCTATTTTGAGTAATTTACAGGTGTGCCTTCACTGAGACAGAAGATATGAATTGAACCCACCTATCTCCTGCCATGTTAAACCGTCTGCAGGGAAACAAATCATGTCCATCTTGCCAATCATCACAAGTTGACACACAGATTTCATACAATGACTTCTGTTTTAAAGAAACACAATGAGCACTATATTATTTTAAAAACTAAACAGTGTTAGACCAGAGGTTGCATTACTTTTGTCACCACAGCTGTTTTGCCAAATAAATTATGTGTCTGAATAAAGTCAAATAAACAAAAGCAATCAACAAATAAATGTATCAAGAAGAAAAAAAAAGGTCTTTTATACCTCATCTTCAAGCTGGTAGGGTCTGATTGTGTAGATGCATGTGGTAGGAATATCAGGAGCCCTTAAGTTAAAAACTTCATGTCCTCCGTCAATCGGTAGGAGACGCTAGAAATTTGATAGAAAAAAGTTTTTGTGAGCTACTTGTTATTACACTAGAGGTCTCAGTAATTTCAGGACTATAATTATTTCTTGGAGCATAAAGGAGACCAGCCAATAATTTGCACTGTGAGGCCACAAAGGTTACAGGAGCTGCGCCATAAAATTTGGCCAAATTCAGAGACTGGGCACTGGCAACCAAATCAAGTGAAACGCAAAAATAGCTGCTTGAAACATTTAAAGGAGGTTTTATATAAACCAGCAAATACAAAAGGAGGCAGGGATGGACAAAATTGATGAAGATTGAAATGGATTGCGATCATTTCAGGGGTTTTGAAAACTGTTCAGCCCTACAGTTTTTCATAGTTTATTTCTGTTGCTTTTAACTTAAATTCCATATGCTCGACAGACAATTTTTGGCCACAAAGCTTTGATTTGAGTTGTTTAAAAGTAATTTCTGGGTTAATGTCAAGTTGCATAGGTGAGTAACTGGTAAAACTACATCTTTAAAAGTCACTGTATTTTTTATATATCCATGTTTTAATATGGTCTCTTTTATAGCCACGCCCAGATTGGTCTCCGTCATGGGTTTAATTTACAATTTCCAACAAGCATCCCTCCCCTTTTTATATGGGAGTCCCCCCGGGAATATAGGAAATACTGTACCTGCAGCTCCCCACACAAGCCCCCTCTAAACACCCAAGGTTCTGGATCTTCTGGGAAAAAACTTTGTCCTTTCTGTTTCTTCCTTTTATTCTTGGTACTTAGCCAATTTACAAATGTATCCAACAGCAGCAAAACTTCCTTAACATCCCACACATATGGGTACAAATCATACAGCAGTGCTCTGTTAGAGGTCTCTGTAAGTCTCACGAACATCTCCTCAACAGATCGGCATATTTCATGAAACTTCGCAGCTTTCTCGGTCCACTCAGTTACCTGCAATATAGCATACTCTATGAGAAAAATCTCAAAACAACTCAATCGCAATATACAGACACCAAGAAGCAAATGGAAATAAGTTAATGCAACAGCTCAGATTAGCGTATATATTTTATAAGTAATCACATTTGGTATTTCTATTTAGGAATCATCACTGCTGTTACAAGTTTAAGTATTGGTTTCTCTTGCCCTCTTGTTATAGAAATGCGTGCAGAACGCTGTTCCATTCATTCAATTCTAAAATGTACTTTACATTTTCACACCCACTGTCCTCTTCAGCTGACCACAAGCACTCTTTGAATCCTTCAAATGATAAGCACTCCCCATCATGCATTTCATCACCCAGATTCACAATTTAATTCAAAGCATCTGCTCTGAGTAACGATTTGTAGTAAGACTTTAAACGCATTTATGGATTTTCACAAAGAAAATATACCATGCTTAGATCATCCAACCAAGGACCATTAGCTAGAAGATAAGTACTGCTAAACTAAATGTTTGCTTTTGGACCAAAGGTGCGCAAATTCGTTTTTTCGTAAAGCGACTTTAACTAGTGCTAAAGAAGTACCTCGTGGACATAGCATCGAGTTTGCGTAAATCAGATATCCCAGGAGAGTTAACTTTTTAAATTTGCTGAAACATACTTTTATTTTAGCGTTCAAAAGGACAACTTTCATTTTGATTTGAGAAGGACTAATTTGACTTGAGCGCTATTACATGTAGGTGATAAGCTGCCAAAAACTGCCTGCAGATTGCAAAAACGGTATTAAGACGGTATTCACAACATAGAGCACTCAAGCCACATTTTTTTGTTAACATTATCCTCTTTTAACCTCTTCAGTGGTACATATCATCTGCATAACTGATTGCAGATACAGCAATAGCTCATTGCCCCCGCAGGGTTTTGGCCCAGTGTCCATTGTAGGGATTTGCACGCGACCAGGAATTGAGCAAATTGGAATTGACCTTAACTCGAAATCCAACTTGAAATCCAACTCGAAGTCCAACTCGAACTAGAACTCGAATCCAAACTCGGACATACCTTACTCCCCTTAACGGCAAGCTACTATGGTTTACTTCAGGAGATTTATCTCTCATATCTCTCAGCACCTTTAGCAAAATCGTACGGCAGAGGGGACACTTAAAGGGGCAGTGTCATGGGATGGCATGCGCAGTATTTTCACACACACATTTTAACAGATGTTAATATTTTTGCTTTTTCTGTTTAAGGCTAGACTAAATACAGCTTTAGAATAGAAGTAAAATGCATATTTATCAATTATCGATGATCTGGAGTCAAAGAAATAAAATCAACACAAATATGATGCCATGCTTGTTTTCTGCTCAAACAACTCAACAAGGATCGAAATTCACCGATCACCGACGACTTCCACCATGGTGACACAGCCTTTGATTCTTCCGTCATTTTCGACTAACTTAATTTTGAGATAGATTGCACACCTTCCCTATTTCTTATTTAATATTTCAATTCTGGTCACTGACTGACCTTTTGGCTACTAATTTTTAAACTCGTGGATACGCGAAGCGTAGAAACGGGTTTCTTGCGGGGACTCCGATATGCAAATGTGTCACTCACTCACTCAGGTGTAGACACTGTTCGTAATTAGTCGGCCCGAACGAGACTGCCCGAACCCGACGCCGTGTCCGGCTAGCACCAAAGGGAAAAAACCGGTTCTCGTCTGTTCACCGAAGTTAATCTCTGTTGGATGGGGTTGATATCTGGATGGGTGACCATCTGGATAGAATTTGTGTGCTGTACTTCTTGGACATCAACCACGCCTTCCACCTCTACAACAAATGTTGTATGTGAGTTGAGTTTCAGTCGATCCGACCTCGTTGAGCTGCGTCCTTCGTAATTCAGTCTCCGACTGCGAGAAAGGGCGATTAGCAGATCAGATATTACCAACCGCGCAGTCTGAAGCAATCGCCATATTGAAATAGCAATCGCGCGAACGACTGCACGGTATGAGCCCAAAATTGAACAATAATTGCAAGTTCACCAACATGTTACATCTCTAGATTACTTAATCCACGAGTTTGGCCATGGGTTCCCTTTGATTTTTTTTGGCGTGGTCTCTATGAGCAGAAGAGCGGCGATACCGAACCCTGAAGCCGTTGTGGTCTCTCCATTTGCCACTTCACCGCTCTTCGCGGAAGAAAAATAAAACCTCTGGCACCCAGGGTAGTCTGACCAATGAGATGAGAGCGCTTTTGTTCAGACGCTGTAGCGAACATTTTATTACTTAATATCTGGTTTTGTTTGTACTGCTCAAATGAGATTTATTTTGATTGATTGACACGTTGATATTATGGAATTACTTGTATATAGTCAAGACAAATGAGATGAAAAAGTTATTCAATGTTTCGATCCTCGAATAAACAAGTAAAGCGACTTTCGCCTGGTTCTTTTCTTTCGAATTTATGACAGACGTTTGTTCCTTCCTTCCTTTCAGTGTGGATTAAACGGATTCAGTCAGTTTTGGCGAAAACGTTTTACCTCAAAGTGTTTACTATAATAATTGCACACGGAGCAAAGTATCCTTAGAAAATATGCCTCAAGTGGCAATAGGAAAAAACCAGGATTGCATCACGAAATACTGACCGCTTCCATTGTGTGCGTCGGGGTCCGTGTCACGTTTTTTGAAAAATTAGCCGCAAAGAGTCAAGTCCAGCATGTAACTTATTTTAACTTTTAACTTTAGATACATGAAGTAGACAAACTGCTCTTAACATTACAATCAGTTGGTGCTTTCACTTCAAACCATCACTCCGAGTGGCGCCTTCTATGTACATGTTTTCCACATAGTTAAGCTCTGCCCATAACAGGTGAATTTTTGGAGCAGTCACCATTCCACAAAAGCATTTTCAATAACAACTGCACAAAAGATTTTTGGTTATCCATCATTTAAAGCAACAATCTGATTTGACAAACTCTGTCAATGCACACATTACCTTAGTTTTTTGTTCTTGCTCAGTGAGTTCCATGAATTCCTGTGAATCCTCTTTAATGGCATTAAACTTCAGCCATTTAAAATCAGATATAATCTGCTTGGCTTTCTGACCATGGTTGTAAGGAAGGTAAAACAAATCCACCAACAAAAGCAAGTCATCTGCATTCAGTGGTGTCGAAGCTGGCTTCTCTTTCAGCTCAATTATTTCCATTGGCATTTCTTGCTCTTTCGTCACAGTCTCTTGATCTTTTTTCTCTACATGACAGTTAAGTACAATGGATGGTAAGTAAATTATTTTGAAAGTTATGAGTTTATTGATAGAAAGTCAGCATACAAAGACAAGAATCTCAGCACTGTTAACAGAATCCAATCCATAACCATTAACTCTCTGATTAGAAGTTTGGATGCTCTACCACAGAGGGACAGGAGCAGGCCACTGAACAAACTCAGATCAGTTTCACTCCATACTTCCTACTGATTTCTATAACCAAAAAATGTCAGCTGCAAACTATAGTCAAATCATTTTCAACAAAGGATGGGCCATTCAGCCAAAACATAATGAATAGCCTGCCTGGCAGGGATTTGAAGGGAAAAGGAAAGGGCAGCAGGAGAACGAGGAGGACGCCTGCCACACAGGCTACATAATGAGTAAAATTTTGATTATTTGAAATATTCCTTCAACACTCTGGACTACAAATTCATATGTGCAAAAATTTTGAAAATTTTCTAAAATAACGTCAACCATCAAATGGAAGAAAACATAAAAATAGAATTTTCAAAACTCTGACACAAGTCTTTTAAATGAGCTTATAGCAGGGCAACAACAATAATTATTGAGATCTCCCATGTTCAGTGTTCATGATGGAAAAACACCAGCACAACATTCAAGGGAATCCAAACCTGGTGATACAGAGCTGCTCAGCTTCTTCCTGCTGTTGTCTTTTGCTACTTTTATGGGTGAGGGAGTCACCACAGGTGAACACACTGTTGTGGTGGCACTTGTTGTAGTTGCTCTGGTACAGGCTGCCACAGAAGCTTGCACTTGGACAGGCATGGCCTCTGGAGTCACACAGTAAGCACCACTCTTTGCATAAGTTCGTGATGTGGCATTCTTCACTTTTGAAAATTCTTCTAACCAAGCAGTGACCGCCTCTTGCAAGGCATTTTGAGGATCATAAACTGAGTGTGCCACAGTACTTTTTGATTCAATCAGAGATGCACCACTTTCTGTGTCCATTTCTCCTTCTACTTTTACAGTTTCAGTATCACTGACTTTACCACCAACATTGTCTTGGGAAACTTCTTCCTCAGTTTTACCATGAACAGATTCACTTTCATTACTTTCAGTACTAGCAAGAAGATCCTCTTCCATAGGTTCAGCAGAACTGCTTGCTTTTGGATCAATACTCATTGGTTCCTCCACTGTGACCAGAGAAGCATCTCTTGACCATGAAGCAAGGGTATGTATGGCAATAAAGTTACTCTCAAACTCACAATTAGGGTTTGTTAGAACTCCATTCAACATTGGAAAAAGTTCAACTGGCCTTCCATCATAAGGCCCTAGGAACACTCTTCGTTGATCATAGTCATTGGCATGAATGTTGTCCCAAATAACAGGTTTGCGTTTCAGCACATTTGTCAGAGCTTCAATAGTTTGAGTACTGATAACCTTGGAAATTACCTTTGGGCCTAAAAGCAAAGGCATTGCAACACAGTGAAACTACTACTGCGACAGATTTTATCACACAACACAGACACACAGGCTGCTATATACAGGCACGTCTAGTCTTTCCTTCCCAAAGCCAGCATTTTGATAAGACAGAAAACCAATTCATTAGATAGGGACTGAAAAAGTAACCAACTCATTTCAAATCTGCCATGCAAATAGATTCTATGAGTATTAATGATCAGCAAGACTTTAACACAAAGAAGTTTGTTCTGGGCTACACACTTTTAACAAAATGAATATGTTTCGTTCAGTTTTTAGATTCAAATTTGGTCTAGCAAAATTGTCATGTGAGGCAACTGTAGTCTTAAGGCACAATTTTGATGTACTGTAACAACAGTTGCATAGAATGAGGTGTGCCACTAGACTGTCAAACCACACTGGGTTGAAGTCTTGCCTTTTCTCTTGGAGGCCAAGTCATTTCCAAGTTTTTTCATGCAGAAAGTAGTCTGGACATCATTTATTTAAGTTGCACCAGTTGAGGTTGATGTTTCATTCAAATAATAAGCTTACAATGAAACTTGAATTCACCAGAAATGGAAAGGGTCAAAACCTTCACTCATTTACATGTACATGTAGTTTGAATGTTTAGCACTAACCTTGATAGTACCCAAGGCACACTGAGGTATAGGATGAAAACAAACTACCAAAATTTCTTTTGATCTTTGTGTGTTGTCTTCACCAGTATTGGGATGTTTTCCATTCACACATAATACACACACACACACAGACGAAACACTACTCACGATACAGAAAAAAGTGTGTATAAGGCCATTATGCAATGCAACCCTAACATGCTAATGCAACCTAATCTTCATCGGATTTTGGTTTGATATAAACTTGAAAAGCATTTCAATGCAGGGTTGTGTTAATTAATGGCCTTATAGCAAAGGAACACTAGCCCTCTTTCAATAATTGTTCATCTCTTGTGACTAGAAACTACCGGTATCACCAAAATCAAGTTTTGTTTGGAATTTTGGAAGCTGCTACTCTTCAAGCAAGAAACTCTCACAGACTATCCTGTAAAATCATGGCAGCAACAAATTTTTCCTATAAATATCTATAATTTGGATGATCTACTTCACAATAAATTTGGAAATATAATTTTACTTGTTTCTAGTGCATGTGAGAAAACAAAAAATTATTGAAAGGTTGAATCAGTAACAAAGTCCTCTACAACAATGCCAGAGAATAATCCTTTCAACATGAAAAATAAACCGTTTCATTACAAAGCTTAGACGGTAGTTTACTTTCATAATTCATTTTGTTATCAATTAGGACTGTCAAGGGCGAGCCACATCAACTGCACAGTACTTTGTTTCCCTATTGTATTAACGCAATAAATAATATTCTTCTCCATCTGGAAAGAACCGTTTCAGTTACCGGTAAGTGGCTTCAAAAGATAATCTCTAGCATGTTGCATCAAACTTTTAACTGTTGGTAGATTTCCATGTTTCCATGTTGCTTTGCAGTTACTGGTACACATTTTGTCACAAAAACAAACTTGAATACTGGTAAAGGTTTGAAATCAGGAAAAAGGTTCAAGTCTCTGGCAAAAAAAAAAACAATTCGAGGCAGAAGACAAGTGAAATAAGCCTCGGTAACAATTTGCACCCCAAAAACTGCATAAAAATACAACATGCAGCACACAGGAATCAAGAAGAATGTTTTCAGATTATGCATGTTTGCTCACACATAACAAGTGAAGGTTTTGTCCCATCCAATAAACAATTATTGTTCCGGTAATTCTTGTTCACTCGCTTGTTTTGAAAAATAGGGTGCAACAATTCTTTAATCAAAATGGAACAGTCAGGGATGCCAGTCAGACTCCAATATGCAAACCAAACTTGGAACAGAGTGCTTTTCTGAATTGCTGCACAAATTGTTCACAACATCCTTGCAAAACAATATTCCCTGTTTTACAGTAAATACTAAATAATATCATATCAGAGAAAATAATGCTCAATACTGGCTGATTCATTAAAAGGGATAAATATTCCGTAATTTATATTTAATCTGAATAGTTAAATTCACAATGTTCCAAAACAGAATAGTGCTTTCAACTAAAAAGTATTTTCATCGGTGATTATTATAATCAAAAGAAAAAGTGAAGTATAACTATGAAACAGGGAAAATCAGTCCTGCAACCATGCAGTGGGCTTTATATCAGCTAGAAAAAACTTTGGATGAGTTGGTTAATTTGTTAAATTTCTTAGTGTGATCTCCTCTCACCTAAAGGTTAAGTCATTAAGTTTGTTTTGGATTTATCAAGTTTAAACTTCTTCTGATCATGGCTAGTACAAGTTCAGAAGAACTTTAAGATGTTATAAATGCAATATTTTACATGAAACTATGAATATCTGAAGACACGGCAATTTTGAAAAGCTGGCTGGTCTGCTGGCAGGAAAGAAAAAACTAAGATGCAACTGTACCTTCAACCAAGCATAGAAGAATCAGGAATCAATGTCCTTCACCAACACTGCTAAATGAAACAGCACATGTTGACAACAATTCAAAAATCAGGAAATAAAAACAAATGACAAAGGACATAAAATATACTCAGAAAAGTTTACCTGTCCACATGATGTTGATTTTTGGGTCAAGTTTAGTCCCAAGAGTATTCAAGTAATCTGATGTCTCAACATTTGGAACAGCTCTTGTACCACAGTATTCTAAACAAAAAAATAAGGAAACTACACGTAAGGGTTAACAAACAGTGTTAAAGAAAATATAGCCACCTTTGTTATAAAAGGTCATCACTAGGATTTTAAGTACAGTATGGCCAAAATTAATGTGTATAATGTGAGTGGGTAAAAATTCTCGTTTTATGTAAATTCAAACAGCACATTGAAATATCCTGTATAGCCTGGGGGGTATGGAGAAAAGATTGACCTTGTTCAAAAGAAAAATGACGGCTTTTAACAACCTACATGGATACTTCCTATGCCATACATTTAGGGGGATTCTTTTCATAAAAACAACAGACCTTCAGTTCATTGTGGCATGGCAGAATTCTAAGAGTAAACAACTTGCATTGCCTTTCTGCAAAAAATCCCCAAAACATACTGGATTATGGGTTGGTAAAAGTAGTTAGTTGGTTACCTGTAGGACAAAAGAGAAAGTGTGAACATCCTAAGTATTTATAGATAACATTGGTGATTTCCACTTGCGCCTGGCCAAATGAACGAAATGCCTCAACATCAGCACCATGTAACTGTGGATCAATATCATCAAATAACAATGCAAAAGCCTCGCAACCAAGCTTCTGAACCTGTCAAAATGAGAAAATTAATGAAGAACTTTCAGGTAAACCAAAAGTTTTATTGACTCCCCATGTAAACTATTCAATCACACCATTTGTGACCTTTCGTGCAAAAAGGGGGCTTATAGATTTCATGGTGAACCATGAAATTTACTTCACTGTCACGGCACGTGAATTGAAATTTTATGGGGTGTTCGGTCTTGCTCCAAACCTTTTCACTATACTCAGTAAAAAAATTTCATGTGTGAAGTGAAATCGAAGACTGTGAAATTAAGTGAGGTCGTGAACTCACTTATGTTCAGGCCGTGAAATAATGTTGCTACGCCATCCCGAATAACAAGAAAATTTTGTGGGCTAGTTTTGCAATTAACCAACTGCCTCGCTTAAGTGGGTGGAATACCCAGGGGCTTCCACTGTGGCCAGCCAGCCCCTAGATAGAACACTGCCCCCATGACTGGCAAATCCCCGTAACCTAGCCATGAGCCCCCATTCCAGGCACCTGTCACACTGATGAAACAGTGGAAGGAAGAAAAATAAGGGGTGGGAGGGGGGGTTGGAGATGCTAAAAGAACCACTTTACAGACCACTGCACAAACGCTTGACTAAGAACTCGCAAATCCTAGCAGTGTACAAAGCTACAAAATACCATGTGAGCCAGCACTTATGGGAATAACCGCTGGATGCCCGCTAAGCTTGTGGACCACTTTACTGCTTAACTTGTGAACCGCTTGACTGCTACACCTTTGAACTGCTTAACTGCTTGACTGCTAAGCTTGCACACCGCTTGACCGCTAAGCTTCTGAACCGCTTGACCGCTAAGCTTGTGGACCGCTTGACCGCTGGTGGTTAACTTAGTAACTAGTCACAATCATCTTCGAAAGTTTAGGGTGCGTCTTATAACCGAGTGCGCCTTATAAGTGAATAAATACGGTACATTTAACCAAAATTAATTTAAAATTGCCTTAAACAAGGATGTACAATTTTTTGCTTTGGACAATCAAATAATGGTATTTATATCTTTTCTTCTGCAAAATGTTTAACTTTTTATGGGGCGCTGTTTCGGTATTTTCAGCAAAATTGAAGTTGGTGCGATTTTGCTTTGTTGTTAGAATGACAATATATAATTTGGATGAAAGCGACGACTAACACAAACTAAGCTACCAAGCAAAACAGTTCTCGATAATCAACGATTCGGTCAAAAATAAACAATGAAATTGACATCCCCCGATATGGATCTAGAGTCCCTTCTGAGGTGAATTAACTGGCCTCAACTAATTTGTGGGAACATTTCTGCTGCCGTTGGCCTGAATCCTTGATTTTTAAGTTTTACTCAAGTTTATTCGGTTTGAAAATTAAACGCGAGAAAGATAGTTGTCTCCGGTTACTGTACAGCGTCCGACAAGTTCGACATTCAATTCAAGGTACTTGAAGCGGTTAGTCTTTCCACTTGGTGCACTCAAATAAAAACATACTATGAAGCGAGTTACGCCAAAGATTGCTTGGTGAAAACTGCGCAGTACTCACATGCTCGCAACATCCATTTGCGTTAAGTCAACTTTATACATGTAGTAAACAAAAATTAGTGAGCATCAAAAGGTTTTATGTCAATGGTTCTTTCACACTCAAAACGTGGCAGAAATCCAAACTCAACGTCTTGATAATGAAATTAATTAATTTTAAGAAGAACTTTTTTTTTTTTCACAGTGTGAATAATTTCACAGTGGTATGATAAAATTTCACACCAAGTCCATGCTGTTTTAAAGAAATTTCACAGAAATTCAGCTTGTGTTAAATAATTTCCCTGTGTCTGCCGTGCAACAGGCATCATCATGAAATTTTCATAAGCCCCATTATCGCGTGAAAGGTCACATTTTCCCTTTGCACTTACAATTCAGTCTATCTAAAACAAATGTACACTGTACATTGTGGGAAATGCAATGGTAAGCAATGAACAATGCAGGATCTTTGGTCATGAACAGAACACCAAAAATGTTTTAAAAATCTCTTTCCACAGGGGATGAGAAGGTGCCAATATTTACCAGCTATAAGAAAAACAAACAGCATCCGAGGTAACAGTTTACCCTGCACTGACACATTTCATTTGACTACCTATAAGCTTAGGGTTCAAAACACAGTAAAAGAGCCAACACCTGTCCCATTTTCCTTTTAAGTTGCTGAATGTCCCTTGTGCTTGAAAACAAAATATCAAGTCCAGGGGATAAGGCGTAATAAAATGTCACTCCACATTCCTTGGAAGATGTTATCAGCTGCTTCAGGTTTTCTAATAAAAGGAATAAAATACTGTGATACAGAATCAGGCTTAAGTTACTTTGGAATTTGGAATAAATTGAAATCACAACTAAGGTACACTGACCACAAAGCACCCTCTTCAAAAAAATTACTCAAATATCACCTGTTTCTTCAGGACTGTAAAGGTCTCTCCACAAAGCTCTATGTTTGAGATCATCTTTTGGAGCATACAGATATGTATTCATTCCAAGATTCTTCAGCCTGCAGTACAAAAAATAAGATAGAAATAACAATAACCACTTAAACAATCACAAGGCATTAAATAAAACAATTCCAGTCACAATTTTTTGACAAGAAATTTTAAATGTAAAATCATCATGCTGAATTGTATTGTCAGAGATTTAAAAAATAAAATGAGCACGCAGTACTTGAGTGCAAAAGAAACCGCTGAAAATGCCAATTGATTGAGGTGCTCTACACGTAACATCACACCTAAATTATACTACAATTATGCCCCCTATTTTCAGATTGAATGAAAATTCATAGCAAGAAACAAAATAATTTTTCCAATTATTTATTTATTTATTTTGTACATGTAAAAGCACAGCTATAGAGGAAAAGCAGCGACTGCCAACCCTTTTATTTTGAAAAGAACCAACACTGAAAATTAGTGGACAATTTGTGACTTCTCCAGATATTTTAGTTGCAAAGGGAAAACATTCAGTCATAAATGCGAACGTACTGATCGCAATTTAAAGCCATGAATCACTTTGTCACTACACTGGTGGAAGGCAATTGCTCTCACCACTGTGCCAGCCCTGCTCTTGGCATTAACAACATTTAATTGAAGGGCTAGATGCAAATCGTTACACTGTCAGCAGAATCGGTTGTTTAAGATTTTGTCACTTCATTTAATTATCATGGCAACATTTCAAGCAATAACCAATGTTAGAACTTAACAGTCTCTCACATGTACATGAGGTTTAAGTGATACCCTTGCAACTTCCTTAACAATCATCCAGGGAGAAATAATTAAGCCATTTTATCGAGAAATAAGAGCACAGCATTTGACTAACACAGTTGCTCCAAGTGATTTGTCCAATGTGGAGCATGCATTATGAGGGAAATATCCACTTATCCCAGCCCATATTTGTTGCTTCCAGGATTTATCAGCCCACAACTTTATCCAGTCTTTCCAAATATTCCACTTTACAATCCAGCTGTTCCAGTGTACAAACAACCTTTCCCACCAAGACCAGAACTGAATTACTGGGTCTCCAACAACAACACTGCATCTTCAACAACCACTAACATTACTCCTACATGTACCAAGAAGGCTACTGAAGCTTTGCTAGAGCTTGGCAATAATCCTCGTTATCATAACGAGAGATGGTAAGCTAACATGGTTTGTATGTACATGGCTTGAAAAGATTTCCCTGCTGGCGCCAGTTAAGATGTCCGGTCAAATCTGTTTTTGCTTGGATATAACCCACTTTTGTCCGGACAAAATTAATATGCATTATTTTGCAACTCTTAAAAAGTGCTTCTTCCCCCTCAGTACATTTACAAGTACATTTAGTGAGTTTTTATTGTGGAAGCAGCCTCACAATGAGTGCAGGAGGTGTGGAACACACTGCATAGCCAAAATGTTGAGTAAAATCGAAAAAGTACTTATAATAAGTTATGACATTTGTGCTTCCCAGTATCGCTGCCTATTGCTTGTACGATTAAATTTAAAAGCGTTCTAAAGTCATCAAAACGAAGGTTACGATCAAGCAGATTCTCACCTTAATAAAGGGCTAAGATACATGTTTGAAATTTTATTAGAGAGTAGCCTGGACCTTCGTACTGACACTTTCAAGGGACATTTGTTTCGCTTCTCACATTAGTTTGCAACATTAGTTTGCAGAAAATTCCACGCGGACTATAAGAATTATTAGCATTATTAGCACGCTATGCCGGAAGACCTGCTAATTTCATGACTGATGGATGACAAAGTGGAAACTGGCAAATAGCGGAAATTTTACTGTAGTCAAAGGTGGTCTGTTGGTATCTTTCTTTGCTTTCTTCGCTTCTTTTCTTTTCTTTGTTTCAGGAAAGTGAATAATGCACAACCTCATTAAACCTCAAATGAAATTTTCCTTTCAAGAGTAAATGACTGGAGAAAATGTCCAGCCATCCAAGGAGTTGCACAGACAAAACCTACCGGTATTTTTGAGCGGACATTGTCCGTTGACTGGCTGTTATTTGTAGCCCTGTACATTAGCTAACTGTGGTTTGTATTAAGTTCAAGTAATGATACTGAATAAGATCATAGATAGGTTTTAGATTGAGCACTCTTCAGTTGAGTTTAACACTGGCAAGGACAAAGTAATTCAATTGCTTAAGTGCTGTGATGTGCAACTTCATAAGGACCTCATTCAAACACTGATGGATCGCTAACCAACAAAACAGCAGAAGAGGTCAAGGAAGCAATCAAAAAGCTTGCAGTCAAGGAAGAAAACCTCTTGATTGCCCATACTCAATTACATAACATAGCCAGGATAGAGATGAACCCATCTGGCAAAGCCAAGCTTGTTTTTCTCTGTCTGAATTCATTAGCTCCAAGTTATTTATTATTATTTTTTTCTAGTATTTCCGAACATTCATAGCTATTCTACAAGGCAGAAAAGTAGGTTATTGTTACCTAGGGTGAAATCAAATTTTGATTTTATTACGCTGCCCACTGACACGACAAAAGCCGATGACACACAGGCTTTCTGTGCCGTGCAAAAGGGTTTTTATTATCGAAATGGTTCTTAGTGGTTTCTCTTAGCATATTAGTATTGTAATTTGCATTTGTAACAAAGGTTTAGTTTTTAATATATAGTTATAAACTTTTTAATCTATGTATAAAATTGTATTTATAACCTGATGTTATTTTTACAGAGCCCCTATGGATACCAACCTTTGAGCTGAATGGGCTACCCTGTTTAATTAAATAAAGTTTACTTTATTCTACTTTACTTGTCTGGAGCTTTGGTCAACACCTTCACAGCCAAGCCGTAATATGCAAATTCCTGGTAACTTGTCCAGGATGCAACCTCAAGGTCATCTACACACACATATGCGGTCAACCATAGAAAAGCTGACAATGAAATTCAGCTTCACCTAAATGGCAAAAGGAACCCATGAGACTCCAAGTCTTCTGGTTCATAGAAACCAAGATATCTGGGAAAAGATCATCTGATCATGTCACCTGCTCCAGACCCATGGTGTTTATGCCACATGCATCCAATACAACAGCACCAAACCAAGTGACCTAAAAAACCGCAAGACCACTAAAATGAAGGATGTGTCTCCTGTGGCAAACAGGGGAATAGCCACAAGAACCCACTCAAAATCACCAAAAGAGAACGCCCCTCTTGTAGAAACACCTGCCACCTCTGTGGAAGAACGAGCCACTTTAAGGCAGAATGTCAAAGCAACGCTAAGCCAACCAGGTTGAAGCTTAACTTTCCAAGTAACGTAGGCAGGGAAGCTGAGAAGGTTGCCATCCCAGCACTTTGCAGTTTGACCAAGGGAGACTGCTCCCCTAGTTTGGCTAGAGGAGTAGGGATGACATGATGGTGATAGCACTTGCCTCCCACCAATGAGGCCCAGGCGGTCAGTTTGTTGTCAAAGTTGTCTCGCCAGTATGAGTATCATCTGCCCCTTGGCTTATGTGAGAAAGACCTCATACCTGTCACGATGTGCATGGATGCAGCAAACAGTGGTACACAGATAGTGGGTGCAGGCATCCTGAGATTCTCTGGGGAGTGCAAACGCTAACACCTCATCTGCTAAAGCCGAGCAAATCGACCAAACCACTAAACTCGGCAACTGCCCTTCTCCCAAACCAAAGCAGCCACTACTCCCAGCAACCGAGGCAAACACAGAATGTCTGCAGGGATGGCTCCAAAGCTACCACAAATCTAGCACATTCAACAAATGCCAACACTGCCACTAATGACCAGTCCACACATGAGATGCAGAGCCAGTTGCCCACCACACCCTGATCCCAGTACCACAACCCTGGCAAGAAAAGGTAAAGGCTTGTCTCGGCCATGATGTAACCCTTAGTGTCCTCGAGCCGGAACGATTGGGAGAACCAATGAAATTGTGTCATCAAATGGTGGTGTGTGCAAAGACAAACACCAAACCACACCGCACAAAAAGCCCATTCTACTGGGCACATTCAGTCCCACAACACAAGAAGACAGTCTTAACTTAGATTGTTGGAATGGCTACCACAGTGTACCACTCCATGAAAACGACTCTTACCATACTTCCCTCATCACCCCCTAGGGTTGTTACCAGTTACAAAATGGCACCCCAGGGCTACAATGCCTCAGGAGATGGATACTCCAGGCGATTTAATGAGAACGCATCACACATACCAGACAAGACCAACTGCATTAGCGACAAAATTATGAGCTACATTGGACAAATCTTCAAACAGGCCATTGACTGATTTCACATCTGCAGCTGAAACGGCACCACATCTTTATCTTTGCAACCAATATTCCGAGAGTCTCTCACACATGGAAGACCTTTCCATCGGGACAACCAGCTCAACCGACTCAACTCAACTCAACTCAAGTGAGCGATCATCAGTGAGATAGAGGAAGGAGTGTGCAGCAACACATTGGTCAAAGACTGGCATAGGCTACTTGCTCTTCCAGAAACACCGCCAGTGCCCATCTTCAGACCCCTTCTGCTGTTGTAGCTGCTGGAAGGTCACACTGGCTGGCAGCTGCTTCGCCCCACCGCGGAATCACACTATGCATCAATCGAGGGAGAAGCCCTTGTCCTAGCTGATACCTGTGACAAAGCACGATTCTTTGTTCTTGGCTGAAGTAACCTGATTATAGCAATCAATCACAAACCACTACTACTTGGTGACCCTTCCATCAAGGACATTTTAATAGTTGAATCAGTCAATATTTCTGTAAAATTCAAAAAATAAGCCCTGGGGGTAAAATTTTTCAAAGGCCCTTTTCGAGGGGCTTATCTACGGAGGGAAATTTCCATTTCCAAATCGATTTGGCTAACCTTATAGTTGGAATAAATTTACCATTTTTTCTTTTTTCTTTGTTTTACTTTGTATTTGAGAGCAATTTTCCAAGTACGGGGGGGGCTTATATTTGGAGGGGCGATTTATAGGAGGGTTTTTTGTGTTACCACTTTGGGGGGCTAATGTTTGGAGGGGCTTACAAATGGAAAGGTTTATTTTCAGAACTTTACAGTAACTCTTGTTTGGCCTTTTTTCATTTCTTGATTGGCGCATTGATCAACGCGCCAATCAAGAAATGAAAAAAGGCCAAACAAGAGTAACTGTAAAGTTCTGAAAATAAACCCCTCCATGTGTAAGCCCCTCCAAACATTAGCCCCCCAAAGTGGTTCCGCTTTTGGCGGGGAATTTTGCATGGCTCAAATTTCACTTTCATTACAACATGTTTTCTGTAAATTCTTGCGCAGTTATTTATTTAAATTTCTCTTATTTTGCTTTTAATTGGCAGATTCCTAAAGTTTGGTTGCCAGGTTTTCAAAACTCAATAAATTTTGTTTGGGAACCCAATTGGTGTGTTGGGTGGTTTTCTTTGAAACTTTTTGGTATGTGATTTCTGTAACACAGATCTATCTAATTTGTTGTTTACAATGCAATGTGGACAGTTTTGTTGGGTATTTTTCCCAACACCAAAAGTGACAACCCAGCAGACTGGAGCCAAACCAACACCGCCAACACCTACATCAAAGCAGACAGCAGTGGGACCTACATGTACACCACAACCAGAATGACCAAAGGTCCCCCTGACACTATGGAGACTTCAAGACTACCACAGCAAAGGGCTGAAAGAACAATGAACCTATATTATTAAGATAATCAAGCTTCTGTTTTATCTCCTATCGTTGACACAAGGAACACTAAATACTTGGGAGGAGAATAATAATTATTGTTGTCATTGTCCATTGTGGAATCTCTGCATCTCACTTGTCATGGACTGGGACTAGTTCGCTAAAACCATGTTTTGTACTTCTTCATCATTCTGTTCATTAAAGCAAAATGTTTTAGGAAATAGATGAACTCTTATCTACTTAATACATTGACCATACAAGCTTTCCATTTAAAAAATGCTGTTAATGCTATGCCTATTCACTTTTTGGCTGAGGAGCATGCTTCTTTCTTTCCCCAACAGCAGGTTACAATGTTTGACTGAAAAGTCAAACAAGACCTCTCTGTTTTCAGTGATCTGATTAAGCAAAATCCACTCAAACGTGTCACAAATAATCAAGTGTTATACTGACTTCAAAGAAATGATTGCCATCAATTCAAATTCAAGTAAACAGGATAGGTGACCACACTGTTGTACTTTACCACTCAGGAAGTGAAACAGATTATGACAACTCTAAGCAAGAAGGACCACCACAACTTGCTTTTGTTTGGTTGCATAACCAGCATGTAATCTGAACAACTACATATAATGAACTTTTGAACACATGTTACAGTGTTCTTTTTGTGTGAGATGGCTACTAAATTACAAACGTTTTTTAAGTATCCGAAAGTAAAGGCTACCCAAAAGTAGTGTTAAATCTGAAAGTAACGGGGGCCATTACTTTTGGAATTCTCAGGTAGATTCAGTAATGGTGAAAAATGTGCGCATGTTTCCTTTGTTTCTCAAGTAAACTCTCAAAACATTATGAGACTGAAGTCCAAGACCGAGCTCTACCACCTGAGCAACCAAGCCATTTTAAAACTGGTCAGTTTCAAGTTCATTTTATGTCCTGAACAAGGTGAATGAATGAAAGTAAAAAAAACGTCCATTTTTAACTATCTATAGATAAGGACAACTCTAAGCAAAAATAGCCACTGCAGTTAAGACAGCAACTTAAGCAGATGCAAAGGGAGCCTGACAAGTCATTGGGGAATGGTTTTAGCATGAATGACAAGGACTTTTCAACAAATGGTTGAACTAAAAACTCAAATCTTAAATAAAATAGCACATCAATTCATACAGGCCTATTACAGTTGAATTAAAAGAATAAATGAAATTTTAAAAAAAAATTTGCTTTAATTTCCACTCTGTTCAAATCAGCAAATTCAGAAATAATGAGGTTTCTAAGGTACATTGAACAGCTGTTCGTCACTGAAATTCCAAAACCCAAAGACAAGTCATATATGGGCCATTCCATTTTAGAGTAGCTAAAATGTCAAAATTTCAAACATATCTTTTGATACCCAACCACGGATATTTGGAAAGAGGATACCCCAAAGTGTTCAGGAAATAATTTGTGAAAAGTTTGTTTTGTGGTAAACGGCAAAGAGAGGCCATTGATTGTTGACCAATGAGAAGCTTGCTTAAGTAGCTATCAAGCTGTAATATTTCAAATTATTATAGCAGGGCACGTTAATTTCAAAAATCTCATCAAGTTAAAAAAACTGAGTCAATGCCAGACAAAGTTAAATTTTCAGATAGGTTTTGGGCCATCTTGAATGTTATTGCTGAATTATATTGAAAAACATTTCTGTTACGGACATTACGTAATGTCCGTAACAAAAACAGACTTTTTTTCTTTTTTCTCCGCAATTAAAATCCAGATCTTTTCATGAGCTGGGATCCTTTTTTAGCTTGAAGGGGCCCAAACTACAGCATTGAGAATTTGCAACAACAATGTGAATCACTGGAGAAAATGCAACAAGTTACGGACATTATGTTACGGACATTACATTATGAATGTAATTATAATATCCTGCCTGAAATCAAAGAAAGTAGAGTAGCTTTGCATTCAGAATGAAGTTGCAGAACTTTGTGTGATGGGACACAATGAAATCGAGGTAACTAATTTCCAACCTTGCTTCTCGCAAAGGGGGATTGGAGGAACAAATAAATCTGTACAAATGTAATATCATTATTAAACCGTAAATAGTCAAATATTTAGTTTAATTCTTAGGCAAAAATGTTAAGTATAAGGAACTTGCCTGCAAATACAATCTCATAGAAAAGAAAATATAGAGGATAGAGAATAATATAGAGTTTCCTCTAAATGCTTACAATAACAACACGTTAGAGCAATAGTAACAAAGCCAGCTCAGTTGTTTTAACTGCAGTAACACTGTGTACTCTACATGTATCTAAATGTGATTTAAATTTCTAATTAATCACCACTTTGAATTTAAAAATCTTGGACATTTTTCAACAAGTACACATTGCTTGCAAAAAGTCATTTCAGTTCACACAGTTGGTACATTTGATTGCTCGTAATCACTGTTTGTTTTACTTAAAAACATGTGGCTCTTTCCTTAGATGTTTAAACAATTTGGTGATTTCAGCAAGGCTTGGAATATGGAATGGTCCAGTGCCAAGCAGCTCTATTGGGCCATAGAACACTCTTCTCTTGAAAACAATATCCAAATCATTTCTCATAGGCCAGTCAGACCACTGTTATGTTTGCACACAGAAGTGTAGGGCTAAAGTTTTGGTGACCAGTACAAATAAAAGAGAGAAATAGCATAGAATTAAACCTGATTTAGATCAATTTAACAGTTTTGACATTGTTATTTAACAGAAGTTTATACTAGAAAAAATCTAAATTTGCCCTAAACTTTATCTGTGTAAAACACAATTCACAGTGTAATGTCCGTAACAAAAAACATGTAATGTCCGTAACGGCAGTTTTTTACCTCCAGCTCAAAATGTAAGGACAGAATAAGGGATACAACATTATTTTAAAAAACTATGAAGCAACTTTGTTCATTTCACTATTAAGGAAATTTTGTCTGGCATGTCAATTCACAGGAATAGTAGTATCTGGTGAACATAAAAAATCGTAGGTTGATTTTTTTGTAATGTCCGTAACGCTGTTTAAGGGCCAAGTCGCACTAGAGGACAAAACTGTTATTTATGTCAAAAATCTGTCATCACAATGAAAAACCAAGTGCGACCGGTTTGTCCACCGAAGGACAAAATTTGGTCGCAGACGGACAAACTTCAAAGATGCCGTCGACTACCTCTGGAGCAGGCCAAACTGAAACAAATCTTGAAAAACAATAGCGAGGGTGTCTTAATTCGGAAGTGATTTGACAGGTGATATGTAGCAGAGTCTCTATGCGATAGACTTCGTAGCCTGCGAGCAGGCCCACCGAAGAGAGAGAGCCTTCTCGCAGGCTATAGACTTTGCGGTAAAATTGAAAACGTTCTCATTTCGCAACAACATGAATCCAGGCGCGGGCGACCAATATTTTCCGTATGAAATGTGGCAACAATCTATCCGATGCCTAGCCCTTACATATTCAACGATTGAGGAACTCCCAGCCCATCTCCTTCTACCAAGCTTTCTGACCTGTTGCAAGAATCCTTTCAGTTCAGCCAAGACAGCTCAATGCCCGATCATCCCAAACTTCTTTGCGCCGTACATCTTCGTCAGCTGAGAACATTTTGAGATCCCTCGTGTCGCGGTTTGTGGATGGAAACAGCGAGTAAAGGCGGTTTCGCAGGAAATTGCGCGACGCTCACAGCATGGTGTGATGTTTTGTTCACATATTTTGTTCTCAAGTGCGAC
>NC_090885.1:43066203-43078703 GCF_036669925.1 Montipora capricornis
TGAAACCAATAAAATAATTACGTTGAGTTGGCCTCAGTTACATTCACCAAAACCATGTTTTTCTGATCTGAACTGCCCCTGCTCCTGGGTTTTTTCAAGGGAGTTGGGAAAGGAAGATTTAGTAGGATCTTTCTAACATTTTCTTTCACATACAAAACTGCTACAAGATTAGTTGTAAAGACCAACTTGAAACACTGGATCCTGTCACAGAAACTCCTGTTGGATAGTTGACCATGTGGGAATACACTGTGCTGTACACCTTGTAAGGTGTATTGGTAATCATTCGCATCTCCCACCTCTGCAATTGTATGTAGGCTGAGGTTCTCATTGTTATCTCTTGTACTGTAGGTACATTCCTGATCAAAGTCTTCCCATCAACAAGGAACGTCAACAGACCTCACCAGTTCTGTTAGTTGATGCATCTGGCCCGCGCAAGAGTCCTGATCTTGCTGAAGTTCCAGTTGTTACTAGCATTATTAACTCCCCTGTGAGAGTAGTCTGCCATTCACCTCAAAGCACGGGAAGAAATAGATTAGAAAAATCAGTTGTTTTTGAGAAATCAGATGATAGACTTGGCGTAACTGGTCATTTAGATGAGGGACGAAGGGTGAAAGTTTCAACTGTACCAAGTGTTAATCTTCTGAATTCCAATACAAAGACAAAAGCATCTTCTATATTGCATCTTAGTCCAGGTTTGCAACCATTTATCCAGCTTTGACTTTACACTAATAATTTACATGTACACTATTGCAGTCAAAATTTATTTGCTATCAATGACAAAAACATGTGATTCATTTTGATACATGTAGAAAATGAGTTTATTCACTAGCCAGTTGGTTCAACTCAGACATGGGCCACTTCAGAGCCACTTCAGATGCTGCTGTTATCTATAACATATGTACTGTGTCAATTGTCACAGCTCAAAGGTGGTCTAATCGTTCACAGTGTCATGGAACTGTCATACAATAATAAATTAGCCTGCTCTCAGGTGTTAGATATATTGCAAAACGTGACTCTATCAGACTACACATTGGAAGTGTGTGGTCTGTATCCCACTTGCTTACAATAATATGGAGTCTAATAAATGGGAATATCTAGCATGCAACTCTTACCGATATCTACCACCTGAGAGCAGGCCAATTTAACAGTGAGTCTTAGTCAACCTTGAACTTTAATTTAGTAGCTTCTACTTAAAAAATAGTTGCAGCCTTCTCAAAACCGGCCGGTCAACGGCTCAATGAGCCACCTCCTCAGAAAGTTTGACCGTCTCCTTCCAGTCAGAAAAATGTCTTATTTTTATTATGACACGTGAGACAGAAAAAAACAGACAACACAATTTTAGCTGTAAAGTAAAGTCACTGGAGATTATATAAAGGCTTGAAAAAATGCTTGTTTGATGTACAAATTCACTTCCGCAATATTTTTTTGCGTGGTGCACGTGAAATGTTTATTTAACTAACATTCCAGTATTTCTTATCAGACACCATGCAAGTGTCAATTCCATATGCGAAATTTCGTCACTTTTTTGAATGTAAAGTTTTGTTCACTAAATTGCATCTGTGAGTGTCTAAATTTCAAAAATTTCCTACGGGAACATGCCTAGCTTGCGCCCTTTGGGCACTCGCTTGGCGGTCACCCCAAAACGCAGACTGTGGACTGTGCAGACCGTGCAGACCAGGGAAAAAATATGGCGTTACCCTCACTATTATTGAGAGCTAACCGTAAACAGGCTAACCTGAATGTTATTTAGGCCTAATTAGGCTAACCGAATGTTATTTAGGCCTAATTCAGGCTAACCGAATTTTCATTTTACAGACGGTCTGCACAGTCTGCAGTCTGCGTTTTTCAGTGGCCCCTCGCTTGGGTGCCTTTGGCACCAAAACCGTCTTCACTTTCCTTATAACCTGCTCCCCAAAAACATTTTGAGAAGGCTGTAGTTGCAATGGACTTTTTCTTTAAATGTAAAGTTGGTTTAGATTGTTGTATTTATTTAATCAGTTTAGTCTTGTATGATCCTCTTGTGGCTCTTGTGACCTGTTTTATAGATATTTCTACCATGTGGTTTGTTTTTTCTCCTTGAATGTGAGATCCATTGAAGTACATGTAAAGTGGCTTAAATTTGTTGTTAAGGTGATTCCCTGGTTCTGCATTGTGCTACTGTGCATAATTTCTTTCGTCATTGGTATGTTCAGTAGCACAGGCACATTGATCAAAATGGCTGATTTTCATTGATGCCAAGCCTAATCCGTCAAGGAATGGCTAGTTTGTCCTGACAGGTACAGTGAACCCCCCCTTTTTGTTTCATATATTTGCTGCGAACGGTGTTAGTGGAAGAATCAGCAAAATCTATGACCATCTTTTAAAGTTTTACAACTGCATTGTAAAACATAGTTAATGGAGCGTGACTCGTTAGAGTCATCCTCTGTTTGTCATGTTATTTCGTAAACATTATGCAACACAAACAAAACATGAATGGACTCATATAATATTCTATAATCTAACGATTCAAACTGAGATCCTTTATCCTTGTTTTTAATACTGTCTGCTTACAGTTGTATCCATTGTCTGGATTGGCGAAAAGCAACAATCAAAAGCTCCAGTTAAGTCCAAAGTATCATTCTGTGAGCTCTTTGGTTTACTGTATGGAGTACCTTTACTTCTTACCTCCCTTTTGAGGTTTTGTTGTTGTCAAGTTTAATAAATTTGGGTTCACTTCTCAGTACACTCTTTGGTTAAGTCTCACAGTGACTTGACCCCAAGCTTTGTTATTGTCTGATCCAGCACATGCCGGTGCCTGTGAACGCAGACGTATTTCCGTATTTTTTCAGAGGAGAGAAACGCCAGAAATACGTCTGGGTTTCGTGGGCTAGAGATAAAGAGGCTTGAGCTCTTTTTACCACCTACCGGTACACTCTTCCCATCATAGCACGATGCTGGGCAGAGGTTTAGCTCATGGTACTGTGGAGAGTTAGACTTTTATACCGGTCTACGACTAGTCTGATCTGGCGTGGTTCACCTCATGAAAGCTACAAGCTCTTTTGTGAGTACCCGGTTTCATCATTCCCTTTGGTACGTCAAGAACAAAATCATGCACAATAAATTATTTTGTAACATTTGTTGCAGACAGTCTGGATGATGAACATTTGCCAGATGACTTAACAAGTGAACACCCCATTGATGATAGCCTTCTGGGTCATAACAGTCAAGACACTGAAGAGAAAACAGATACAAAATGCATTGGTAAAACTACAACTCAGTTCAAAAGCTTTTTAGGAGAGGAAGGCTATCATGCTCCACCACTGTCAGCTCACTTGCCTGCATCTGAAATAAAGCAACAACTTTTTGACTTTTCTCAAAGTAAGTAACCATGCATAATAATTTTACTTAATCAGCGTAAGTTTATACCAACTAAAGTATGATTCCTGTAACAAAGTAATTAGTGGACGATTAGAAGGTTAGAATCACGTTTCAATGACACACTCATCATTTTCAACTTTGTGCAATGTGCATTCCTTGTGCAAATTTGCCCAGAGGCTTTTTATTATCTAATGAGACCCGACTCTAGTTTCACGAATTTGAAAATGGTGTGTCATTGAAATGTCATTCTAATCTACTATTGCTGATTTTTATTATTAGTATTTTATTTAAAATTATCAGTGAGAAACCCATTCGTAATTTTTAAGGTGTTATCTTTAATCCCATGTAATCCAGGCCCACAAAAGGACAGCAGTTTTTTTGTTTCTGAGGATTACAAACAAACAAACACAGTCAACTCTCTCTTAATGGACACCTCGGTAAGACAGACACTTCTATAAGACAGACACCTGGTGCTGATCCCGGCCATTTTTTAGTCATTTTACTATAACCAAACTCTCTATAAAACGGACAACGGACACTTTGAAATCGTCAACGGACTCTTGTGAGGTGCTGAATGTGATCGCAAATTATGACCTAGGGAAGAAAAATTCTTGTACGTGACACTTTTTAACACCAGACGTTTAATTGACAGCTCTTATCTTGTCGCTGGAATACATACAGTACAAGTTTAAATTAAATCAGTCATTGTCCCATTCAAAAAATAACTTGGAGGTGACAACGGAATTGTATTGTAATCTAAAACAGGTAGGTTTCGTTCAAGTAAATAACTTAAAACAAACTTTTAAACGGACGCGTATTCACTGTGCACAGGTTCAGCATTATTATCTCAAAATTCCTGGGGTCATGTTACGTCGACTCTCTATAAGCCGGACACCTCCCTAAGACGGACAGCTGAGGCCGGTCCCAATGGTGTCCGTCTGAGAGATAGTAGACTGTACATCGTGGCTTCCAGCAAATCACCTGTGACACAACCAGTTAGCATTAATTTTAATGTTAAAAAGTAGCTGAATTTCTTGTGGGGCAATAGTTATTGGTATTTTCAGTGCCATTGCAAGCACACACAATTGACATGCAAAAATGCTTTATTATTTTGATTATACATGTATAAGTACTATTTTGTCTAATCTTTAGACATTAGATGTAAATTGAATGGCATTAGCTATTGTTTGAGTCTGGACTAGTTTCTAGGTGAATTAACTAGAATTAACTGGTCCAAGACTTGACATCACATAGATTTTTAAAAAAGAAATGATGTTGTTTCACTCTGTTTAAGGTGATGGTTCACAAGGCGGTGAAGGGGATGTGTCCATGTAAGCATGTAAATTATAATAAGTCAAATCAAAACTTACTTTCAACTGCTGCAGTGTTAAGGTTGACAAGTCATTGGCTGCATTCCAATAATGATGTTAATAATTATTAAAAATGACAACCTTTTAGGAAAATTAGGAAGAAAGCATTCTCTAAAAAAGCTAATAAAGTGCTCTCCACAGCAACTTACTGGCACCTTGTGATTAGCTAATGTTAAAGCATCATTTTACTTTAAACTCTAATGATAATGATAACATCGTTCATGTAATTCTCAAAAATAAAATAGCCAGGCACAGTGATGTACATAACCACTGCAAAAGACTGTTGGCTAAATCTAGATCAAATCCAACATGATCTTTGATGATAGGGGTAAACCCTATTACTCAGAGAAAAATACTCTCAAACAAATCCAACCCACATAATTACAGTATGACATGGAATCCCAGAATGGAACCTACACTGACACTCTGGAGGAAGGTGCTCTCACCATTGCACAAACCCTGATTCTTGATTTTAAGTCTTCAAAGTTTTTCTGTCTTACGCGTTTTGTGTATTTGAATTTTATTTTTCTATTACCCTTTCAAAAATTTCAACCGCTTATATCATTGGTTTAGAAAAGGACAGCTCTAATTGTATTTAAGATTAGGCTTCACTGTTTCTGTTGTATATTTTTGTGCTCATTGTTTTCTGAATCAATCACTGAATCAAGAGATGTTGTAATAGATGCACCCCAACCCCAAAAAATTAATGTATTGTAATGTTTATCATAATTTATTATTCATTTTTTAATACTGTTTTGACTTTTTTCCTGTAAGTTTACCTAGCGAGGAAAAGCATGGATTAAAGCAAAAGAAAAAGAAGCAGAAAACTGGTTTGTTTTATTTTCGAGAAAACTATGTGCTCTGATTGTTTTAATACCATCCAACTTATTTCTTATTATGGATATTTCTTGTGACTTCCACCTGTTATTTTCAGCACGTATTGTTCCATCCAGATACATGGAAAAAACCAAGGTCACAAGACAAGTAAAGGTAATAAAAAAACTCTTTAACATAACTACGGGTTAAATTGAATTTGGCTCAGAACAATTGCAAAATCATGTTAAATTTGAAACATCCACCATTTCTTTCTGTTGAAGGTACCTCACCCACCAAAGAAAGTCATGAAAACACCTGCCGCTTCTTTGAAATCAAAGCATCAATCTGTACTTCTCACGCATTCTGCCGACAGCACTCTAAATCTAGATGCTATTACACCCTTTGTACCACATACAACACAGCAAAAGATGATAGTGACATCAACTCCTGCTGATGGTATGGTTGGTGCTGAACCTCTCGCACACATGGCTGCTGCTCCAACACCTATCTTACCCCAAGGAATTGCTACGGCAGTATCAGTTGGTGCAGGAGCCAGTGCAATTAGAAAGGCTTCTCGTGACAAGATCAAAGTACAAAAGAATGTTCAGAAATCCCAACTGTCCAGTAAGCCATAGAGAACATAAAATGGTCCCTTTTCACTGTCATTAGCAATATATCAATTTTTGAATGCTTTTAATCTCTTTTTAAACAACCTGGAATGATGAGAATGAGATCATAGCAGCTATATTCCCAGCCAACCAAGTGACACCCCCAGTTTTCAAGGTTGAGTGTTCAGTGCTCTTAAAGATTAAGTTTTTATTACGCTGGACCTTCCTCATTTAATTATACTGACTCAGAGGTACTTGGTGGGTGTTGCCTAGGAAACTTAGATTTGTCAATAATGTTGTCAATAGGTTTCATCTGTGATTTTCCAGGTTCATCTCAAGCTGCTCAGCAAACATTGGGCGCCAAGCCTCCAGTTCCAAAGAAGGTAGGATCGACTGTTATCAAATTATTTACAATTTTGTGATTTCTCAATTTGACAACTTATGAGTCTGATCATCACAAGATCATAGCACAGCACCATTGGTAAGAAAATAGGGTAACCCATCTGTGTGCCAGTGTGAAAGTCTGTGGTGCAAGCCGCATTTTTTGGCAGGAACACCTTTGATTCTGTGCATCCATGTTATGGTTAATTGACACAGGCATAGCTTAGATTGTGATTGGTATATTAATTTTTAGTCTAAAGGTGTCCTGCCGTTGCCTTGTTTTCTGTCCCAGGTAGCTTTGATAGTAGCCTCAAATTCCTGTAAAACAGAGGAGTAAAGTGGTCAAGATTGAACTGTAGTTAGTGGCATTGCTTTAGGGAGTTTGTAAATTAGGGACCGTTGAAGTTAGGGGTGTCTTGTGGTGTTTGAGTGTGTTAGTTCTCTATTCTGCTCCAGAAGGTTTTTATCCTTTTTTGAATAGACCAAATAAGCTAACTCAATGTTATACCCAATTCCAACCCTTCAGGAATAAAACCTTTTGTTCCAAGTATTTCCATATCATTCAAGTGTGAATGCTACATTAAAATGCAAAATGGGTACAACATTCAGTTCTATTACTAGCGATCAATCTGATCTGATTTGTAGTCTCTTTAATTGATAGAGTTCTTGAGTGTGGCAATAATCATTATGAGCTTGAAATTCAGATTCTATCATCATTATTATTATGATGATGATGATGATGATTATTATTATTATAGTTTACAGTGCTTTTTAATTGCTTATTATTAGTATTATTATTATTATTATTATTATTATTATTATTATAATATTGTATTTCAATTTGTCTACATGTACAAGTGTATGTTTTCCCTACTAGGGCCAGAACCAAACCATGGTTCTAAGGCACTAGAGGAGTGTTTGTTCTGTTTACTTGATTGAAAGAACCTTTCTCAGAATGTGTGCTGTTCCCAGAGGTGCTGTGTTTTGGATTTCCTGTAGGTTGTTATTGCCTGGGATTTCAGGGAGATGTTTTTCAGTGCCTTTCTTAATGACTCCAACGGCACCTACGACAATGGGAATTACCACTGTCCTCATCTGCCACATGCAAGCTATTTCTATTTCCAGGTCTTTGTATTTGGACAGTTTCTCTGATACTTTAATGGAGGTGTTTTTATCAGATTGTATGGCCACTTCAATAGTACCCCGCGAGCAGAATTTCCTTTGATCTTCCTAGATAAGTCGGGAAGATTTTCCTCTTCCCAACTTATCTAGGAAGATCGAAGGAGACTCTGCGCGCAAGGTACTTCAATAAGGATACATTTGTATTCCCACTTATTTTTGATTACGATGTCTGGTTGATTTGCTGTTATTGCTCTATCTGTCTCGATGGGCATGTCATAGAGGATAGTGTTGTTGTCTTTTTCTACTACTGTTTTAGCATCATGTTCGTACCACTTGTGGTCTACAGCATCCACATTGTGTTCCCTATTATTATTATTATTATTATTATTATTATTATTATTATTATTATTATTATTATTAATGTAATAATTGACTTCCACTGCCACCACAGGTAGTAATTATTTTACTATGCACTGTAGCAGTTGTTACCTTATAACCTCTGATTTAAATTTTAATTAAGTGGTACATTGTAATTTATTTTAAACTTAGGTTGTCCATACAGCATCAGAGGATCCTGATGTCTCACAATGTCAGCTTGAACTTCAGTACTCAAGAGTTGTGCAAGCTTCCTTTTTATATTCAAGGGTAACATTTTTTTCCGATTTTTCTGTGAATGATGAGAGGACATTCGTCTATGCATTGCTGTACTGTATCATGGCATTTGTATCATTTCATTTGATGAAATACAGTTCATCAAATTTTACTTTTTCATCACTGTCATAGGAAGGAGGACGCAGTGCAGCCCAGTGGTTAGGGTGCCTGCCTTGAGATCTGGGGATCCCGGATTCAAGACACGTTCTGGCCACTGGTTCAATTTGTTCCTGGTAGTCCCTGGTTCAACTTCTCAGCTGCACTTGTAAAATAGCCAACTTGCTTGCCTCCGGTCAGTTTGGATTCTTAACCGTTGTTTCTGTCGTGAGTAAGTTTCATTGGCCCTGAAAAGCCCCTATGGGGAGAGGCCAATTAAGTATGTATTGTATTGTATTATTGTATTGTTGTTTTTCTTCCAACAATTTTCTGTTAAATGCCTGTAAATAAAATGATTTAACCAAAAATATCAAATGTTCCAAGAGAGCAGTTTGCTGTTAATTAATTAAATTTTCAATAATTTTATTTCCTGCAAACATTCTGTTCATTACTGTCTCAATTTTACTGAGTTGTTGGCAATTAAAAATTTCATTATACTTCATAATTTTTTATTGTTTTCTTACAGTTGAAACATTCTTTTGCTCAAAAGGAGAAAGATGCACAGGTATTCTATACTCAGTATGCCATCTCTGTAATGTTTAGAAATGTGTGAATGTTAAACAGATGCCCAATTTTTTAAGTGATTGACAAGGGTTTGCAGTACCTAGGAGCTAATAGCGATGCTACCTATTGTTGTTTATGTGCCAACAAAAGACTGTATTGTTCCAGTGGTTGGCATATTTGAATAACAAACAAAAAGAGTAACAAACAGGGTTAGATGAGGGCCAAAACAGTTTCCTGTTGAAATCATAATAGATTCATCAAGAATAATAGATTTTGAGGGAGCCATATACATACCTGATACTAAACTTTTGGAGCAATAAACATTTATCAAATTTCTGCAAAGAACAGTTGCATGTCAGTCTAAGAAAACATTTGGGGCAACAGGATGAAATCGTGCATTCCCATTTTGGGTATGAGTTGCAACAACTCTTGGGGGCATAAGTAAAAGATTTTTTCTTTACTCGATTTTATTGATTAATTCAATAGGCTCAGATATACTCTGTGTGGCAAGAGAAGGAAAAGCTGCAACGTGAGGTCGCCAATCTGGAATTACAGTTGAAAATGAAGAAGAAGATTGCTGAATTGGATCAGCACATTCACCTTCAAGTACGTTTTTACACTATTATTAACATCATTATGAAATTAAGTTGTGTCATTTTTGCAATACTTGTGCAATATTGCAGATGTCGGGACTGAAGCCAATTGGATCTGATATGTCAAAGTTAATACTGGAGTACAACAGACTTGCTGCTGCATTGGATACAACTCTACATGTCATGTCAGTCAATGGAGTGTCTTTCCCTGATAATCATGGTATGATATTCTCTTCATAGTTCAAAGCTGAATGATTCAATAAAATAGCAAATAGTAGCATGACTGTATGATGAATGAACATGGTAAGGCAGCAGGAGAGATTAGGGGTAATGAATTGAAGCTGTGAGTGATCACAGGTTTTGTTTCCACCATTTTTTGTCAATGTGAAAGGTGCCTGTCTCCCATGCTGTGTGGGGGCTCATGGCTGGGTTGCTAGGATTTCCCAGCCATGGCAGCAGTCGCCATCTAGGAGCTGGCACCTGGTGGAACAGTGGAACCTCCTGTATGTCTCAGGCACCCAACCGCCAATTAGTGACGGAGTTGTGAAATTCACTTTTCTTCCACCTGCTCTGCAAGTTTCTTGCATTAATCACTATTCCTCTGACTGGCAAAGTATGAGTGCATTTGGTGGCCTCTGTTTGTGAAGTTTCCATGGATACCTCTTCTCCCTGCTGTGCTAGATTATTCCTCAGACCAACAAACCCAAGGGCCCCCAAGCTCACTAATTTGTTGATTTTCTTTTTTCCTAACCCTGATTAAAGCTTGTGGAATAGAATTCATGTAACAGTGATTGCTTCACAGAATGATCATCACATGGATTTGCATTTTTAGTTGGATCAAACAATGCTGACAGGACATCCTGAATAAGACAAATCAGCTAACTCACTGCTGTACCCAATTCATACCCTTTGGGAATAAAACGTTTTGTTCCAGAGTGTATTTCAATATCATTTAAATGTGAATGCTACATTACCATGCAAATACAAGTCACAAACTGAAAGAATCGTAACCCCTGGAGATTTAACTGGTTACAACATTGAGTTAGCTGATTTGGTCATTGAAAAGGACTCAACGGGCCATGTGATAATTTGCATACTACTGTAATAGTTGTAACCAGTAAGACATAAAATTAATGAATATGAATGCTACATTTAATTAATTGGTTTGTGCAGTACATGTGAGTAACAGATGTTTCGTTTGATTTCTTACATTTGTGCTGTCAGATGAACTCTTTGCCGAACTTGATAAGAGTGAGAGGTTACTGGGTGAAATTGATCAGATTACTAAATTAAAACAGCGAGAGGTAAGTACATGAGGAGTCACTTGAGCCTGCAAGTGCACTCGCTCTCTAATATTTGAAGCTTTCCAGATAAGTTTTAGAGTCAGAGTATCTACGGGGAACTTGAAGGGGTCAAACTGGCATTGGTACCATTGGGACTACATACGTTTCCTAAAGTCCATCCCTTGATTTGTCATTCAGGTCTTGAGCTTTGTTACATTTATGACCCCAGACCCACCTCATATCTGAAATTGATTTTAGGTTTCGCCTATGTAGATCTTTTCGCATAGTGTGCAAGTTATGCACTAGATGAAGCTTGCAGAGATGCATGTAAAGTGGTCAGTGATGTTAGCAGATCTATTAGGTCCTGAGATCTTAACCATGTTAGAAATAAAGGGACAAGTTTTGCATCGTGTGCGTGTACATTTGAAAGTTCCTGGTTGGTTGTCTGACTTGAAAGCGCTCCTATAGAAAGGTGCCTATGTTTTTGTCGCGTTTGAATGAAATAAGTCGTGGTAGAGAAAAGATGTGTTTAGTTTCTGGATCATTGCGGATAATTTTGAAGTTTTTGAGAATTACATTTTTGACTGCAAGATTTTGTGGATGGTACATGTACATGTTGTGGATGAGAGGACGAATGTAATAAATAGTTATGAGAGTCCGTTGGTTTGTAGTGCACGCTGGTAGATAAACTGTTGCCATTGATTGAAAGTTTAATGTCGAGGAAAGCTAGTGAATTTTCGGAAATTTGCCAGGTGTATTTTAGAGCCGGGTGGAAAAAATTGACTGCAACTGTGTCATCTGTAACACAGCTTTGTTCCATACTTTTGGCGCAAAATTTCAGAGTTAATTTATAATTTCACATGTGAAATTAGAATGTTGCCATGGCAACTTTTCCTACAGTGCCAAAATGGCGTCTTATGAACGTAATGTGCCACCCATGTTATGAATAACTAATCGATATACTCATGAAATTAGGGAATAATTTCACTCGTGTTTTGTCCAAAATCAAATAATTTCCCTCGCCTAAAGGCTCCAGAAATTATTTGATGTTGGACAAAACACTCATCAAATTATTCCCAAATTTCACTCGTCACCATTTGATTACCCATATTTATCATCCAACTGCTTTCAGAGAGGGCTCGATGATGACCCTAATGAGTTTGGAAAAGAATAAACAAAGAGACAAAAATAAGAATTTCCCAGGTTTTTTTCCTAAGGATCCAGTGTCAATATTTGTTAAATCTGACCAGTAAGAGTAATTGGTAGGAGTATAATGTGCGGGGATTTCTGTTGTCATAATCATTTAGATACAGACGTTTGCCACAGAAATGGATGGACTTTCCAAAACTGTTGAATCTGAAATTCAAGAACAGAAAAGGTGAGAATATAGATTTATAGGTTGCTTCATGAGAGGTGGCTTTGCTTCATCTTTTTCTGCGGAGCATTTGTCTTTCAATTCAGTTGTTATCTGTCACGTGTAAACCAGCCCAACTATGTAAGGGAGGGAGGGAGGGGGGAGGGGTGGCTCTTAATTACAGAAAGACAATAGTTGTTGAGGACACTTTTTAGTCAAGAGCCCTACAAAAGGATTGCATGATTGGTCCTTTGAAGTACTTTTTAAGGACGTTCGCGCCCATTGCTACTGCGCATCTTTTCGCA
>NC_090885.1:43083703-43093703 GCF_036669925.1 Montipora capricornis
TACCGAACTTTCACCGATCACCGTCCCCAACCAAAACCGTCGCTAAACTGCAAGGAGGCCACCGATTTATTTCTGGACGAGGACTTAAGCCCCTATTACCGGAAAGCCAGAGTTCGAAAACTTTTCAAAGGAATGCTCACCAGTGAAGAACTCGTGGAACTCGCCCTTCCGCAGATCGCAAAAAACAAACTCCTTCGAAGCCGAATCCTGTCGGCGAAGTCTTCCTCCGCTGAATAAGTCCGTAACTATCTTGAATAAAATCTTAAAATCTTAAATCCGCTCTATTGATCCAATCCATATTATTGCAAATATTGACCGTAAGCTGTTGTAATATAATCTAAAATCCATGTATATAAATTAGTGAAAGAGAAGATCGATAGAACTGAATGTCGATATCGAAGATCAACTGCAATTTTTCTATATTTTGCGTCTAACCAATCAGAGAGCACACAATTGCTGTCGCGTCAAGACACTAAAGTTTTTCCCGCCCGTTGAATGCTGATTGGTCAATTCAAATTTCAGAGGCCCCGGCCGTATGCAAGGATGCGCATCGAACATCATGAGAAGCGATGTAAGAAGAAGAACAGACTTCTCTCTTTTCTTTTCTTTTGCGCCAGATTAACCATAGACCACTATTCTTGCAGGCTCGAGTTTAGGCTGCTGTAGCCTCTTATTATGATAAGTTCCGGGCCCCCTGGTCGGCCTCCCTGGACATCATCAAAATCTGACCAATTAAAACTTGCAATAGAACAGCCAATAGGCAATTAGCTAGTAAGATGCTCTCCGCCATGTTTGATTGCGACAACCTCGTTCCCAGGGTCTACTCTGCTTTCAAGATGGCGGGGCTCCGAACCGCCATCTTGAAAGCGGAGTAGACCCTGGGAACGAGGTTGTGATTGCGACACATAAATGTAACCTCCAAGGAACACGTATAAATATTTATAAATATAGATTTATAAAAAGACGTAGACTTGAAAGTGTTGGTCATACAGCGAAGTGTAGTTTTAAGTTATGTCAGAAGAAAGTTCCGGAACATTTGCCACTGTGGAAACGTCGAATGAGACATTATCAGCGTCAGTAACAGGTAAACTTGGCTTGAAAGTGAAACAGCACGCCATTATATTCCGCGACCGCGCTGAAGAAAGCAGTTAAAAGATTGGCTTGCCCGTATTTTATGTATAGTTATAGAATATAACACGCGGGCACAGTGATGGTCTCCATTAAAGATATTTGTTTACGTATTATTTAATCACTATCGAAGAACTTGGAAATCACGTGTCTTTCGACCATCTGAATCCAGGTATCTCGTGTAAGAGACAAGTAAACACGTAGGTAGGTAGGTTGGTTGGTATTTTAGCCTTGTTGCGGATGAGTTCAAGACTTGTTCAACCGTGCTTATGGCAAATACAAATTAAGAGATTAAATAGAAGTAATTAAAAATCAAGCTACGCCATACGGATAAGTAGAATAAAATAGGCACAGTAATGCAATAAGTAATTGTACCATACTTTTTAAGCAATAGTTATGCGACAGTTATGCAAAGTCCTCTATTGCTTTTACAAAATATTTCTCAAACATAATTCGACAAATGAAGGAAAATGCTGGTTTTTTTACTTCTTGATTGAAACAGATTTTCTTGATACACGCTCATATTTCCTACTAGCCAATCAAAATGTGTGTCTGACAACACATAACCAATCAAAATTCAAGTGATGTCACAACCGTGTTTCCATACTCTCATCCAAACACAGCTATTGACCAATGAGAGTGTGTGTACTATCCTAATTATTTTATAAATAACACTATACTACAAAAAATAAGCTTACTACATAACAATATTATCAATATGCACGCAACTACAATAAGCCCTTTTAATACGAATCCTACAAGAAAGCTACCCGAGTGCTCCATTTTCAGGGACAAATAGGGAAAAGAGTTTTAATTAAAAATTAATTGAGGAAGCTCGGACAAATCCCTCCCCCAAAATCTTTCTACATGTATCTAACCCCCTCCACCCTTACAATGTTGTTTTCTTATCCTCAATACTTCCTTTTTCCATTACCAAAATTGAAAGGGGGAGAGGGGGGAGTGCAAGTGGAAATTGTAACAGTAAGGTGTTTTTTTCCTGGTTGTGGTCTTTCCAGTTCAGTGTCTCAACTGCTTTTGTCACTTATTGTCTGAGAAGGGTATGTCGCTTTCGTGGTATGAAACGCTTCCTTTGATTTTTGGAAAACGGATGAAAATAACTTTTTGGTGAAGTAATTTCGTTGCTTGGTATTCTCAGGGATTGGATGAGTAACCACAAGTAACCACTTTGATAAAAATAAAGTAACCACATGTTCTTTGTTTGTTTGTGGCTCAATCCCCGAGAGATACCTAGCTTATTCCTAAGCAAGAGGTATACTCCTCAAAGATATTTTTTTCATGGTTTTGTTAGTTTTGCTTCGCAATGAGCGAAGAATTCAATAGCTTTCTTTTACAGACGAATGCGTGACAATGTTACGCTTAATGTCTTTTGAATGACGAAATGCATTGTATTAACCAGTCAAAATATCAACTTAATGCTTTATGCTTTGTCCATTTTTTTCAATGATTACATCCATTCTATGGCTCATACTATTGATGGTTCTGTCGATTAGTTTCTTATCTAAACGCTGTATAGTTGGCCTCACCCTTTTGCAGAACTCTCTGACCGTTTTGAATGTTATGTCATGCTTGAGAGAGTCAAACTTGAAAATTCATTTCACAATATGGAAAATGTTTTCTTTACAATTTATATACATGTAACTACTTCTAGATGGTACAGCCAAGAGCTCAGCTCCAATTTCCTTATATCACTCTCCGTTGACAATCCCTTTTTCTGTGCTTGCTACAATTGTAGTATTTGTATCCCTTGCTATGTACATGTAGGAGTCATTGAACTGTGCGGATACTGAGTTTTTTGTTGTGTACAGTATAGCCCTGCTTGTTTCATTACCCGTTGACCTCAGGTTTGTCACTTGATTTACTGTTATGAGTAATTGATGTTAATTACTTTGAAGAAAATGGCTGTAACTACATCCAAATTAACGTTCATCACTTCCTGTTAGTGTTAATTTAAAAAGGTATAAAGTCACACAGTTTTTTACCGATCAGTAATGCCATGTTTTGTAATTCAGACAATAAGCGCCAAAAGGGTAGAGACACTGCTTTTTTAGGAATCTCGGACAAATTCCCTGAAATCTTGCCATCTAACCCTGGAGAGAGGGGGGAGTGCAAGTGGAAAATGTAACATTAAGGTGTTGTTGTGGTCTTCTCTGTTTGGTGTCTCGACTACTTTTGTCGCTTGTTGAGGCTACACACATTATGACTCACTACATACATAATAGTAACAATAGTGAGCATCTACAAACAGGACAGCACATGACTTAATTTGTTTAACCCTTTGACGTCCAAACCGGCCAGACTTAGTATTTTACTCTGTCTAACGCCAGACGATTTTACTTGTCAATGGGGAACCCCTGGGAGTCAATGGGTTAACATTGAGTTTATCATGTGCTGGACGAAATTTAAACATGAAGGTACATTATAAAAGAACATAAGCTCCTCCCTCCAAATTAAAACAAGTGCAAAATCCAATATACTACCGTTTGGTCTGTCAACGAACAATTCTGTTTTTAAACACCCGAAACACGTAAAACAATTTAGATTTAATAAAAATTTAATGTTCTTGATCCGGGTCTGTAAGTGCAAGTCTTTGATTTCATGGTCTCCCAGGACATAAATTAAGTGCTCCTGGATTTCCATATTAAAGTTGAATGTCTCGAGGATTATTCAAAATGGCAGCAAAGCACTTTGGGTGAGGCTGAGGTCACGTGGCAACAAAAAATCACAATTGGCATCTCATTATGGACCAATCATCTCAGAATTTTTAATGGTTAATTTCTCTTTGAATTTTCCACTTAAAAACCAAAAGTTTGCAGGATTCAGTGAAATTTAAGTTGGGAAAAGGAACTGAAAGGAAGCCAAATGAAATGACTTATTTTATTTCTATTTCAACTTTGCACTTTGCAATATGTCAGGCTGAATTCTTTGGTATTGTAGTCGCATATCAGACGATTAAACCTAACTTTTTAGTCACCCTTGTACCTCTGAAAGTCTTCACGGTTGAACCGGTCAAGTTTTAGCCCCGCATGTGAGGTTATGTACTGAGAGGATCTGTGCACGTATCTTGGATTTACTGTAGTTAGGTTGTTTAAGCTTGTAAAATCCTCTAAGGTCATACAGTATTCTCTGAAAAAATTTGTAATCACTACTTTTAGCAAAGGAAGAAAATGGCAGGAGTAAATGTGAGATGATTGGAGATTGGAGCGCCAACCATTGCCGATGAACTGTTCTTTGCTACAACTGATTTAGTCATACCTATTGCAGAAAGAAACGTGTTCTGGGGCTGTAATATATTTTTGCATAGCTCTTCTGACTCCTTGGTAAATATTTTAACCAACGCTGATGTCTGCGCTGAACAAACACTAAAATTGTGTTTAACATTAGAATTTCTAACAAACAATTTGAAATAGTGTCTCTCCATTGTAAAGTGAAACAGTGCTGTACTCTGTTTCGTTTATTATAAAGTGAAATGTTGAAAGAAATCCTTCTCAGCTCCAGGAAGCTCCTGGTTGAAAATGGAATAATAACTAAGAGCTTTAAAAAGGCTTTGTTGATGAAAACGTAAATAGCTTCAGAGCTAAGGTGACCAACCCTGCTTAACACATTATTTTATTATTACACCTGGTATGTTTGTTATGCCATGCTGATGAGGTTGAAACAGCTGTCTGTGATTGCCAATGGACCAGGTGAAATGGTTGTGCACATGCGTGATGTGTTGGCCACATTGGGTTGGTGTTATGGTGTGTCATCTTGCTCTTTTTTACAATAATTCCCTTTTATATAGTGAAATATTCTGAAATACTAGAAAGCTTAGTTTTCCTGGAAATTGAAAACAAATCCAAGGTGTGATCTAAAAGCTAGTCATTGTTCAGTTTATTTAGCCACAATACATTTTGACGTACAGCATAAAAGAAATTATCACATGGCAAGGGAGCTCAGATGAAACCATGGGCCTTATGGGACCTGAACCCCCTTGTTACATAAAATAATACAAAACAGAAAGAGCTTACATGGATTGATGGACTACATAGACTTCTTAATTAAATTACCATGAAACATAACGCAATGTTTTCCTTATTTTACATGTACATGTACGCTAGTAACAAGAACAAGAAGGGGAAGATATCAGAATCAGATTAATAGATTGAAAAGAATATAATGAAAGACTATTTCGAATGTCGGAACTTAACTTATTGAAGACAACTGGTCCTCGGTAAATGATGGAAAATTTCCTTATATTATTACGGCAAAATGGGATATACCGGTAGTATTGGTTAGAATCACAAGTATTATAGCTATCAACCTGATTTGTACATTTAAAAAAATTGCTAAAAGAGGGAGGAAGTAAGAGTACATAAGTTTACCTAGGTGCAAAGAATAAATTTCAAAAATAAGGAATTTTAAATCTCTAAATAATGGATCAGTATGTGCATCAAAAGGGTTCTTATTAACAATCCTAGCAATACGCTTTTGTAACAAAATAAGACGATTGAGGTTAGTAGGGTATGTTGAACCCCAAACTACAGTATAATACAATATTAAAAATAAGGGTAAACTAACAAATAATACAACATTTTCAAGGCAAGCTTAGTGAGACAAGGACTTGATCTACCAATAATACCAAGAGATTCAGCAATATGTGAGATATGTTGTTTCTATGAAAGGTTTTCATCCAAAGTAAAACCAACAAAAGTAACTTCCCTAACGGGGATCATCTTGTGACCATTAATTTCAATATTTCAATCAAATTCTTCTCTTCTTTGCCTTGGTTTGAAGATTACATAGTTTGATTTCTTAACATTTAGAGATAACTTAATTGCATTAAACCAGACAGATGACTCAAGCATTTCAGAATTTATAGTATGTGTTAAAGTCTGGACATCATTATGTGAGAAAAATAGATTTGTATCATCAGCAAATAAGACAAGATCATAAAGATTGGAAAGATAACATATATCATTAATATAGACTAAAAAGAATAAGGGACCAAGGATTGACCCCTGAGGTATACCACACAAGATTTCGTTATAAGAGGATGAAATGCCATTGAATTCAATATGTTGTAACCTGTTGCAACAATAGCTCTTGATCCATTCAAGGGCCAGTCCACAGATCCCATAATGCTCAAGTTTACCAAGCAGAATACTGTGATTAACAGTATCAAAAGCTTTAGATAAGTCAAGAATTAAGCCAGCTGTATATTTTCTCTCATCAACAGCAGAGGTAATTTTATCTTGTAGATGTAAGAGAGCTAAAGAAGTAGAGTGATTTTTCCTTAAACCATACTGATTATTGGCTAATAACTTGTGCTTAGCAAGATGATTTATCAAACAAATATAAGCAATCTTTTCTAAGAAATTGGTCAGGAAAAACACTAGAGTTAATGGATAGATTAATAATATATGTCAAAGGTTCAGAAATATAATTAATAGATTCTTTCACAGACCACATTGGTGCCTTGTCATGACTGGCTATGGAATGTATATGAAGAGAATTAGCAATTTCAACAATTTCACATTGAGTGGCAGGCTCAAAGAAAAAGGAGGAAAAGGAATGTTCAGGAAGGAAAGAGGGATAATATTTAACTGAAGTTGATATCTTTCTAGCAAGGGAGGGCCCCAGCACGAATCAGAAATATCTTAGTTATTGGAATCCATAAGGGTAGAGGGTAGTTTTTTAGGACGCTTAGTTAGATTAATAATTTGGTTCCTTTAAAAGTAGCCGTTAAAGATTACAACTTTGCTTCATAGTAGGAGTGCTTTGCAAGATTTAAAGAATGGTTCAATTTATTTCTATATCTCTTGTAACTACTCTCATTAAATGGTGTAGGGGACCAATTAAGAACGGTGCCTACTATTGTTACTGCGCATACGTTCTGCGCATCTCCAGATACTCGGATTTCCTATCGGTGGTGCTTACTAATACAGGGATATTTTTGCGCGGTTTCAAACTATCTGCAGAAAGTAGATCTTAGTAAGTACTCTTGGTATCCAAAAAGAAAATTGGGGGTAACCATGCATTTTTGAGAGATAATTAAGTTTCAATTTGAGAAAGAACGCCATACATTGCTTTGTATTTTAAAGCTTTTTACAAATATTATTCATGAATTATCTTATGCGTGGTTACCCCCAATTTTCTTTTTGGATTTTAATAACACTTGTCAAGATCTACATTTCCTGCATAATCACACACCGGGGCAAAAATATTGTTAATTAGTAGGCACTGTCCTTAAGTTAATCCAGGATTAGCATAAACTTTTGTTTCGTGTTTTCAACTTTTTGGTGGAAGTTTCTTTTGCTTATTTTTGTTTTCAAGATTGACTTCTTTGCAGATTATCAGTGTTGAACAGCATTTGGGAATAGAGAGTTGGTTAATTTTTAATCTGGGGTTAGTGTTCATCCGCTTTTGAACAGCTGGGCCCTGGAGTTTAGTGTCTAAGAGTACCTTTCTGTGCTAATTAAATGTTGACTTAATGTTTGGTATACTTTTGTGAAATAATCTTGAATTGTTCTGTTTTTCAATAATAATAGGGGAACCTGAGTGTACAAAAGGAAAGAGGGTAAACAGACCAAGGGTGTACAACCGTAATCAGCAGGGAAGGTGGAAACAATCCAGTGCCAAAGATGTTAGAGGTGGAAAAAGACCAAATACCAGAAGGGAACAGGAAAAAGTCTATCGTAAGGACAGGAACAGTGAATGGGAGAGATCCCACAATATGGCGCAAGGGGCATGTTACCTCAACAGCACTGCACCTGAATTATTTCCTGCTCACCAGCAGAAAGAAACTGGAAGTAACACAAGACATCTAGATACTACAAAAAAGAGGCAAGGACATGTTACAAGTAGTAATTCTGGTGGTGATTCTGCAAGGCTAAAGGAACCTGGAGTTCATCTTCAATCAGATGATTCCCACAAAGACAACAGATATAGAGGGGAAATGTCTGTTTCACAAGATACAAGGAAAACGCCTAGAAGAGGAAAACCATACCCACCAAGTATGAGAGGACAGTTTGGAGGAAGAGGGATATCTAGAGGTTATCCAACTATTGGTAGCTGGAAATTTATGCATGGGCTAAGAGGCAATGGTTCTTTATCTCAACATAATGCAATAGAAAATGCTTTAGATAATGGTAGAGCAGATGGCAAGGATGCATTCAAGCAACCTCATTATCACAGGGAATCAGACAAGACTGAGGACGCAGAAATGGACATGTATAACACAAGTAAAAAATTAAGAGAATTTGACAGAGGAATTATCACAGGAAAGCGAGGCAAAAGAAGTGACTTGGAAAGTCAGAAGATTGATGTTATTCGGGCTTTAGGCCACCTTAATCCAGTCCAGTCATCCCAAGCAAGTGCTTTAATTGAACAACTTAGGAATGAAACTTATGAGTGTATGGTTTGCTGCGAGCGTATACGATGCAGTGCTGCTGTTTGGAGTTGTGAAAGCTGTTTTCATGTGTTTCACTTGGGCTGTGTGAGGAAATGGGCCACATGCCCTGCTGCTACAGCCAACCTGGAAGGAGAAAATGGCGGCTGGCGATGTCCAGGATGTCAAAACATTTCTTATGGTATCCCAAGCGTTTACAGTTGTTTTTGTGGTAAAGTTCTTTATCCTGAGTGGAGGCGCACTGAGGGATTGACACCACATACCTGTGGAGAACTTTGTGGCAAGCAGAGGGCAGATTCCGAATGCCCTCATCGGTGCAATCAGCTGTGTCACCCTGGGCCCTGCCCTAGCTGTCCTGTTATGGTAACAAAGCTATGTGCCTGTGGTAAAACAAGCAACAGAGTTAGATGTGGCCAAGCAACTACTGTATTGTGCCAGCAAGTGTGCAACAAAGTCCTTAACTGTTTCGCACACAGGTGTACAAGGATTTGTCATACAGACCCATGTGGAGACTGCCAGATAAAGGTGCAGCAAACTTGCTACTGTGGAAAACAGCAGCGAGAGACACTTTGTGGAACTGGGAAAGCAGGTTTTGATAACAGAGATGGGAAATCTGGATATTTTTCCTGTCAAAAGAAGTGCTCAAAGGTGCTTGATTGTGGCAATCATCACTGCCAAAGGATATGCCACCCTGGTACTTGCAGTGAATGTCTTCTCAAACCATCTCTTGTTACTTGCTGTCCCTGTGGTAAAGCTCTAGTTACCGAGTTGCTGAATGAGGGGCGAGCTTCATGTCTTGATCCAGTGCCAACTTGCTCGTCAACCTGTGACAAAGTCCTTCCCTGTAGTCCCCAAAGAGCCGAGGGAAGCAGTGACAAACTCACTGGAGAGCACCGCTGTAAAAAGGAGTGTCATGTCGGGGATTGTGGTCCATGTGATGGAATAACAAAGATGAAATGCAGGTGTGGAAGACAGGTTAAGGAGATTCCTTGTATACAGATAAACATGGAAGAATATAGGTGTGAAAAGCGTTGCAACAAGAAAAGGAATTGTGGAAGACACAAGTGTAATGAGAAATGCTGTGTGGATACTGAGCACAGATGTGAGTTCGTATGTGGTAGAAAGTTGAACTGTGGGTTGCACAAGTGCATGGAGACTTGCCACCGAGGTAACTGCCCTCCTTGTCTGATGTCAGGGTTTGATGAGCTGACATGCCGTTGTGGTGCAGAAGTAATGTTACCACCAATCCCCTGTGGAACGAAACCCCCAGAGTGTGACAAGCCTTGTTCCAGGACACATGCTTGTTTACATCCAGTGTATCATTCTTGTCACAGTGAAGACGACTGCCCTCCCTGTCCTTATTTGACCAAGAAAAAGTGTATGGGAGACCACGAATTCCGTCACAACATTCCATGTCATGTAAAGCACATCTCTTGTGGGAAGGTTTGTGGTAAATCACTATCA
>NC_090885.1:43101203-43113703 GCF_036669925.1 Montipora capricornis
ATCTATATCCTTCTTTTCTTGAAGGTGTCTTTAAATTTATCGTCTTTATGATACATTATAGAGGACAGTACCTTGTATCGCCACCCTAGTGTAAGTGTTTTCTCAAGATATTTACCCTTGTATGTGAAATTTTCCGTAGTTTTTTTTTCTTGTGATTTTGCACCCATTTACAAATGCACAACATGAATTTTTGACAGCTCTGACCCAAACATTTACTCCACCAGTAGATAATTGCAGGCCCATGAGGAAGTAATGAATGCTGTAAACCTAAATTAAGCTTGCAGTTTTCTCATCAATTTTGTTTACCCAAGTCTTATGATAAAAAATCGGATTTGTTTACATGTTAAATGCACCTGCTGTATGCTGTGAACTGTTTTTGTTATTTGTTTGTTTGACCTCTGTGGATCAAAGGATCATTCTGATCCCAGTTCAAATCTGGAAAACTTTATCCAGTGGACAAGTCACTATCCGGAGTAAAAAATTTAGTCCATGTCAGATGTTGGCCAAGGTTTTCGTAGATGCCTTTACTTAGATGTGCTTAGAGTGAGCATATTCTTCTGGGAGCAAATACTGAATCTTGGTACAGTTGGTACAGACTGAAACTGTTGGATAGTGATTTATCCACTAAGGTAATAATTATGTTATCAGGCCTTTGAAGTACTGGGGCCTGGCCTTAACCCTTTCACTCCTGTGGGGTTCCCCATTCACGAGTAAAATCATCTGGCATTAGACAGAGTAAAATCTATAAGTGTCACTCTTGGGAGTGAAAGGGTTAAGAAGAGATTCGTGTACATGTACATATAATTACGTTATAAAAGAATGAATTTATTCCTTTTCAAGGCACATTCTGATAAATTGCATAAGAATTTAATAATAAGGAAGTACAATTTACCAGTAGAGTGTGGCAATGAGAATTAAGTGAATTATTACTAAGGTTGCTGACACAAAAATCTTGAACTCAATACTCCAGATTACTTGTATGCGTGTCATGTTAGAGACATTAGTCGTGATTTCATAACAAAAACAATTATTGATATTGCACTTGCACTGTAGAGTGCTCATTTTTTAGTTTTGCTTCCCTAATATCAGCAATATTTGTTTTGTTTTTGTTTCGTTTCGTAGATACGTTTACGTGAACTAACAACTCAAGTCATTGAGAAAAAAAGATAATATTATAACATGATAATTTTACAGTCTGCAAGATCAGCATTTACTATTTTTTTTGTATTTTATTTATTTTTTGTCTACTTTATATAACAAAATACAAAACAATACAATACAAGTGTTTAAGTGCCTATGAAGTAAAAAATAATTTATGCCTATTTGAAAGAGTTTTCAAAATAATGGCAAATGGCCTTTACAGTTTTGAAGTATCTTTTTTTGTTTCAGAGATATTTGAGTTTTTGTGTTATGCAAATTAGCAAATTGATGAAAATAGATTTTGTCTGGTCAATTCGTTAGATGGCCGGACAATTTGTCCAGTCGTTTATGCTGATAAGAAGTTTCAAGTTTTAAGGTGATTCCCATGTTTTGCATCGCGCAGGCATCTCATACGGTGCATAACATTGCGACTTCGGAGATGGCGGCGTTTCGCGCCAGCCATCTCAAGAGAGGAAACAAAGGCCGCTTTTGCTGTTCAAGAGCTTTTAAGTGCAGTCATGATAACTCTTCTCAGTTAAGAAGGTGTTGCTTTGGAACTCACCCCAGTCCTTTAGCGGAAAATGATTACTTTGAAGCCGAAATTGCCCCTTTGCCATCATCGTGTTGCGAAGAAAGGAGCATGGTTGCCTGCCATTTTAAATGGTTTTATTTACTCGTAATAGGTTCATGGAAAACATATTTTAAGGAGAAAAAAAGTTGGATAGTACAAGTTGTAGTATTCACCTATAAATGATGTGAAAAAGTTATTATTTAGCTGGAATAAATTATTTGGCTGGGACGTGGCTCTAAATCTTTGTGTGTACCTCAATCTCAAGAATTTTTCGAACAGTTTTTGGCACATGCATTATGTGTATTTGTCACCTACTTGCCTATTTTACCATTGTTAGTCATATTTGCATACTTAACTGATGAAGGTCACCACGTCTGAGGACTCATTATTTATGCAAATTGTTCCGAGCCCTCTCACTTCGCCAGCTGTTGGCATAAACAACGGAACTAAAAACAGTGCCAAAGTCCATCCTAAATTGACTTTGGAACAAGTAGAAGTGAGTCTAAAGATTCCTTTACGTAATTGTTCAGAGCATTCTCACTTCTCCATCCTCCATGTCTCTGGAAGAGTCTGTCTGGCACACTGAGAGCTGCTGCCGCACAAGCTCCTCCTGAATACAGACTATGGATTCCAAACATAGTGGTGTCCAGACTTTCCTTGCCAAGCTCCTTCTTGATCAGCTCCTTTGCCTGACTGTAAGACTTTCTGCAGACAAACTCCTCTCATGGTATGCAAGACGTGTTGAAATAACGGAGAGCCTGGCCCTTTGGAGTGGTTTGCAATTCTCGAGAATTTCTCAATGATTTTGACTGGGCAAGGGGGTGTACTGCAACGGGCTACAAAATTCCATGACCCCTCGTGGAACTGATCATTTTTCCGTCTTTCCAGAAAAATAGCTACATGGGAATCAGCAAAATAAAAACTGTCTTCTGTCAAATGGTGCAAGTCATCCCAGCGAAGAAAACCAAAGAAACCCAGGGAAAACAAGGCTGCCAGCTGGAGGTCACCAAGGTTAACCTACTCAAGGCAACTGATCACTTTCCGCACCACAACAGAAGACAATGGCTCCTTACGTTCAGCTGGTCTGCCAAGAATTTGACTGGCAGCATCAACCGCTTGCTTCTTTACCGGATACTCACTCGGCTCCCGATAGCCATTCTTTTTATGAACCCAACTCACACCGTACACTGCAGAATTCACTGGAGACGCTTACCGGATCTGTTGAATGAGAGATACGGCGTACGGCGCAAAGACCACAGAATCTGCCTGCAAAAAAGCAGCATTGTTACAACTGGCCCATGACTTCCATGATTTATAAGCGCGCAGATAAGTAGCAACTGTTGTAGCAGCATGATCACGTACCAATACAGCTGGTAACGCCTTTGCTAGCTGTCGCAATTCCGGATGGTCAAAATGATCTGCATGAAAATTCAGCTGGGAAGATGACCACATCCACCATGGGTTGTACAGCTGCAACACAATGATAAATGCCATAAGAGCAGGGGTAAATCCAGTAAGCACACATACCATAATGAGGAGTAGATCCACATGCATGTACACACACTAAAACTTGGGTCCATAACAGAAGGATTAAGGAAGCCATAACAGCTTGGAGTCCATATCCAAAACAGCTGATAAGCCATAACAGCTGGGTAAAAGCAAACAGGTGCTCATAACAAGCTTGGAACTCAAACAATAGCAGACATGATGATGTGCATGGCACCAGCCACCATGGGCATGATTGGATCGCCAAAGTATCACCAGCAGATGTGTCTTTGTAACTAGAATAATGCGTAACATAAGGCAGCAAGCCAGCCTCTAACTCCCAACATGGGAGCCACAGAAGCAAAGCTAAAGTGCCAGTTGACCAAAAGGTGGCACACTTGTTGTAAAGACACAGCAGGCAGCTGTTCCTGGAATAAAGATGCCCTCATCAGGTTGGATCCTAACGGAGTTTGTTACAAACCCCCTCCACGTACCACACTTGGTAATAAGCAGGGGCCACTAGGGTTCAGAGTGCCATTCCGGGACTAAGAGGGTTCCATCCTCCCCTCCATCTGACTTGTGGCACAAAACACAAGGAACCAGCCAAGTGTAATCCCCTGCCCATGAGACAGTGAAGGCATAAACAGCTTCACAACCAGGGTTGAGGAATCTGCTACAAAACCTTTCCAACTGCTTAATCCTCACACTCGCAAACCAGTCGACTATGTGAGGACCCAAACACTTGTCCAAGTAAGCAAAACAGGAAGGATCGAGCTTAGAGCCATTTGAATCCTCAATGGATCCTCAGTTAAAGTAAGCAAGTGTCTCTTTGAAATTAAGGCTTAAAACTTGGGTCACTTAGTGTTTAGTTTTGAATTCCAAAGGAAAAAAAAAAGACTTTTGATTTTTTGATCATAGATCACTTAAAGGGTTGCATGTTTCATGAACAAAAATAATTGACGTGCGTATGGATTGTGTAGATGTTAAACCTAGTCATACCGTCCACTATATTACTCCAAAATAAGTTTTAAGGTTATGTGAAAGAGTTTTGTGCCCACAGGAAAGGAGATGGCTGAAACTATTACGGTAAAGACTTGTGTATAAGCCGCATCTTTTGCCGCAATCTAGCGCTCATAATCATGGGTGCGGCTTATATACAAGACCATTGCTTTAAGAGGAGTAAACTGGCTGGTATGGGGTCAAAAATGACACTGAAAACCTTCAGTAAATAGAGATTGAACATTTTCTTCGACTGATCACTTCATCGCTGATTTCCGCACCGTGTGCAAGAAAATACCACACTATTCGAGAGAACTCATGAGGCAAATGGCGAACTGTTTTGTTGCCCTTCATAACTTGCATGGTGTGTTTCACACCATGTTTTTCTCCGATCGACGGCTTTAACACGTCTTAATAAACATGACATTCATGCACAGCTGACGCGTCCATCTGGTTTTCTGATCGCGGTGAACGATGTGACTCGGTCCAGAAGTCCTTCTGTAAGTGACTACGTGGTTACTAAGTAAACGTTTTGTATCTTTCCCTGTGCTTAATTTTTGCTTAAATAATAATTTCATTATATTTATTTCAACTTTGGGCTTTAACAATTAAAACAAGTGTTGGCAAGAATTAAAGAAATCAGTTAAGGCTTTTAAAAGGTTGTTTTGGGAGTTGATTAACTTCTTAAGGTCACTGCAAATACCAAGCATTAGATTTCAGCACGTTTATCACGAACACACACAACTTTCTTGCGAGAGTGTTTTGTTCAAGGTTTTATTTTTTCTCAAAATCATACTTGAAAGTTGGCGGTGCGGCTTATCTACGCGTGTGGCTTATACCCAAGTTTTTGTAGTAACATTTTTATTGCGTTGGTTGTTGAGTCTAGCATTATTTATCATTTGCATTTTTTGAAGTCCTTTGACAACATCTGAATACAAAAAAAAGCCACAAATTATTATTTTGTTTGTTGAATCTTCAGCTACAGTGTATACATGTACTTTGTATTATGCAAACTAAAATAATAATAACAGTTGTAGTATGGTCTCTGTCTCAAGGCAAATATTAGATGTATTTGTATGTTTTTTATGCCTTTAGGGTAAAGGAATCTAGCAATGAATGGGCACAAGAACGGGTTAACTTAAATGCAGAGATATTGAAATTACAACTGAATGGCAGTGAGGAAAGAGAAGTCTTGAAAAAGAGTAAACTGGATTTGGAAAATGAACTTGACAAAAGAACAGAAGAGCTTACAGAAGCCAAGGAGAAACTTCAAGCTCATGATCAAGCTGCTAAAAGAGCAATTGCAGCTTTACAGAAGGAAATGGCGCTTAGAGTTGACCAGGTTAGTGTTAAATAAGAACTTCTCCTGTCATTGATATTTCAACGCAGTAGAAGTTCAGCTTATAAATAAACGATTGCATTTAATTTAAGGAGAATGCAAGCCTAATCGTGTGTTGGTTTTCTCGTGGCACTATTGGTTTACCTGTGTACACAATAAGCCAGAAAAAAATGATGCAGTTTTTCTCTGTACACGTATTAAAGGGATGCAAATTTGCCTTCTTTCAAGCATGGTACTATGATGTCAAGCATTATACACCCTGCGGTGGTTTCCATGGAATCTTCAGAAAATTAATTTTTGGTTAAAGTTTTTCTGTTTGGATATGCTCAAAAAATTGTCATAAATTTTTGAAAATCTTAAATTCCGAAAAAATTCTTGTTTCATCGAATTTCCACCAGATTTGGAAACCACATGTTACGGTACCTGTATGTCAAACATTTGGAAGCATGCATCTTGCGGATGCTTGTGTTATGTGTCTTGTTTATTTTAAATTCAAGTCCACCATTCGGTAAGTTTTGTAAGTTCACATTTGGATTAAAAATTATGTTATTGGAAATCCTTTATCAAAATCTCAGGAACTGTGCACAACTCCTGTTGGATATTCCAAGCCATCGTTTGGTGTTATGTTCTCAGGTTTTTTGAATTTGAGTGACTCTGTCATCATGTTAAATTGGAGGTAAAAGGGAAGTAAGAAGGCTTTGTATTCAGTGGGTGCTGGAGCTCATGGCCATGAGTTTTGGTTACAAATATTGAACTGGCCATTGCATCATAGGATCATTTGCTTGTCAATACTACACAAGCTGCTCAGTCTCATGGTCCAAAATTCAGGCAACGGCAACACTCAATCAAAAATGACAAAGCTTTTCCTTCCTGAAAAATCATGATCAGCGCACCATAAGACTTTAAAATTGTATTTGAAAAGAGGTATCATAGAACATTTGAAGAAAAACTTTTGTTTCTGAAGAGAGAGCATTTTACCACTTGAATCAGAAAATTGTACCCAACAGAACCAAAGGTGTAATTTTTTTTCAGCCACCGAAGACAATAAAGCACTTTGCATACATGTAAATTGTACATTTGTGTAGCACATTTTACTGTTTGAATCAGCAAATTGTGTCTAACATACCAAAGATAATTATAATTTTTTCGGTGTTAGAAATTTAACTACAATCTTTCAACTGGCATCTTTTAAAAGTTTTGGCTTTACAGGAAAATCACGACAAGCCATCCATATTGATTTTCTAACATTGTTGTAGACTGTAAACATATCCTCTCACAACTAACACAACAATAGGTAGGTTTTGTGCTTTAGGGTTCATATGTTTGGTGGTTACAAGTTGTTCTTGACATAACAGATTAATTTTTATACTTTGTTGCTGAGTCTTTTACTTTCTTTTTGCCTTGTTTGAAGGTGACTAAAATGTATGAAGATATGCTCAAGGGAAAGGAAAATCTTGGAATTAAACTTGTTCAGGGGGAAGAGGAAAAGAAAAAAATGGCCAGAGAAAATGAAATGTTGGTCAAAAAAGTTGGTGAAAATGGAAAGGTATTTTTATTTCTCTTGTATATTACAATACAAGAATTTTAAGCATGGTTGTACTCCACTCATTTTATGCTCAAAACTGGGCCAAGAAAACTGGCAATACTTACTTTATTCAAATACTGCATTTAAGGACGTTCATGCAAAAATTTTTTAACGTTGATCAATTTTTCACCGACTTCGTTTTGGAGAGAACTTGCCCGGAACAACACCCTAAATCTGAAAAAATCTGGCTTCTATAGCGAATAAGGCCACAGTGTCTGTAAGCCCAAAAATATTGCAGTTACATCTTTAAAGAGAAATGTTCTCTACCAAACTTTGTTTAAGTGGACCCATCAAGTGAATTAAGTTAACTGTTGAGGTTCCTTAAAGAACAAGTTCGCATTTAGCGACCATAGTTTCATGCGCCTTGCAGCCGCAAGATGGCAGGATTCCATGTTCCGAGGATAGAAATCTAGAATTTTTTAACTTCCCACATTGATTTTTTGTTTATTTTTGGACAATGTGGAGGTAATTGTAAATAAAATCTGTTTCTGAAAAGAAAACAAGGGGTCACCGAACATCCAAGATCTTTAAATCCAAGCAAAGCTATAGCAATGGCCATCTGCCCTATCATTGTTACATTTTAGTACTTATCACGCGCGCTCTATGCATGACGTGGCATGTGAATTTGCATGCTCTGTAAGGATGCGCAGTAGCAATGGGCGCGAACGTCCTTAAATAAATGCAGAGTGGTTTTGAAACAAGAGAGAGAAAATAGTGATCAACTGTAGAAACTGAGGACACAAAAGGCTAGTTGAAGATCTTAAGGAAGAATAAAAAAAAAAAAATTTTGTTACTTATGTGTATGGAAATAACGGGGCCCCTGACGCTGTGCTGAGATGTTACAATTTAACACATTAACAACTCAAACACTCAGGGATGCCCCCAGTTGACAAGTAAAAATTTTCTGGTTTTAGACAGAGTAAAATCAGTAAAGTCTCACCCCCAGGGGTCAATGGGTTAATAATTATTGGTGAAAAGTGGTGTATGTGTGTTGAATGTGAAATCTGTAAATTGGACAATAATTAACTTTATGTATATGTCTATTAGTTTTGTACAAAGCAGGGTTAACTTTACTCTGCAGGAAATTGAAAAGCTACGGCAAAAGTTAAAAACTGTTCAGGCAGATCATAGCAAGCTGCAGGCATTACATGAAGACAAGGTAAGATCTATCAGAACTAACGTAATGTGTTATATTTGTGGGAGATCCTAAGGGCTGAAGAATCAAACAGTTTACAAAAGAAAACTTAAATGTAAATTAAATTCTTGAGTTCAGCTTTTCTCTTGAAGTGATCCGCACATTGAAAATAATCAATAACTAATTTAAACTTGTGTACCATTTATAGTGACTGCATTAGCCATTTACAGCATAAACAAAGCTGTATAGTCTTGGAACATCTGTAATCCCGTGGGAATTTCTTGGTGAAAGCAAGCTGCCTATCTGGATGTTTTAAGGGGGCCCTAAGGAACATGCCAAATGTTGTTGGCAATTTTATAATGTGCACCGACGGCTTTTACAGGGAGTTAAAAGTGTGACCCTCAGAGCCCAACATGGAAACGAGGCTTGACTTTCAAATGCTTTGTAGCCATTGTCAATGGTGGCGAATCTTTCAATTGGCACGTAACAGTAATAGAACAGATCACATGACCACACTAACGAGGCTGGATAACATATAATGCCTTGTAGCTATTGTTTATGGTGACAGATTGTCCCAATATTACCTATACTTTCTATTGGAGTGTAACTTTGACAACTCTGTAACCTAACAGTAATAAATCTGATCTCATGTCCATTATAAAATGTAAAGGAGCCTTTTTTCATGAAATGCCTTGTGGCATATTTTGCACCGCTTACTTTCAGTCAGCCGAATGCAGTTTTATCACCACCTCTTGCTCTTCATCATCATCATCGTCATTGAAAATCATAAGAGAATGAAGGTTTCCATGCATAGTTTTTAGGAGTGAGATTTTTAGATAATTGCATGCCACTAGGGATGTCGTAAACAGTAGAGTTCATCCTTGACGAGCGTTTTTGTAAGCTATATCTGTTGCAACCACTACCGGAATTTGATGACACGAGGAAAGAAAATGTTAAAAAAAGATAACTTCTTACGGTGGGAATTTTTTCATTTCATCATAATTATTTTGTAGATAGTAAGTAAAGTAAGTGATTCATGATTAAAAAAATAGGGGTCGCCAATGATCTAAACAAGTAAAATCAATTTGATTTTGCAAAGCTCTTGGAAAATTTCGATTGTCACGTTTTTGCGTGACCTGTCGGGGAAGGACTGGAACACAAAAGAGGATTGATCGTTGAAGGGATGAAAGGTTTTTACCCAACAAAAACGTTCTTGAGCATAGTAACGAAGCTTTAAGCAGGCATCATCTTCATTTGGTTGGTGTTTTGTATAATACATGTATCTCTCCATTGCCGTCATGCTCGTCTTCTGGAGTGTGGTTTTGTGAAATTTAATCACTGGTTGTTTCCACGCAGGTCCGCACTATTCAAGCGGACGAGGACAAAAATACTGCTCTATTTTGAGGGAAAAGACTTCAAAAATATGCATTCATTTTGAAGTTAAGTTTGTAGGGTAATAAAAACATTTTTTAAAAAGAAGCTCCATTAAATTTATGCGATGGTTTGTCCTCGAGTTTTCCAAACTTTCAGCCACTACTTGATCAGCAGCTATCTTTTCCAGAGCTTTTCCATCCTCCCGCTCACTTCTCTTTAACATTTTATGATGATTTGGAAATAAATGTGCCATTCTTTTGCCAGCCTGGAATTTTTTCCCTAGCGTTTTTGTCGCCATGTTATTTTAATTAATGGTTGAAAAACATTTATGAAAGTCAAGTAGACTAGTGCACGACTGACAAAACAGTCTACTTGACTTTCATAAATATTTTAAAATCAATTTTGACTGGTCACGGTCTTCTCTGATCCAATGCTGTGCAATACTTATCGTCCACGGTTTCTGCAAAGGTTTTAAAACCTCAATTTCACTAATGCTCAAAGTAATGTGTGACGTCTTACAGTCTCATTACCTGCGCAGTAATGTTGCGCACAAACAATTAGCGTAAATGTCCTTAAGGCTTAACGCGATTCATCACTTGAGTAGAGGCTAGTGATCATTGGCATTGATATCAGTGTGTAATTGGGTTGTTCCTTAAGAATGGCGTACTCATGTTAAGTACGTTGATGACCTCAACATCTTGGATTTTATTCCCAGGAACTCTAATAGCTATTTGCCTATCATTGCATCTAATGTAAATAAGTACTCCCTAGAGCGCAATATGAAACTAAACCCTAAGAAGTGTAAAGAAATGGTTGTAGGCTTTCTCCAGTATAAACCAACATGTTCCAGTCCTCTACTCATAGGGGGCACCCTAATCAAAAGGGTATCCCAGTACAAACTGCTGGGGGTCATAGTTTCTGATGACCTTTCATGGACTGCACACTCTGGTCATATATACGACAAAGCTACAAAGCGCCTCTATGGGTTGAGGATCTTTAAGAAAAGTGGACTTTCACCTTCCAACTTAATATCTTTATATTGCAGTACGATACGCTCTGTGCTCAAATATGTGTCCCCAGTATGGGCGGCACTTCCAGCGTACTTAAGTGACCTTTTAGAACAAGTCCAGAAAAGCCCTGTATATCGTCTTCCCTGTTGATTGCTATAGCGACGCACTTCATCTTGCTGACCTTGCACCTCTTAGCGATAGGTGACAACAGGCATGCATGAACTTTGCCATGAACTGTGATGTGTCAGGAACACTTAGTAGTCTCTTGTGGGTTCCGATGGTTTATTACCACGGTTATAATTTATGCTCAGGCTCACAATCGTACCATGCCTCTACTGGCAAATGCAAAAGCCTTAACGATTTTGTGACTGTGTCGTGACCGCCCCCTGTAATTCAGTTGTTATTGCAATAGGGTTGAATAAATGATTGATTGATTGATTGTCCTATCAATCACTTAAAATTCTCTTGACTCGCCACCTAGAAGCTGCGTCTCTGCGCTCTTAAAGGTTAGGAAGGCTAGCCTTCATAATGCCAATAAGTGAAAGGCTATGATTCTGCACAAGCTGCAGATCTTCAACGAGGTATTTGGGGATACCACCCCACACTGAAGATGCATACTCTAATACTGTGAGAATACATTTTCAGTTGTGACTAGGTAGAGGAAGCATTACAAAAAAGTACATCTGAACCCTATTATTCTTGCTCTTGGACATGCAAAACTGCTGTGCTTCCTGGATTCCATGCGTAGAATGGAGCTGATATAACAGGACGCTTTGTGGGTGTGATAAATAATTTTTCTTACTTGATCACTTCTCTCTTTCGTCTATAAACCACACTTAAAATATACATTCATTTCATTCATCTTCACGGGAACGAATGAGACCAACAAATTGACCTGCTAAGAACAATGAAAGACAACTGGTGGAAAAAGAAAGTGGAAGAAATTGAAAGCTTTGGAGAGTGTAACAACTCACAGTGACTGTACTCCGCACTTCAACCGGTGATCGGCCCCAAAACCAACACTGTTGCCCCAGTTAAGAAGGCTGATGGAACTGATCAGCTATTTACAGACATAAAAGAAATATCAGACAGATGGAAAGAGCATTTCACTAAATAGTGAATCAAGAAGGCAACATAGACAATGATGCAACTGACCACCTAACTGCTCGATAGACAATGATGCATTTGAATGGAAGAACTAAGGAAAGCTGTAAAAGCTGCTAATCTTGGTAAAGTGTCTGGTCTGGATGGCATACCAGCTGAAGTCATAAAACATGGCGGTGATGGCCTACTACAACAACTGCTTTCTGTAAAAAGTGCACTAGGTGAAATCGCTTGCATAGGTCCAGGGGTTTCAATAAAAGCCGGTTACTGGCGGTATACCGCTGCCTGCTTTGCCTCACACCACCGGCTAGTTTGCCTTGATTTTCACTAAAAATGCCATCATAAACTTGTCAAACTGCCGCCTTCAATGGGCTATCATGGACGGCTATTTCAGAAGTTATTGAAAGCCCTGTAGATCCAAGGCTGGACAAACTGTACACCTAAGAATGAGCAATGCGCAAAGCCAGCGCTGATTACTCTTGGCTCAGTCAACAGCGAAATCAATTAACTGCCGGAGAGGTAGAGCATTGCATCAGCATCACCGAGGTCATGGGCTCAAATGCCGTTGGAGCCACCCAAATTTTTCAGTTGTCAGTATGAGACAATTGCTTCAATTGTCTCATAAGTGCGAGGATCGTTTCTCTCTTTCTGAAGCTATTGTATTGGAAAGCATTCCGAGAAGCTGGTGAGACTACTGTTATGTGTCAGTTATTCCCCAATTAAAAGTATGAGAATTTTGTCGAAGATTCACCACCATT
>NC_090885.1:43118703-43123703 GCF_036669925.1 Montipora capricornis
CTGTGGGACAATTGCTTCAACAGTATGCAGTGCCAAAAAAAATGAAATAGGGACATTTTCCTTTATTTATACCACTTTCAGGAAAAAATTGGAGTTATAGTTTCAGGAATCTCCTGTAATTTGCCAAAATTAGATTTGCCCTTGAGTGGACAAAAATAAATACCGGTAAACATTGTTTTTCAATCATTTCTATGTGATGAAGTCATATAAATCAAATTCGTGAAAGGGATATGTGACTGTGGAGTCTTTGTGTCAAGACCGTTCCTGTGTGAAGCTTATTGACTGTTGTTTCTTCTTTTGTTCTGCCAATAAAAAATTTCTTAGTTTTTTACGAAACGTTTTTCTGTAGATGCTCAGTAGGTTGTCCTTTTAAACCTCAATAACAGTTCTCCAGTGTTCTTGAGTATTTCCATTGCAATTTCCCTCGCAGAGCATTTTCTTTTACCAGTACATAGTTAATGAAGTTGCTTTGGCAGAGGCTGTATAACAAGTAAACTTTTATGATTGTTTGTATAAAGTACTGAGTACTTGTGTTTACTAACTACTAGTTATTGTCATGGTGTGGATGAGTCGGACTGCTTTGTAGTTTTTCAAAATTATTGTTTTCTTGTTCAAACTCAATCTGTCACATTTTCTAGCCAGAAGGCAATTTAACAAACTTGCTTATTTTTCAAGTGGAAATGGCAGTCAAACATATCTTTAGGAGGTAGTGTGGCCCAGTGGTTAGGGCGCTTGCTTTGGGATCTGGAGATCCCGGGTTCAAGACTAACTCTGACCACTCATTGAATTTGATGCTGGTACAGTGTAGTCCCTGGTTCAACTTCCCAGCTGCACTTGTAAATAGCCAACTGGTTTGCCTCCGGCCAGTTGGGATTCTTAACAGTTGTTGTTATTGTTCTGTTCTGTTGTTTCGTTGTGTTTCATTGGCCCTGAAAAGCCCTATTGGGGAGCGGTCAATTAAGTATGCATTGTATTGTATTGTACTGTATCTTTGAGTGCCACATACAGTAGTTACATGACTTGTGAAAAGATGCCTTAACCTTCAAATGTATGATATTTTAGCATTTATATGTAACCACTACTGTTTCTGGCATTTTAACCATTTTGACCTTCTGCATATTGTACACAAATTTATAGTACAACAAAAAGCTCTTTTTATTTGGAATACCTGAAAAGTGTCCGAGTTATAATCTGGGTAGAATTTAGTTTTCTGTGCAGCAAATGGACAATAGAACTATGAGGTGGTTATTTCATTGGCAAAAAGCAATGTACTACACCCCTTTGAGCAATACATTTGACCTCCCTCTGTGACAAAACAACTGCATCAATAAAAAATAAACACATCTGCCTCACGTCTTACAGAATTTACTGAATTTATAACCTGCAGTGGAGCAACCAAATGATGGGTTCTACATGTATGTTGGGGTTTCAGTGTCACTCGTTTAATGTCGTTTGCTGATTCAAAGCCCATGTTCCACGAGATGGCAAATGACGCTATGCAATGCTGCTAAAATGTGAAAATTCTGGATTCAGCCTTCTGGAAATGTCATGAATAAGATCTGATCTTTACTCTAATCTTGCCTATTGACAACATGATGAAATCTACAGTACAGAACTTCCAACAGTGATATGTTATAAATGACTGAAATTTCAATTTCTTTCTGCCTCAGCTGTTCTTTGTACAAACATCATCCGCTGATGTCTGATGTCTGATATTTTTTTCTTTTAATTAATCGATACTTTCGCAATCTTCATGTTAGCTATCTAGAGCTGGAGGTCACTGGTTGCATTGTTCACAACACTGTTTGGAACCTTTGCAGTTGGATACCGGTTTTCACTTACCCATGTTAATTACAAGAATAGTTTTTCACATGTTTTCTGTGCTGCTACACTAGTTTTTCACATGCCTTTGCCTTACCGGCTGCTTTCACTTTAAACCAGTTTATCTGATGTCATGCTACATACTAGATCATGCAAAAATAGACATAACGCCCATGTTATTTCCATTCCAGCAACCTTTTCCAAACATACTACCGCTATAGCCATGTCACCTGTTGAATTTATTTGCAATTGTAAACATTATAAGCGATGTTCACCAGTACATTATCTGCGTTGTTATGAATGAGCAACTGGCTGCAGAAACATTTACATGTACCGTAAACACCGGCGTATAAGCCGCACCTTTTTGCTCAAAATTTTCGGATCAAATAGGGGATGTGGCTCATCTGTGAGAACATCTAGACGCCATGTCGTAAATTTGCATAAATTAACAAGTTTAGCGAAAATTCTTAAGTCTGTATAGACCTCTGCAGCAAATTAATAAGAACTTCATGAAACAATACCACATTACGCATTGGGCCATTCCATTTTTTATCCGCACATTCCCTATTGAGGGACCGGGATTTCTGAGGGGGAGGTGGGGGGGTCTTTAAAGGCCGTTTCTGAGGGGGTAACTGTGTCGGCACCTCTGATCTTTGAATAAATCCTGAAGGGGGAGTGTGTCGGCACTTTGGTCTTCTTTTCTAAGGGGGGTCAAAAGTTTACTTTTCCAAGGGGGTGAAAAAATGGAATGGCCCATTGATCATTGCTTTTGTGAGTTTGGTGGCTCCTAAAAAAGCTGTTTTTGTTTGAGCTTACACAGGGATTAAACCTTCTTCGTTAAAAGAGCTTTTAACCGGTTTAACCTTGCCTTTCTTGAGCAGGTGAACTTCACTCGGCAAGGAATCTCCATTCCACCACAAAGTTGTTTACAGTGTCGACGATGGCCGCTCGCTTCGACAGAAATTGATCCACCACGAGCCAGAATGCCTGGTTACTAAGCTAAAACGAACCGAAACGTTTGTCAGGTGTTGTTGCATGTAAATTCCAATGAGAAATGGACAGGAATGAAAATACTGGATTAAAAATGCCAGAGAAAGATCAAATTTATGTCCTAGTCTGATTTTCATACTATTAGAGAGTCAAAATTATAGGAAAGAGTTTGAGTATTCTCTGTTTTAAATGTTAGTGAGTTAATACGCGGGTTGACACGTGCAAGAAACTTGAAGAAACAGTGCATTTACATGTAAGACATCTTTGTCAAGACTCCACTTTTGATTTATTTTAATTTTTTTCAAATTTTTTTTTTCCGAAATCTAAGTTGCTAAACTCGGGATGCGGCTTATCTGCGAATGCGGCTTATACGCTGGTGTTTACGGTACTTGTTTTGTTCCATACTCCAAGTAAGTGCTTAAAGAAGCATCTTGTGACAGTTTTTATGGGTTATTAGCATCTTTTGTTAATTATTTTGGCTCCTTTGTGTTGTGGATTGGGTGTGTCACAATCATGCATTATTTTAAACAAACAGCTTGATGCCATTCTTTTGGACAAATCAAAACTGGAAGAGCAGTTTCTACAGGTGGAAACAGCAAAGAACAAACTGGTTAGTATGTATATTCTCTGTTATTAGATTTAGAATGTATTTTTCTGTTATAGTTTCCAACTTTACAGCCTGCGAACACAGACATACACTGTATTTCTGGCCATTGTTTCTCTCCCCCAATGACGACCAGAAATATGTGTGCATTCACATGCTGCCAACATTAGGACTGTTATAAAGAAAATATAATGGTTGAATGTATCTTTGTTTAAGGAGCGAGAAATGAAAGAAAGAACTTCATCATTGGAAAATGAAATTCAGTCATTAAACACTCATTTGGAAGAGAAATCAAAAGCTAGTAAGAGCAAAAGTTGGGTTTTTTTTAGTGTATTGTATTGCTGTCCATTTTTGTCTAGAGGCATGTCAAGAATTAAACTGTTCCTTTTGTTTCTTTACCTAGTGTCTGAACTGAGTGCTTCTCTAGAGGAGTCACAAGATGAACTTCAAGTCTTGAAGAGGAAGAACACAGCTCATATTAAGGTAACTTGAAATCTGTCCACCCAGTAACTGAAAAATTGGAATTAATTTTAATATAAAGGAGTTAAATTCAGCAACTGCAATGCCAATGTTATCAAAAACATCATTTCAAAAAATTTTTTTGCCTTCTATTAGGTTTTTGGCCATTGTCAAAAATTATTATTTTTTGTTGTGCTGCTGGTTAGCCTGAGAGCAGAGTCTCTTTCGATCTTCCTAGATAAATCAGGAAGAGGAAAGAAGACTGTGCTCATGGCCTGTGCATTCTTCTCATCCAAAGAAGTGGACGAGGTAGTCCTGTTTCTTTTAATGTTTGCCTGTGATCAATCACCATGGGTCATCAATATTTTGAAATTGACAACAGCGTGGCAATTTGAACTGTAAGAATTCCCAGGAGTTTTTTCTCTGTGTGTCGGTTACAGAAACTAGTCTAACAAACCTATAAAATTAATTTTAAAGTAAAAAATGAAATGGCATTTTTAAAAGAGTATGGACTATATTGAGTTTCCAATGAAATGATTCCTTGATTGTCGTGTGTTTGCCAGAGTTGTTCAAAAATATCCTGACTGTTTGTTTTCGTTTTCTGGTTTTGTGGCTACTGGTCACGTGTGACTGACACTGAATACATTTCAATTTTTAACGCATGCACGCCGTGAGCAGAGTCTTCTTTCCTCTTCCTGTCTTATCCAGGAAGATTGAAAGAGACTCTGCTTGCAGGATAGCTGCCGGTATGAGTGGAATATTCTCTGACTGGAATAAAGTAAAGTGGTGCATTTATATAGTGCCTTTATCACAAGTCTCAAAGGCGCTTGACAATGATCAATTTACCCCCAGCAGACTGGAAGCAATATACAGGCGCAAATGGCAGCCGCTTCTAAGCAGTCCATGCATGCTGGTACTCATTTTACCGACCTCGGAAGGATGGAAAGCTGAGTGAACTTCAGCGGGAAAGAAGGTCGCCAAATATTCCACTCTCGGCAGAACCGGGAATGGAACCCGGGACCTTAGGGTTGGAAGGCAGAGATCTTACCACTGCGCCAACCCCTCCGCCCTCAATGAATGGGATGAACAGTCATGACATAAATAGATAGATTGATTCTTTATTTGT
>NC_090885.1:43126203-43131203 GCF_036669925.1 Montipora capricornis
TCATGCATTTTATTAGTTTACTTGTACACAGCAGAGTGAGGCTGCTATAGAATAATGTGAATTTCTGTTTACACATAATTAAGAGTAACTGCAATACAATTCACTTTTTTTTCAATTTCATTGTGATCTATGTTTAAAGGACTTAACAAGGCAGTTACAGCAAGCAAGAAAGTGAGTATGATTTTTCCTTTTGTGCCAAACTGGCCCAAGTTTAGTTTAATTATCAAGTAGATGAAAGTGATGAGCAAGTAGTTTACATCTTCCTTTGTTGTTTTTCTTGACAAAAGTTAGTAAAAGCAGACACCTAGTCTCTTCCCAGTTTTACCATTGTGAAACAGATAGGAAACTTTAATGATCCCTCAGTATTCAATGCTTTAAAAACATTTTTTTTAGTTATTTGCTGACATATTTATGTTACTATGACAACTGTTCACCAGTAGCATAGCTTTCTCTCCTTGCGCCCTCACTGGCGGATGAAGGGCTTACATTTAAGATGTCCTCTATCTGGTTTCTGTACAGTGAAAAATTTACCTTTTCAACCATAGCCAGCTGGTGCCAAAATGTTAGATGAAATAATCCATGCACAAGGTGTCTGAGAATAATCTTTGTACCCATTTCCATTGTCAGTAACTTAGATCTATTTTCCTTTAGAGCCACATGAGCTAGGAATTTGGTGTTTCAGAAATTGCCATTTGTTTTCTTTCAGGCAAGTGGATAAATTAGAATCAGCTAGTCTGGAATCAAAAGAAAACACGAGTGAGGGGTCCAAGTCATCCTCTACGAATTCACTGGATAAACTGGGCAGTGCTTGCACCAGCCCAACATCCGTGTCATCACCAAGCTCAGCCACATCAGCTACAGATGGCGGGGTTAGTATTTAACGGTAAACCTGTTCTCTTTTTAAACGTGGGCTTGAATTTAAAGGAGTGCCGATTACTGTACATTTTTAAACTTGAAACCCAGTTTGTCTCCAGCCGGCAAAACAAAATAAAGATGACCAAACAAACTCTTTTGTTTTGTTTGAACATGAAGGAAGGCTTGATAAATTGTTGCTATAGTATTTACCTTTTGGCTCAATGTGGTTATCTAAAGAGTTCCAATCATATGCATATACATGTACATTTGCATGTAGATTAGTCATCCACTCTGTGGAAAGGTTACTGCAACAGCAAAAGTAGTTTTTTCATGACAACCAATTATCCAATTTTCCACCAAAGCCCTTTATTACTCGACATCAGCTTTGAGACGACAGAAAAGTTTGGTTTTATCAAAACGCGTAAATAATAGTACATGAAAATTAAGTACCGTGACGTTTCTAGCGTTAGACCTTCGTCAGCGCGAATGACGAGGGACTAACCATTGCTCTGATGACGGGCCAACGCTCGATACGTCAGCTCACAAATCTTTTATGGTGGTGGTTTTACCTGTATCCACTCGTTTGATAAAACCAAATTTTGTGTTTCACTTCCAACCAACACAGCACCAAAGCCTCTTAAGAAACTAACTTCATAATTCGCTCGAGATGACAGAGCCAGTTGTAAGGCAATCGTCAACCTACATCTAGTGTGTGCTGGTTTGGCAGCATGCTGTGTGTCCTTTTCTTCTTTTTGATGGATTCAAGTGCCTTTATCAGCAACTGTCTTTCTGCTTATTTTGTGTTTACAGTGGGTCATTGTTAACAGTTCACAGTCGTCAAATGATCGGGTAAGCTTGGCTCTTGTCCTAAAAGCTGACTTAGTCGTTAGCATTGGTAGATTCAGATTTGACCTTCTTTAGGTCTCATCCTCGGTGTAAAAACCTGTGAAACTCACGGATGACATCAAACAATAACCTAACCCTACCACGAGCTAACAAAACAAAGAAAAAGTTTCACAGGTTTTTACATCGAGGTAAACCCTTCTTTAGCCATTAACGCAAGCGAAAATTGGAGTGTTTCGGCCTCAGCTGTTCAAGGTGGAGGCAGTGCGGCCCAGTGGTTAGGACTCTTGCCTTGAAAACCGGGTTTAAGACCCGTTCTGACCACTCATTGAATTTTTCCTGGTTGTCTCTGGTTCATCTTCTCGGCCGTAAATAGAAAACTGGTTTGCCTCCGGCCGGTTGAGATTCTAAACGGTTGTTGTTTTTCTGTTCTGTTGTTTCGCTGATTGTGTTTCATTGTATTGTATAAGGTCAAGTTTATCGTTTAGTTGCATTGATTCTGGCTCTACTCAAAAATAAATAGTTGCCCAACTGGTCTGTAGTTTCGCTGTATATTGGAAACTTCCTTTCGAAATACTTGTGAATCAGGAGATTTACAAAACCAAATAGCAAAGAAAAGACAAAACTACAGTAAAGGGCGTTTAGCCAAATATCTTCCTTCGTAAAGAGGGTTAAGTTTAAACTGAGGCATCCTTTTTTAATCCAACAAGTGTCTGAAAGTTGAGTCAAGAGTTTGTTAACTTTCCCTTGCTCGCTTTGTAAAGTAACTTTCAAGTTAGTGAAACGGTTCATATTGACACGGTTGATATAATTTTCGTCTTGGTCAGTGCAAACAACCCGTTACCAGCCACAGGGATGGCAATGTCATTTGGTGCCTTGAAAATTATTCTTATCGTCGCTAATATTATGTGTCCATTGTTACAGTCCTCATTTGAAGCCTCCAGTGGAGACCAAGTGCAGATTTTACCGCAAAACCAAAAGGAACACAGATCTAACACAGAGCTCGAACCAAATAAGGCTGTGCTCGTGGAACGCATCTGTAGGCTGCAAAAAATCCATGCTAAAAAGAATGAGAAGCTTGAGTTCATGGAGGAACATGTTAATGCTTTGGTAGATGAAATACAAAAGAAAAGCAAGTAAGTGCCACTATTTCATTTATTATTGGACTGACTGAGCCCACTGTGTGGTCTGAGGATGGTTACTAAACTTCGTCTTTTTCTACAGAATTATCCATTATTATGTGTTGCGGGAGCAAGCTGGAACACTGGCTCCTCCCAAATCGGACTTGCATAAGGTTAGTCTTTCCGAGTGCTTGATGGTTCTTTCGTTCTTTCTGTCTCTCGTTGTATTGCGGGGTCAATGTTTCTTTGTGCCATACAGAAGTGTCGGCTAAGACCGTGTTGCAATGGGATCAGCCATCATAGTTCCATAGTCCGTCTGGTTAAATAGGTTATTTGGACAACAACGGGTGGCCAAACGTATGCAACATGTTGTGCCCAACAATGTTGCAAGATGTTGCGTTGAAATGTTGCGAGCGTTTGGCCAAGCCTTTAGGGAGCTGAAGCAACGGCGACGGCAACAAAAACGTCATCTCAAAATATAAATTCGCGTTATTTTAATCGCTTCTTGACTATTTCAACCATTTTAATATGACAAAGGTGTGGTTGTTCCTCAAAAATGACACTCGTCGGAACGGCGCTTAATTTATGGGAGAAGTGCTGACGTTCTTCATAAAACCTCAAATTTGGCGATTTGACGTTGTTAGGGAGCTTAAGCAACGACAACGGCGACGGCAACGACAACGTCATCTCAAAATATAAATTCGCGTTGTTGTAATCGCTTCGTTACTATTTCAACTTTTTTAATATGACGGGGGTGTGGTAGTTCCTCAAAAATGACGATGGTAGGAACGGCGCTCAATTTAGGGCAGAAAATGAAAATTTATCCTCAAGTAATGACGTTGTCCATAAAACCTCAAATTTGGCTGTTTACACGTTGTAGTTTTGCTGACGACGGCAAAGAAATGGACAAAAGTGAAAAACGCACGTGCAGAGCGTGCAAAGCTATTGTTTTTGCCCGCTAAATATGCTAATTTCTGACGTTCTTGTTGCCATCTCCGTTGTCAAAAACGGAAGCAAACACATGCCTGCATAAAGCTAAAGTGGAAGATTCTGGAAACGTAAAATCGAAAGTCACTAGCTGATAGCCGAATTCGAATAATTCTTAACTGCAGAAATAAACAAAACTTGAAGTGAGCCATTATTTATAACAATTTGACATTTGGTTTTCCCTTTGTCTGACATTTGTAATCTTATGTCCAGAATGTGGTAAACTGCAAAGGATTTTACAGGTGTTAACTTCTTTCAGCATTATAAAAATAACTGAATGACCGCGGAGGATTAAAACTTGTGCACTAAACACTTCTTGTTTGCCCATGTCTTTTTCTCAAAAGGCTAACAAGCGTGGAGCCAGTTTGCGCCCCTCTTCCCCATTCCTCGCGCGGACTACCTTGCAGGTGCTTTGTCCCTAAGTGATCTAGTAACTGAGGCATTAGTAATTAAAGTTTGAACAAAAAAGTCGCCGTCATTGAAGCTGACAGCTACATGTATTTTGTTTCTGAATGTGATATTAAGCAAGGGTTTTAAATTTATCAAGTTGCTCCTAGGAGCAGTTAAAAACTAAAGGTGCTTATTAGAGATCTTTTTCTTCTCAGTTACATTATGCTCTTTTCGATAATAAAAGATTTGCTTTGATGACAACGGGGTCACTTGTTTTTGTCCGCACGGATTAATTTTGGCTTCTAGGTCACTGAATAGCAACATCGCTTCTACGTATATTATTAGTCGATTCTATTGAAGCAGCACCGTTTTCTAACCCTGAATTAGAACTTCTCCGGGTTTGGTCGTGAAATTCTCTGTCCAATAAAATTACGGAACCATTTGCAATAACAAATCGAATTCTTCGGGCGTCCAAAATTTGATATGATGCTGAAGAATTTTTCTCAAACAGCTTCAGTTGATTGTCATGGTTGTGTTTTAGGCCCAGGTCGCCCGTCACGGTGGAATCATGGCGTCTGTTTACTCGTCCAAGGCCGTTGATCCAGACATGACCCTTGATTTATCCCTGGAAATTAACAGAAAACTGCAGGCGGTACTGGAGGACACTATTCTAAAAAACATTACGTTGAAGGTAACAGCACTGTTTCACGGAATACATTAAATTAAATTTGCTTCTATGGTTAGTGAGTTTTTGTTTCTAATTTAAGTTCAGAAAACTATTTCAAGGAAAATTCTCGTCTTATG
>NC_090885.1:43133703-43146203 GCF_036669925.1 Montipora capricornis
CTCTCTCAACAGAGTTTCTTTAATTGGACCCCATTTGCCGTACTGCTGTGCTTGGCCTACGATACATCGAATTTATCTGAACTGTTGGAGTTTTTCTTAAAGTTGAATCTTGATTGTGACATGAACTAGATTAGATTTTAGTGAGAATTTTTTCTTAAGGTTTACGGGTAAAGTAGTTCTAATCAGGGGAACATGACACAACATTGTTGAGTGTTGTAAGGTTAGAACCAGGTATCGATTTCTTTTCATTCATCATTAGCTAAACAAGTTTGGTGACACTCAAAGTTAGGTATCTGGGCATAAATTTTAATAAATCTTTCAAATTACTTGTAATTAGCAATTATTCACCAAAGTGGAGGTGGCTAGTGGTGGATATTCACCTTTTCGCTTGAATGAATATCCCTTTGTGGTTAATGAACAGCAAAAGTTGTAGCATATACTAATATTAGGGAATTTAAGATCTACGACGGCGACGGTCGACGAAAACGTCACCTCAAATATAACTTGGCTTTTTCAGAAGTCTTTCGCGATTATTCAGTCTCGTTCACGTTCTGCAATGTGGGCGAAGTATCCTAAAAGTAAATTGGAACGAGCGGTTTCTGAGTGAAAATATAGAATGAAAGATCTCCGTTGCATGCTTACGTTGTTGTCAAAACTTCAAATTTGGTGATTTCACGTGGGCGTTATGCAGGGGACCGCTAAGATACTTGCTAAAATCAGCGCTGTTGCAGTACGATTATTTATGCCCTTTTAACCAATGATATTACAGTTTTGTGGCGATGTCGTAGTCGTAGCCGTCGCCGTCGCCGTTTCTTAAATTCCCTATTGGATACTTAGAGAACGTTACCATTCCGAAGTTGGCCATGATATTTCAATGAGTAATCCTTACCTATTTGTAAGGGCTTTTTTCGTTTGAATGGGCTAATCGACGTCTCCATCTATTTTCCTTAATGCTGGCTTTAATGTTTCAGTAGATGAAAAAATTCAAATTTTATTGACCAGCAATTTGACTACTTAAAATCGTTAGCTGGTTAGCTATGGAAATTGGAAATGGAATATTACCTTCTCCACGTATGAAATACTTAAAATTTATGAAGTCACTGTGTTGCTTAATTCTACAAATTTAACACATGTACAGAATGTATATAAAATTCCTCGAAATGCCGCAAGCCAATTATATTCTTTTCTGGTGTATGATGAAAGTGTCTGCAAGTTGTTTTTTTGGAAAGGAAGCAAAGAAGAGGAAAATGGGTCAGTGCTGGCCTACTGTTATTGTTTTTGCTGCCCTTCTTCGCGTAGCCTGTTAACAACTTACGGAAGGATTCCAGGGTATAACAAAGGCGTGGAAATGACACGGTGTCACTCAACTGGGCATGGAAATTTAAATCCCACAGAAATGAAACCTAAAATTCTGCAAATTTGTTCGTGTTCGAAGGCTTGTTTGAAATTGTAATTTTAAGTTGGACAAGGAGTTGAAGAACGCTCTCCTTTAAACTGATGATGTCAACCAGTACACCAGGGGCTTCGGCGAGTTTTACCACCAAAAATGGCACTTTCCATGCCAGTTTTCAGACCTACAATCTTGGACAAAACCTGTTGAGAGACAGAGACATTTTGGGTACTCCAGAAAATCAGTCAAATCTTTTCCGTTTAAAAACCGCCCTATCCCCTCTCCCCAATCTCAATGTTGATTTATATTTTGCTCGGAAATATACTGTAGGACAGATGACAATATTCAAGACACCAGCTTTCCCTGACTGAAAACCGTGTGTTCCCTTGTCTATGATAAAAATGTTTAAAAGGACCAGAGCCATGGCATATTTTGTACTAAAGTAGTGTGTTGTTACTCGACAGTTAGCTGGAATGTTAGTTGTGGAAAACGCTCAGGAATCATTGTTTGGCCGTAATTTTAATTACTGCAGAAGTTAGAATTGTCTGCATTTATTGTTGCCGCGAGGGGACGCAAGTTACTTCTACGGTAAGTACCGTTTCGCGCTGAGATCGTTTCCTTGCGGTCGGGATAGGCGTTATAATCCCCCATGTCCGAAGAAATTTTCTGTTATCTCCCTGCATCTACCAATGTGATATTCCACATCTAATATTTACAAATACGTGTCTCAAACATCTGGAAAATGTTGTCATTTGATCAATACCATTTCACGTTTCACAATTTAACAGATCAAAGGTATGTTTGTAATTATTTTCGTGAAGATGGCGCAAAAAAAGGGTTTCAGTCCCTTTACCCGTTTATGCTCTGAAATAATATTTGTGGCATAAGTTCACATCAATACTTCAAAGGCGGGAATTTTGTGATTTCACACTTTCCGGAAAAAAAATTGAACAAGTACACATTGGATTTCTTGGCTGATGCAAAGAATCATGGAAGAGCTTAATCTTCCGCCTATTCCAACCTTGGCCACGTCCTTTCGTTTTTGGCAGGAATACCTCGACAGTTAAAATTACGAAAAAAAGCTCCCTTTACGACGACGGCGCGTTTAGTCAATTAAAGAAATTCGTCAACGAGGAGGAATCACGATTTTTCCGAAGACGTCAATGGAGTTGTTACTGGTGCCAAAACCCGGTCAAAAAAAAAAAACCTACCGTAAGCACATATATAGACCCACACGTCAAGCACGAAGAGCTTATCTGCCCAGCTGTTTACCTAAGTAACCTGGAGTAGGTAAATCAATTCGATCTTTGACGCAACAAATAAATCACTAGAAGAACTCATTACTGGGTTGCCTATGGCAAACCCAGTCGAGGTCTGCGTTTAGTTTGTTTGTTTTCGTTTTTTTTATTTTTACTGGGTTGCCTATGGCAAACCCAGTCGAGGTCTGCGTTTAGTTTGTTTGTTTTCTTTTTTTTCTTTTTTTCATTTTTTTATTTTATTTATTTATTTTTTTTCCGTGTCGGTAAAAGTCTTGCCTGTCACTCCCCTGGTATTTTCTTAGGATCGAGAGGGTAGTGGAACTGCGTCGATTTCTCTGGTGGACACAGTAGAATCATTAACTTAGCCTGCGTCGAAAGTCATTTAACGCGAATGGCGTTTTAGTGGATCCTTAAACAAAATATACCCTTATGGAGCTCAATAATGAAAAGTCAGCAGGAAGGGTTCACAGGCCTGTTGGAAGCGTGCTTGAGTTTCAACAAAATGAGCCCCAAAATCAGTGAAAACTTGTGACGCAGATGAATAATAAAGTAGCTGCTATTTCCAAAATGATGGAATTACCTGGTTATAAATAACGTCGTACGCGTCTTGGAGAGTAAATTTTGACTTTACATAAACAAGAGTTGGGCGATTGTGATCTTTGTTTTGACTTCGCTCATTTCATTTCAAACTTTATGACACTTGACGGAAAAAGAAACTACACGTAACAAAAACCCGGTATGTTGCCATCATTTGACACAGATGCTTCACTGTTTGGCGAGTAAACATGCCAGGGTAACTTAATCACGGCGCCCGCCGAATTCCGGCCATGTCACTTTCGATTTTGCAATTTACTTAAACGTAGCAAAAAATCTCCCAAAATGTTTGTCGCTGATCGTAACTTTTTATATTCTATATTCACGGTTCAAAATTAAAGTTGTTTTCATGTCGTAAATATTTTTTCATTCTCGATCGACCGTCCCGGAAACTTCCTTCTGCTCTTTCTAAAAACTGTGTATCAATTGTTATTTGCTTTTTCATCAATATTTGTTTTGCATAAAGCAAGCTAACAAAATCTGTACCTTGCTGAGTTCGCATTTGTTAGCGTTAATAGTATTTTCGGTCAGATGCTTCTGTTTTTCATGAGGGGTTTATTGTTTTGGTCTCCCATCCTAACACTAACCCCGCGGAATAGGGCTTGACTTCAGTGAAATTTAGTATTACAAAACTGTCAGATGCTCAGAGGGCACACTTGTGGTGAAACGAAGTTGTGAGGGAACTTGAAAATTATCAACATGTCAGCCCAGAAGCCAATGTTTCTCGCTACTCTTTTATTTTTTATTCTTCAGAGACTGGAATGCTGTATTTCAATACCACACAATTCAGTGCCTTCTGATTTTCTGTAGCATGTACCACAGGCAACCCAGTATGCACGGAAGCATCTCGTTTAATAAGAAAATTGCTGAAATTTTAGTATGTACCTTTGAAGATCATTATTAGCACTTACAATCTTAAGTTATTTCCAGTTGAGTTCCTTGAAAACGCCAGTTTTTTAAAACTGGTGGACTCCTAGCTCTGATTCCTCTTTCGACATCCTCATTAAAATAAAACTCGATCGGTAAATATTGGTCTTCTTCGTGTAGTTGTAAGCGCTGTAAAATAGAGATCTTTTAGGAAGTTTCTTCGCCGAAAAATGTGAGTTTTAACAAGTTTTCTTTTCGCTGTTTCAATTTTCCAGTATCAGTTGAATTACCAAAACGTACGATTTTAATCTTTTATCTTTTATTAGGAAGCTTTCGGTTACGTAGGTGGTTTTCAGAAAGGTCCTACTGGGCACAGCTTACTGAGTCATGGTTCATGTTTTTTTTTACTTCACACTATTTACAAAAGAGGTGTATTGATAAAAAGCTATGAAAGTTAAGGTCTATTTAATAATTAAATAGCTAAAATAATAATAATAATAATAATAATAATAATAATTAACAATTATTGGACGAGGTTGAGCAAAATATTCTGATTTGTCAGTGGCGAGCAGATCAATTATTTGATTAAATAATTGATCTGACAAATCACGATCAAGAGATCATGATTTCTTGTCACGATATTTTGCAATAACCGAATTCAATAATTGTTTTATCATTCGATCACCGAGTTTGTTTTTTGTTTTTGTTTCCGGGAAGCCGTAAGCGCGCGCTGCCTTGCAGAGTCGAGTAATGGCACCAATCAATTGGCTTCCTTCTCACCATAATTATAGACATCAGCCAAAATCCCCGGAAACATTTACTGCAATTTAGCCGTGTTTGCCCCCCAACCAAGATGGCGTCATTAACCGTGTTAAGGTCTATTGGCCACCACCTACTTTAGAAGAAGTGATGAAAACATGCTGAGTTTAATCAACACTGGATTGTGGAGCATAACACTATTGATTATGGTAAATTGAAGGAGAATTTGTTTATTGGCATGACCTTTTCTGGACCTATCTAGTGATATAATAAAATCAAATTAAAGATATATATTTAAACTGAGGAAAGACTATGAAAAATGAATGAAAAGAAAGCAGTTGGGGAAAAGAAGAAAGCACACAACAACCAAACAAGCAAGGAGCAGGAAAACGAAAAGCAAGCAAGCATAAAGAAGGACAAACAAAAAGTAAAGCAAGGATGGAGGAATGAAACATACATAAGTATTCGAGTAAACATTTGAGTAGTAAAAAGATCAAGTCTCCCGTGATTGACAACTGATTAGATTGGTTTTTTAAAGCTGTTTATTAAATTCGTTTGAACTAAGCAGAAGTATCCTAGCGTGAATAATTCTTAAGCAGAAGTATCTTAGCATGAAAAATTGGCGAGCAGATGTATCTTAGCATGACAAATTGGTAAAAGAGATTTCTTAACCTGAGGGTAATTGAATATCCTTTATTCGACTTAATTTACGCACTGTAAATCACATATGAGAGCTTCACACTTGCTTATTCTCGGTCTGGAGAAATCCGGACTGGCTTCTAGAATCTTGTGACGGGTTGAGCAAAGTAAGTTGCTTTATTTTTGTAGACCTCACACTCTCAATTTTTTCCTTTAATAGCTTGATTTAAAGAGTTGACGTGCGGCAGTGCGGCCTAGTAGGTATGGCTTTTGCCGGGTTAAAGACTCGTTCTGATCACTCGTTAAATTTGATCATAGTTGTCCCTGGCTCAACATCCCGGCCGCGCTTGTAAATAGCCAACTGGTTTGCCTCCAGCGGGTTGGGTTTCTAAACAGTTCTTATTTTTTGCTGTTCAGTTCTGTCGTTTCGTTGATTGTGTTTCATTGGCCCTGAAAAGCGTACATGGGGAGTGGTCACTTAAGTATGTATGCATGTATGTAAGTTCAATTTACAGAGGCAAGGAGTTTCTCACAAAGATATTTCCCCATGCATGCGAACAGAGTCAGTTGTAGAAAGTGCTGTTGTTGAAATCGACCCGACCATAAAGACACGCATTAAGATACGTCTAGCGCACTTTTATCGCTTCGAATTTTATTCAAAAGCTCGTGCCATACCAGGCTAATCGTTAGATTATCGGACTGGATTATTTTACACGATATTGTTTGGTTCGTCAGCTGCTGCTTACCAGCTGCGTTTGCGTATGAAAAGAAAGACACTCGTAGCCCTTAGACATTCCAGAGAAAGGGGTGAGGTAAGTTATGTGATCTCGTCTCCCGAAATGAAATTCCTCAGTTGCAACTGCTTTCTCCAGCTCATCTCTTATCCAGATATTTGCGAAAAACTGGTCATTAAACTGCAGAGTACAAGCGAGCATAGCAGTATACGTTAATTACCCTAATACGTAATTGCCTTTTTTTGTAGCTGATATGTGGCATCACTACTCATTTCTGTCTTCTCCACTCAGTGATAACAATTTTGTATCTTTCCTTTTTGGTATCCAAGACAACAGAAGCGAGATAAATATGCAGATGCCCGCAGTGTTGGCGTTTTCTATAGTGGCCTCATGTGTCCTAAAATGCTATGTATCAGGTGCGTGTTCGTACATTTAAAATGCCAAAAGATGAAAAGAAAAGAAAAATAAATTTTGTTACGGTAGTGTGATCGAAGATCTGAAGGCTTCAGAATACCAGTTCGCAATTTTATCAGGAAATCATGGGTCATTGCGGAGCTGCATGAGGTTACTAAATCCTCTGTTTCCTTTCAGCTGGCTTCGTCCATCCAGGAGAAGCAAAACACTCCAACCGAAATCTGGGTAAGCACATTCAAACAATTTGTTACTCCAGATTGCATACAGTTTCTTCAGTATCAGCCAATTATTCACCCCCAGGGTTCAAAATTCTCAATGAAACTCTTGGCTCATTTTTGTCCCTTTCAGATTTCCCCCTTGAGCCTAATGAAGACGTCGACGATGACGAAGGCGATGGAATGGTGGAAAACATTGAGGAAGCAGTTGGTAAGTTTGTTCACAATCTTTCTTTTTAACGCAGATCGGTCTTTCACTGGGGAGGGTAAGGACTGGGAGGGGAGGCGTTACCTTTTTGGAATGAAACTGTACGAAATTGGTTTTTGGATATTTAAAGCGAACCGGTTGAACATCAACCAGTCTACAACCAACTTAAGCTCACTATTTATTGTCTGTTCAAGAACATTCAGCAGAGAAATAGATACTAGTGTCATCAGTAAATTAGTGAATTCTACTGAGACTAGATCTTGTGGGTAGATCATTTATATACAACAAAAGTAGCGAAGGTCCTAACTGCACACAAATCCTTGAGGAACTCCACATGTAACAGGGACTGAAGTAGAACTATAACCATTTACGGCATTAGCACATACGAATTTCTCTCTTTTGGAAAGATATGATCGAAACCAGTCATTAGCAACACCTCTCGTGTCATACTGGTTAAGCTTGTGTAACAATAGAGAATGATTAACAGAATCAAATGCTCTTCTTAAGTCAAGAAAATTCCCTTTAGTCAATAGAATCACTTATAGATTTTTGATAATTCCATTTGTTTCAAAGATCAATAATCTTCTAAAACGTCGCTATAATCTCGTCTCAAGCAAAAAAACTTTTCTAGGCCAAGAAAAAAAATCAGGGACCGGTTGTAGTGCTGGCAGGATAAAACCATTGCTGGTATAATGAAGCGACATTTTTTGGAGTTTTTACGCATATAGACCCAAGTTTCCATCTAAACAGCCACTTTACTGAGAGTTCTATCAACGTATGTATTTAAGTTTATTTGTCATCCTTTACCAGGGTGTATACGCGGCCATTTTCAATACTTTGTCTCTCTCGTTTCACGATCATCAAATTAAGGAAACCCTTTAGAAGATAAAAATGGTCATAAATCACTCCAAAGAAATTACTCAACCGTGGAAAATTTGTATATCAACGGCATCGAGATCTCATAGTCGATGAAGCAAATGTTCGAATACTCTCAGGGCTAAGATGAGATCGATGCGATGCGGCTTTGAAGGTAACCTGCAATCAAGCGTACTTTTCTTGAGAAAGGGCGCTAAAAAGTATCTTTTCGCACCCTGTCTAAGGAAAAGTACGCCTGATCGCAGGTTACTTTGAAGGCTGAAAGTCGACTCCAAATATAATATTCTGTAAACCGCCCGTTTTAATGCTAAGGTCACTGAGCCGGATTCAATTGAATGACGTTTCCATTTTGATAAATAATTCATTATTTAACCTTTATTTCTAACTCGCTAAGTGTTTTTCATCATGCCAAACAGGCTCTTGGGGCCACAGGTAACCCAGGTTCATTCTTGTTTGTGTCACGTACGGGTTTCATAACGTGAGTAAATATAGAGAACATATATGGGGCGAAGACACGAAGTGTAGGTCTGGAAATTTGCACCTACACTATGAAGGAGAGGTGAAGGCGACTATTTTCCCCGAAACTTCGCGTGCATATGAAGGACAGCAACGATTCGCCACATGGTAAGTTTCATCGATTTTTATTTTCATTTTCCAGCAAATTTCCAGACCTAAACTCGGCTGGCCCGGTTATCCGCGCTAGCTCGTTTAGCCGAGAACCCGGCACGTCTGAGAAAAACACCATAAATCAAGTTTGCAATTACGTGGCAAAATCTCAGCCCGGTTCGCCGAGATCCCGGCAAACCAGGGTGAGATTTTTTCATGTAATCGCGTTCACCGGGACAGCCCGGTTAGCCGGGCCAGCGATTTCTAACCACATTACTCCACTTTAGAGCAAAATGGCCCACGGAATAGTCGTTTGTTTATGTTTAAATAAAAGATGTATATGATAGCAAACCTTAAGGCTTCTTTAAATTGTAGAATGGTGAATGTTAATAGAAATTTAGCGAGACAAACGTCTCTCCACTTGTTGTTGTTATCTTTTTTCACACGACATATTCTAAATTTACCCCAAGCCGGGCTGGCTCGCCTCATGCAATACCGGACTGAAACTCATCCCGGCAAACCCGACCAGCCCGGCTCATGTAATCGGCCCCTATAAAGACTCATGTTATGAACCCGTATGTGACACAAACAGTGAGCCTGGGTAACCTGTGGTTTGGGTTTTGCACTGCTGTTTCAAATTGTAGTCAATCAGTTGGAACGTGTCCACTCATAGGCGGCCCAAGCTCGCGTTACGCGAGAGACGTGACTGCCCAGGCGTCACGTCAGCGACAACACTGTTCTAGACGAATCTGTTTTTTGAGCTCACGACAAATGAGCAAAGAAAAGAAAAGTTATCAATGAATGAACGAAATAAAGTAATGCCCCATTCACAGGTTTTAAACATGTTAGTTAAACAGGTCAAAGCATTTGTTGAAACAAACCTGAATCCCATGGAAAAGTCAGTCCTACATTTTTCTGTGACTGATTTTTATTTTGTTAAACCCAATTTAATTAAACATGGCTTGTTGGTGTGGATGGGGTATAAGTTAACTCACTTCGTTTATTTTGTTTTGTCCTTTCGAGCTTTTTAAAACTGTTTTGGGACGTTGTTGTTTGAGAGGCTGTCGTAATCGTCTTTCTTAGGAAGATTACGACAGCCTCTCAAACAACAACGTCCCAAAACAGGGGCGGATCTAGGGGGAGGGTGTAGGGTTTTGCACACCCCAGATGACGTCACCAGTCAGCGACACCATTCCTAAGTGGTGCACCCCCTCCTAAGAAAAATCCTGGATCCGCCCTTGCAAAACAGTTTAAAAAAGCCCGAAAAGACAAAACAAAATAGACAAGGTGAGTTAACTTACTTTATTTTGTTCATTCATTGATAACTTTCCGCTTCCTTGCTACGTTGTTAAAAAACAAAAACATTTGACTGGAACAGTGTTGTCGCTGACGTGACGCTTTGACAGTCACATCTCGCGCGTAACGCGAGCTTGGGCCGCCTATGGTCTATCCAGGAGTTTAAAGTACTTCCTTTTCTGTACCGACTAGCAACAGAGTTTCTCTGAAGTTCTTGGTACGCATGATTTACGCATTCTCTAATTCTTAGATCTGGCATTAGCCCCTTAAAGGGAGCGCGCAAGTTCAAGGATGCCATTTCGCCAAACACAATTTGGCACAGAAATTTCAATCTTGTGGTTCTTAAAGTCGTATTTAGTTTAGTGGACCGATTTTTCAAAATCAGGATATTTTACCACAGATTCTGATGGTGCCTAAGGTGTCTTTTGAACAGACTTAACTGATTAGAGTGTAATGTGAAGTGCTAGGTTTCTACCCCATATGAACCATGTGAGCGTTAGTCCTACTAATGGAAATGGGCGCACACAAGGACAGAGAAAAACTCTTACCGGAGTTGGGAATTGAACCGACGACCTTCGGGTTAGATCACCGCTTTGTCGAAGGTTTTTGTGCGAACTTCCTTAGGCCCCAGTCAGTCTTAAGCGAGGAGGGCAGCTGCATTGATTTTTTCCACAAGTTGTTCGGCAATTTTAATGGCCAACTTTCCTACATGGAAGGACTTTTTCCATTCATAACAACATTTTTTTTCTCTTAAAAAGGTTATTCGAGATATTGTCCTGAAATGTTTAGACTCGTTACATCTCGGTAACGTGGCCTACATTTTCGTAACATAATAATGAATGAAAATCCACATTTAACATTTATATTCACTTTCAACATGCACAAATAACCAAAGCCTTTCAGTAGTTTAATAGGTTTTACTATGCTCATCCCTTCAGCTTATCTAAACCGTCTGATTGGACAACAAAAGTTTGCATCGATTCTGTGTTACTCTATATATAGAGGATATTACACGGTGGCGAGAAGATATGAATTTTATGTTCGAGTGGAAAGAACAATATCTCACGCGTTCGCTTCGCTCACTCGTGAGATATTGTTCTTGCCACGAGAACATAAAATTCATATCTTCGAGCCAACGTGTAATGTTCTTTTTATTATATGGAGACTAAATATTGAACATTTCCGATTTTATTGTGTTTCAAAGTAGTCAAGTTTTACAAATACGGGTGGGCTTTATAAAAAAAAAAGGCGGGAAAAAAAGGCGGAAATCGTGACTTCATTGAACGATACTACACTCACAAAGGTGACATACGGAAAATACGCCACTCGGGTCCCGGATGAAGTGGCGTATGGAATCTACGAGTGGTTTAGTTCCCAGTAAAACACTCTCCTCCATATAATAAATATCAATACATCATTCTTAATTTGCGGTCGCGTAATATTACTTATGCTGATCAATTTTGGAGAGATCTGACCAAGGCTAAAGATATCCTGAATACATTCTTTCGTAGAACTTTTGAAACCTTATTACGCTATCGAAAAACTATGTGGTAAACCTCGCTTCCAGGACTTTTCTCCGCAAACACTGGGAAATAGGTCGCTATGTACTGTGGTGGGCTGAACTTATGATGCGTGAAAAACATGTTAGTGTTTGCATTGCCGAGAATAGACGGATTCGCGTTTGTGAAAATGGTCGTCTGTTGCAACTGATGCAATAGAATGTTTCTACAAAACTCGTCAATGAAAGTCACACCCGCTAAAAATATTGTAAATTGGTACAAATGTTTGTAAATTACGGTTACTAAATGGTTTACAATTGCGCAAATCCAAGTACATGTCGAGCTAATACTACTAAAATCGTCGATAAATTTGTTTTTGTGTGATCTTTGATGTCAACCCCTATTTGTCCAAATATTCGCACAACTGAGTTCGTTTTTTCTGCCAATACAGCAAAAGGTTTTTACTTGGACAAGGTATTTAGTTGTTGTGTCCATGATGTTTGTAATTATCTGTTCTTGGTTTATGATTTTTCCTTGCATTGCAAAGTAAAAAAATGAACTTGATAATCTTTTTCTCCTTAGATGTACCCATGGAAGATTTCGAAACTTCAAGGGAATTTCCCAAGCCGAATTCCGAGATTCTTGATAGAGGTGCGTAGAACATTTTTTAAGACTTTGAGCAGATATGGTACTAGTAGCCTCTCATCTTTTTCAGAAACTGCTGCGCCCGCGAAAGTCACTTCCTGCGAGTTGAAATTGTTCACAGTGACGATGAAACACGACATGCGAATCTATCGAATAAGGCGCGTAATCCAAAGGATCTGGGAGATGTTAGTAATTCCCTTTCTTTCTATTTCAGAGGAAGCCGTCCTTAATACGGGAAAAAAACTCATGGGAATAAATTAAAAACAAAATGGTCCTCAAAAGCAAACAGACTTTCAGGCTGACAATATCCTCAAAGGCATTTAGTGAGGAAATGATGTGTAAAAATAAATATCCGAACACGGGAATCGCTTATTGCAAACCGGCTCTGTGACAAGAAACTATTTTCTCGCAAGGTCTCAAAGCAACAACCATTGGCTAGGCCATACAACGTACTGTCTCATTTAGAGACTAGAAATGACCAATATGCATATTCGAGTAA
>NC_090885.1:43151203-43156203 GCF_036669925.1 Montipora capricornis
CAGTTGGTGATCGTTCTGAACAATGGCATGAAGCATCGAGCAGATATGAAATACGATAGGTCTCCAGGTCAGAGATACGAAATCGAATTGAACGTCCGCAGTGATTTCACACCGACACTCATCTGCACCCATAAAGATATAAAAGAAGCGTATCTCGAGGCTGGAGGCAATCATGGATGGTACGTTGCATCGATCAACACTTACACCGCGGGAACGAATAAAATGTACACTAAACTGACCACTGATCCAGGCTTCAGTATGTGGGTGGACGCCATAAGAGAACATCGTTATCCATACAACGCCAAAAAGCACCTCCTTACCAATGCCGTTGCAGGATACTGTATCACCTACGTACGTGTAGATGCCAAAACGGGAAAAAAGTATGGAGCTGGCTTCTCAAAAAGCCGGCACACGAAGAATCCTTTAATAGTTCTCATTTTATCAAATAAAGAAAAACTACAGGCAGAACTTGAAGGATCCATGGTTCAAGGCGGATCGTATATGAGAGAACTGCACTTTGCAAGCCGGTTTCACACTAGAGAGTGCGTATCACTATCCGACCTTAAGGAAGTTCACCTACAAACTCAACATGAAGTTACTGATGGTTGGTATATAGCATCCATTCGCACTTCTGCTAAGGCTGGCGATAAGCAGTACGAGGATGTGACAAATGATCCACATCTTAACAAGAAGCTTGATGCAGATGAAGACATCGAACTAACATGTTTAGATCAAGAAATCCTCAACTGTGAATACGGCAATTCATCTTGTGAATGCAGTGCATCGGCAAAGGTTTGTATAATTAACCTTGAAATTGACGAAATTCGAACCTTCACCAGCTATCAAAAGTTATCGGTGGATGAACCTACCGGACTTGCCTTGCGAGGAACCGAGGGAGTAATCTATTACTTCGCCGACAATGGGACATCTCTGCCACTGCAAACTAATAGAGCATGTTCAACACAAAACCCAACCGAATGCACTAATCCCCAGTTTGTCGACGGGAAAACATACCGTTTGGCAATAGCCGTAAATGGACAGATTCCTGGACCTACCTTGATAGTTCACGAAGGGCAAACTGTAAGAATTCATGTTCACAACAATCTTACCACTGAGGGCATTTCAATTCACTGGCATGGGATGCATCAGAAGGGATCACCTTGGATGGATGGTGTAGGCCAAGTGACTCAATGTCAGATAGGGCCTTCATCGAGCTTTACATACCATTACACTGCTCGTCCTTCTGGGACGTTTTGGTACCATTCTCACAGTGGTGCCCAAAGAACAGATGGCTTCTTTGGCGCACTTATAGTCAGAGAAAGCCAGGAAAGAATGCTTCACATCCGAAGTAAACTCCCTGATATGCACAGTGCATTTAAGGACTTTCCAGATAGGCACACCTTGACGCTTCTAGACTGGCAACACGAGGCATCCTTGGACTTGTTCACGCAGATCCAAGGCAGCGTGGGCTTTTATCCAAACAAATCGTCTGGTGAGGTGCCAACTCCAGATGATGAACAATATGTAACCACTCGTAGTTCTGAAGAAGGAAGGGTTGGACCTATTCCATATTTTTCTGGAATTATAAATGGCAAAGGCAGGCATGCTGATGTTCCATACCACAAAACAAAACTGAGTATATTTACTGTTGAGGCTGGTAATAGTTATCGCTTTAGGCTAGTTGGAGCTCAAGGGCTGTACGCTTACAAATTCTCCATCGACGGCCATAAACTAACGGTGGTGGGCACTGACGGCTATTGGATTGAGCCTGAGGAGGAAGTTGACTACATCATCATCCATACGGGAGAGAGATATGACTTTCTCCTCAAAGCAGATCAAACATTGCGAAAAGACTACTGGATACGTGCAGAGACTCTGGAGATAGATAGCAGTGGAACAGGGCCACCCTATCATTCACTAGGACATGTGGCCGAGGCTATTTTGCACTACCAACAGGATGGGGACTCGGTTGATCCGTATGACAATGTACCGTCGACAAAATATCAAGAAGTCAAAGATAACTCTCCTCCCATACAGTGCGACTGCAAAAACCCATGCAAGGCCGTGAACTGCCCGTTTCAGCACTTTCATCAATCATATCACATTGACTGTGTTAATGTTGAAAGTCTACGTTTACTTGAAGCAACTCCACTTGATGAGCTTCCGATTGCAAACCCTAAGGGCCCAATGGAGTGCCCAAATTGCAGACATTTCATCAACTTCAATTTTGAGGGAGATTCTGACACTAGTTCGGTGAACGGGCGCAATTTAATTATGCCATCCTTTCCTCCCCAAACCCAGACTGAAGAGTTTTGGAAAAAAGACACAATCTGTAACCTTACTTCTGACTGCAATCCATCGACGCCCGAGTGCTCATGTGTCTTTGTAATAACCATTCCACATAACGAAACTATTCAACTGGTGTTTTCAGCAATTGGTGCTGTTAACAATGCTCATCCAATTCATCTTCATGGCCACACATTTCACGTTGTTAAAGTTGGATATCCAGAGTACCACCAAAGTACTGGTTTCATCAAAAACCACAACAGTGATATATCCTGTGATGATATCAACTGTACTAAAGAGGGATGCAATCCGATGAAATGTACCAGACCAAGCTGGACAACAGATTCAATGAATTTTTCTATTGACAGCTATACGATCAGAAAGGACACAGTTATGCTCCCCGCTGGGGGATACGTCGTCATCAATTTCTTATCCGATAATCCTGGATACTGGTTTCTTCACTGCCACATAGAAATACACCAGCTCCAGGGAATGGCACTAATTGTCAGTGAGGCCCCTAGCGTGCGTCTCCAACCACCGGAAGGGATGAACAAATGTGGAGACTTTGACATGAGTGTAAACAATTAAAATTACTCTGTGACAACGGGCGAGCTAAGAGAATTATTTCTCTTACTCTATAGAAAAACAGAACTAACACAAGTTGTTGACGTAATGATGGTGCAAGCGAACAACAAAATATCTTGATAATCTATGTAACCTCGAATTTCTTTCTTCTTTTTCTCACAGTGTTCTCGGAAAGAAATGGACGTTTCCCTGGGTTTCTATCGAGTCACAGAAACACTCGAGAAAGTTTGGCCGGAAGAACATGAAAAGCCTCTCGAAACACATAAGTATCTGCGGCTCGTGCCCTCACAGCAATTCTCGTTCTTTCAAACTCCCCATCGTAACTCCATACTAACAGAGAAAATGTTTTCCGTTTCTTAAAGAGAAATCTGAGCGCAATTATTTGTTTGCTGACTGTAGGAACGCACGGTTTGTAACCACGTTAATTAATTGATACTGAAAAGTGCAGAGCCCATGAATTAAGTGCCATTGAACTGCTCTTTTAATTTCAAATGCCCTCCGAAGTTTTTCCTGACCTTTTTCCCGACTTTTTTCTCGACTTTTTCCGGAAGGCCACTGACTCCTACCTACCTGGGTATCTTGAAAACAAAGATCCATAACACCCCTAAGACTCCTAAGACTCGAAAACGAAGAAAGTAACCCAAACCCTCAATTTGGCTAACCCTGGGCCTAAAATCCAACTTTAGGCCTATTTAGGCTTGAGGTTAGCCAAATTGAGGGTTTTATGTTACTTTCTTCGTTTTCGAGTCTTCGGCGTTTCAGGAATCTTTGTTTTCAAGACACCCAGGTAGGTAGGGATCAGCGGCCTTCCAAAAAAAGTCGGGAAATATGTCGGGGAATAAAAGCAGAACGCAGGCAAAACTTCGGGGGAGATTTTAATCTAATAGAGTAATTTAATGGCCCTTAATGGGGTCCGTAGTACAACCTCCACCCAGTTTAGCTGATTTATATATATAACAAGTTTCCAAAACACTTTCGAAGCATGGTCAGAAAGTAGAGACATGGATTTCATGATGGAGTGACATATTCCCTCAGGTTTTCCGTACTATTTCTATTGTCTTGGGATATAAGTAATGCACGGTAAAGACCTGGTCCCAGTTTTTCAAACGATGGATAGCGCTATCCAGCGGATAAACAGTAGCAAACCAATTGAGTTATCCACTGCGGCCTGATCGTAACACCATTTCCGAGTGATATGGCAGAGGTTGTAAAAAGAGATCTCACTCCGTAAGATTATAAGAAACAGTTTGAGTAAGAAGGGTGACGTCCATCCATGCGATACTTGAAGGGCAAAGGCCTAAGGGGGGGGGGGGGGGGGGCTTTAAATTTTCAGGGCATGCGGAGGGGGGGAGGGAGTGACAATAACCTGTTGATGTGCCACTCTTCAAAATATGTTCAGCTCCTCCTCCTCCTCCTGAAACTCTCTCCCTTTTGTAAACACAAAGAAATCAGTCACTCCCACAAATGCTTTCCGAGAATCTAATAAACCAATCCCTCCCCCAAACACCCAAAAAAACAGTAGCACGTCATTATGGCCTCATAAATGAACAGATAAAAGTGTTACATTCGTTCTATTTTGTTCCTTTATTTCCTTTAGCAAATGTTGTATGCGGTATGAAAGTGACAATCAGTTAGAGCCAAAGCCTTAAAAATCGAGTGCCACTGATGAGTGGGTATTTCTGAGTTTTTAATAGAATTCAGTATTTGATATTTAGTATGCTGTATACGCGTTTTAAGAGCAGTCACAAGAATTTTGTTATTGATTGCTATTCCTATGGACATCATTAAACATTACAATAACCAGTAGTAATGTAAGTCATTGCAAATGTCGGCCAATGATAGACAAAGCTTCCCTCCCATCCTTCACCGCAGCCGGTTATGGCTCTCATAGGATATCATCAACAGATTTGCCCAGTGAAGGAGGGGGGCCGGGACTACCAAACAGCAGGGACGATAATGTATTGTGACTTGACTTCATAGTGGAGTTTCAGCACATGTTTAGCACAATTTTACAAGTTTAGCACCTGCACAAAATGTATATTATATAGATTTTAAAACCAAGCCTAAAAGCGGATCTCCCTGATTATATATTCTTACTGCCTGTGGGGTTAGTGAAAATAAAAGGTTTT
>NC_090885.1:43166203-43173703 GCF_036669925.1 Montipora capricornis
GCCAATCGCTTACCTAGAATGCAGTTTTTGACACTTGAGCTCAGACCGGTCTGACTTCGTCTCGGTCGCTGGACCGAGACGAAAAACTCTTCCGGTCTGACTTCGTATCGGTCTCATGTAAATGACAACAAATCTCAGACCGGGTCCAGAAATTTCAAGCCTGTATGCCTTTGGGTAAGCAATACATTTATTACACAAAAGATGTAAACAGCTGCAAAAATTTCATACCGGTACAAGTTCATACCAGTCCGAGGTCTTCCCGGTCTCATGTAAATAGCCCCTAACTCACAGTTATTGAAAGCTAACCATTTTGAAATGGGTACTTAGTCCTAAATACTGCTTATCGGTGCTAATCAAATGGGTGCTTAGACTTAAATACTGTTCATGACAGCGCTTCCAGTGTCAAAAATCATCAACTCCTCAATCATCTCGTCAGTGTTCTTATACGGTCAGGTGGAAAATGGGCCAAGTAACGCCGTTATTCAAAAAAGAAGATGAACTTTACAACGAGAATTATCGACCGGTGACGGCACAACCAATTTTAAACAACATCTATGAGAGAGTCTTGTCTGATCAATTATCGGTAGATTTCAAAGATATATTGTCTGACTTCATTTCTGCATATCGCAAGAATTATAGCTGTGAGAGCACACTGTTGCGTCTAACAAGATTGGAAGGCTGGCTTAGATAATAACGAATTGGTTGCTGTGATATCTTTAGTTCTTTCCAAGGCCTTTGATTGTGTACCACACGAGTTGCTGCTAGGTAAGTTGAAGGTGTATGGAGTGGCCGAACACGGCGTTGCTCTGTTGCAAAATTATTTGTCTGGAAGATCACAGAGAGTTAAAGTAGGCGACAAGTTTTCTTCTAGGCTGCCGGTTATAAAAGGGCTACCTCAGGAATCTGTCCTTGGACCCCTCTTCTTTAATGTGTTTATGAATGATCTCGTTTACTTCCTGAAAGGAGTATTTATCAGTGCTTATGCTGACGATGAACAAATTTATGTCTCGGATAAAGATCCAGTGAAGTTAGAAATGAGACTTAAATGCCAACTTTTCGAAGCTGACCCTGGCTTGGTATAAATAGTATGATTACTAATCATGTGAAATGGCAAGCAATGATTTTAGGGAATGCAGACTATAACTTTAGTTTTAAAGTGAATGACACCAATATTCCACGGTAAAAGATAATATTGACCTCTTAGGAATGAATATTGACAAGAATCTGCAGTCAACAGCCACGTAAAAAATATTCGTACAAAGGTTTACAATCGAATTAATGTAAGTTCCCGCTTTCGAAAAATAGTACCTACAGACGTGAAACTTTATAAGGCCTTTATTGTTCCATATTCTAGATATTGCTCAGCCGTTTGGCACTTTTGCGGGGCTCGAAATAGACACAAATTAGAGAATCTTAACAAACGGGCGCTTAGGATTGTCCTGGACCAGAAGTCTTTGCACTACCAGGATTTACTGGGCGAGTTTGATTCTACAGATCTGTATAGTACCACAGGACATGATGAAAACAGTTTTTTAGGCAATGTAGTTTGAAACGATGCCAAAGTACATACGTGGTCTTTTTCAGATAAGAAATACTGAAAGCAACCTACGGGGATCAAGGAAACTAGTTATCCCATACGTTGTCAGCACAAAAATATGCCACCCGGCACCCGAGACGAGACGTAAGATTCGTCATTCCCGCTTCACTATTAAGGCTATCATTTGGTCTGGATAATGAAGGCCTAATTGAGGCTGTGAGGGGTGAGGACACGTAGGAACAGAGGCTGGCCAAAAGACTTTATAATTTCACGGACAGTAGTAGTGTGACTATTCATTTAATTTGAGTACTTTGTGTCCAAAAAACATTTCCCTCTCTTTTTGTGCAGCTTCGTATTCCTAATAACTCGTATAGCTGTCATTATTTTAATTTACATCCTGTAAAAGAAACCAACAATTTCTTCAACTCGAAATACTAAGACGACCTTTCATTAAAAAAAATTCTCTGTCGTTGTTTAATTAAAAAATCAGATGATATTAGCGCGCTCTACAGAATTGTAAATGGTAACCTTGGATTCTTACTCGTTCAAGAGGAATGCGAGGTGATAGTCAACAAACGTTGTTGTGCTGTGAATAATTTTACTTACTTCAGCTGTATCAACCAAGTTCAAACTACAAAAGGTTGTCTGGGTCCGAATAATTATTGCTTTTTTACGAAAAGTTTATTATATAAACGTTAGTAGGAGGTTTCTGCGGCAAGCTCGCGCAACTTCCCGTCATAATAAAATTGCATTATGACGTTAAGCAAACCAGCAAAAAACCTTGCAGTTAGCAACGAAATGTTTTAAATTTTGTGTCGTGAAAGGGAGCTCGATGTCTGACACTGATATGGGTCAAGTTATTCAAGAAAATGAAGATTCTTTAAGCATTTCGATATTGCTCAACAGTGATTCTTCTTCATCAATACAACACTCGCAAATTGAATTAACAACAACGGAAGAAAGCTACTCGTTTGAAAGCATGAACGACGTTCAAGATGCGGAACATTTCTCGACTTCTGACACGGAAGCAGACTCTGCAATTATGCTTCTCAAATCTCTTAATAGCGAATCACCTTCGTCTTCATTTGTTTCCCGTCGTAATGACAATTTTGCCATTATTAGACTTAATCAAGAGTTGCTTAAATCCAAGAAAAGCAATTGGGAAGTTGTGGACGCTTTACAGAAAGCGTATGAAGTTATCGGATATCTTCGTTTACGAGAGCAGCGGTTAAATGCTATGTTATCTGGCTACATAAGCAAACACGTTGGTACAAACTATCTTGTTGAGACTCTGACTCTACCTGAGAGCAATATTATTGAACGGCAACTCGCTTTAAGGAGAGAGGAAGCGATGAAAACAAGAGAAGAGCTACGAACAATAATGGAAGAGCGAGATAGACTTAAAGAAAAACTGGGGAGGACCGAAAGCAATCGACGACTGGTGTTGCTAACAAAAGATCAATGCGAAAAAGAGCTGGAACTATCTCACAACTATGTCAAAGATCTAGCAGCTAATATGGAAGACAAAGATGCAAAAATATTATCTGCCAAAAATAAGTTGGCTTCACTTGAGGACCGACTGAAAGATAAGGAAAGCGAGATTAAGGAAATCCGCGATGAGAGAGATAGTTTGCGCGACGCTGTAATTCGGAGCGAGAAACAAATCGAAACCCTCTCAGAGAAACTCCAAAGCATTTTGCTTTGTAGAGAACAAGATATTGAACGTAAGAATGATTCAATCAAAAATGCAAGTATCTCATTTGGAATTCAAACTTTCGATACAGTTGGGAAAACTGTGAATGAAGGACAACCCTTCTTGGGTCAAGAAACAAGACTTGACAGGGAATTACGATTCGTACCTCACGAAATGGAAATTATTCACGATTTGAAATCGAGGCTGGCAGAGTGGGAAAGGTTCGTACTGAGTATTATTGTGGTCGCAGACAATATAAAGATTGGTCTCATTTTCTGTATATTTAAATATGTGGAATATTCGCTTTATAAAGAGGTCTATTTAAAATTACACATGTTGCGTTTGCTGAAAATGTCCGAATCTTCAACTTCTGTTGAGGATGGAAACTGCTTTTTTTTTATTTCAAGAAAATGTCTTTAAATGTAGCGTTATTTGTTACGGTGGAAAAAGATCGATGAACGTTCTTTTATTACACATAACATGAGAATTTTATTCCATAAAGCTCATTTGTACAAATCTATACGCTTTATTTTCACATGTGAAAAAGACCTATACAGCCAATCAGAATGGCGTACAGCTATTTCACATGTGAAAGTATAACCAATCAGCGATAGCGTAAAGGCGTTTCCATGCCAATCACTCGTGCATCTCGTGCAAATCGTGCAAATCGTGCAAATCGTACTTTGTTATTGAATTAAATTAAATTTGCATTTGGTTCTATTGTTAGTGAGTTTTTGTTTCTAATTCGCGTTCAGAAAACTATTTTAATGAAAATTCTCATGTTATGTGTAATAAAGAGTTTACGACATAGAAAGTGCTTTGTACGGGGTTTTATTCACTCGTTGTTTGTGTCAAAAACCCTCACTCGCTCGTTCCTCGCTCGTTCGGGTTTTTGACACAAACAACTCGTGCATAAAACCCCGTACGCCGCACTTTCTATGAAGTAAACTATTTGTACAATGCGAGCAAGCCGTCATTCAGATAACTTTCCAAAGAACCTTACTTTTTATCAAAACGTTTAATTAAACAAAATATGTGCACCTGAAAAGGGTTTTTATCGGACCAATAGGAGTTATCGATTGAAATACTACTCTTTTAGTATCTGGATTAATGAAGTTTCCATAAATGAATATTAGAATGGCTCGAGAGAGGGTTCCTTATCAACAGAATAACACATTTGTAGAAAAACCTGCTCCGTATCTTCTTTAAAAATGCGTCATATTTTACAATTTTATGTTCCATTTTAATACAGAAGTTAATTAAGTGAGGCGTGACTAACAACACTTAGTAAATATGGACAATGAAATAATAAGGAATCGGAAAAAACACAGTTGAGGAGACTAATAGTGAGCAAAATCAGATTATTTACGAAAATTTTTTCTAGGATATCAATCACTTGAATGGGCATTGTCAAGCCCGCCGCATAGGGTGAGGAAAGAAATGAGCAAACTGCCTCGCGAGGCGTTCATCGAAACCACCTATTCGAGTTTCTCGTTCTATAATAATTTCAATAATGTACGCATTTTGACTGGTTCTCACCAATGATCTATTAGAGGACAGACGCATAGCTGACGTCATCATAAAAAACTTTTAATTCTTCATTATGTTGACATCATGACGTCATCTATTATCTATGACTGAAAAGACCCACGGCAACATGGAATCTCTATAGTTGTTAACTAGTTGTTTACCTTGAAAATGACGTACTGTCCAGATTTTTTTCAAACTTGGCGCAGTTGATATTCATACACAGGCAGGAGCTCATTAAGAGGAGCCTCTATCTCTCACACTTGGCCTCGGAGTCAACCCTTTCCCGAGTAGATTTATTTATAGAACACCTCCCTTGGGAGATTCAGCACGCTCACGGTTGTAAAAGCCAATCAAAACAGAGCTATCTCAGCGTCAAGGGAATTATGATACTTTTCGCGGGAAAAACCTTTTCCTAAAAATAAATTTACTCGGGAAAGGCTTGACTCAAGGAATTAGAGGAGATAGAGGCTCCTCTTGATGAGCTCCTGACACAGGACATTAAAAAAATGCAATAAAAAGATGGCGTTACCGGCCTTGTTTTCGCGCTTTAGTAAGTATTTTTACCGAATTACGTAAGAAGAGTTCGAAACTAGATCGACCAGAAAAGTTGTTGTCGTGTGGTAAAAGCTATTGAATATTACTAAAAACTTGAACCTACTTGTTTGTCCGGGCTATAAGCTTTGAGTAAAGTGATTTTAAATTGCTCAATCTTGCAAAGAAATGTAAGCAAATTGGACCGCTACAGTCAACACCTTGCACTCAGTGTCCAAAGGCAGCTTCACGTAATTTACATGCAAATACTACAATTTCTACTATCCAACTTTTTTTTCTTCTTAAAATGTTTTCCGTGTACCTATTACGAGTAAATAAAGCCGTTACAAATGGGGGGTCATTCTGCTTTTTTCTCCGCAACACGATGATAAATGGATGGCAAAGGAACAATTTGGCTTCGAAATGATCATTCCGCAAAAGGCCTGGGGCGAGTTCCAAAACAACACCTTTTTAACCGAGAAGAGTGAAACACCGTCATCTCCGAAGTCGCAATGTTTAGTGCGCAGTATGAGATGCGCGTTGCAAAACAGGGGAATCACCTTAAATGGGGTTAGAGTTATGGAAACTGCCAGCAAGAAAACTCATATTTGCCTCGGATCAGTTTGCAAACAAAGTGATGGCCTTCTCGTAGTATCTCGGTAGTGGTCACTTTCCGAGATCTCGTCTTACCACACCTCGCTGTCCGTATAGGAGAGGGTGGGCTGGTTTCGGTTTCTGGATGAAAAAATGCCATATGAATAGCAAACGGATGGAATGAAAATGATACATAGCATTTTGTGATAGAACGCACAGTATCTTCTCTTTCTAATATACTTTGGACTCATTCCCTTTTATTGTTACGGTAAAGATAAAAGGATTTTGAAGTTCTTTAGCATCTAAAAGCAACCTTGTGCGTTAGATATCAAGCCGGAATGGTCGCATGGCCACCTTTTCACGTCCTAAACCGAGCTGAATTTGTCACATGAATTGGAGACAATTTCATTCCAGTGGCCGTGACGTCAAGTCAACCGAAATCGTGTTAAGAGGCTCTTAACCAATCATTCGGGGAAAAAACTTGCACAACTGAAAACCCCACTAGAATAAATTTAATAATCAAAAATTACTTGTTGTCATGAAAGGCGGAGTATTTGGTTTGTATTTTTAAAAACGAGTCATCTTTATTTGGAGATTCTGTTTACATTATTCTAATCTTTGAATTCAAAATTTAATCGCAGCACCATGAAGTCCATGAATGACATCGTGCAAAATACCAACCAGCAACAACAATCCTGGAGGAAGGAAATCGCTGATTATGTTCAAATGCTCGAGAAACATTTGCTTGAGATCACGAAAAAGTGCACCCTTTCTGACCAAGAACTCGTTGGTGATTTAGAGCAATGTTCCACCGCATCCGGGCTTCAGCAGTCGGCTGAATACAATGATTTTAGAAACACCTGCCCCTCTTCAAGCCAAGAGACTGAACCTTCTCCTGATTTAGACGAAAATGAAGACGACAATGATCCATTTGAAGCAGCAGGAGAGCAGGAAGATTTCAACCTGCGTAGTTGTTTTAAATCTTCCATAGAACATCTCATTAAACCAGGCAATATAAAGATCGCAAGAATAAGAACAATGGATAGCTTTGTCAGTCCACGTCTCACTGTGAGGGAAACAAATATTGAGGAGTTCAGTACCCCTCAACGCCCCCCAAGAAAGAAACGAGATGAAAAAGGACGAAAACTACCAGAGGTGAGTAATAGACGGTAGAGTATAGCTAGTGAATTTATTAAGCACTGATGACACCTTATCCCAATGTGACAATTGTGACCTCGCCAATTGTTTAATTTAAATTACAGTTGCCACGCGACACACTTGGGATACGTAGAGGTTCACATGGCAGATCAAACCTGAGGAGACTTTCCTCAGTCCCAAGTGGTGAGGAAATTACCTTAGAGGGGGACGACACTAATATGGAACCACCAGGAGTATTGTCTATATACAAGCCACCAAATGTTTCAAGTGATCACCGGAACATTTTTAGCAGCGGCGAAATTACGGTTGGTGCTCCGATCTCCTTCAGAAGTTCCCACAGGTTTAGCCTCAGTAACATCAAAAGGAAATTGAGTAGGGGAAGGAAAGGCTCAGGTATGCAAGCAACACGAAAAAAATAAACGCAATCGAAGCACTATTGTATATTCAGTACAGGCGG
>NC_090885.1:43178703-43191203 GCF_036669925.1 Montipora capricornis
ATTTGCAGGTCATCATCTTCGTGTCTCTAAACAGGTTCAAAGGCTGACATTCCACTAGAAGCCAAAAAGGGGTTCCTTCGTAGGACATTTGCATTAATGAGAAGAAGGAATCGCAAGAATTCGATTGACACAGTTACCAGTGTCTCAGACAGTTTTAGAACGGTGACCCCCTTGAACAGTGACCATGATGAAGTGGGTGGAATACGGAATGTGTCGTTTGGTAGCATTGAAATGATGCCTTCATCACCAATAAGGACATCGACCCCAAAAGGGAAAGGTAGATGACTAATTTTTGCTCTTCACTGTCGCATTCTTACCTTTTTAAGAACGATTTTTGCGTTTAAGGCTGTCCATTTAAAAGAAATTTCTCAATATCACAGAACGTTGCTATTGAGTTGTTCCAGAACTTTGATGTTGGTTTTCATATTTCACAAAAATGAATGACTAATTATCCAAACAAAAAGGGAATTTCCCTGCTGCTGTCTCGTGAGCCTTTAACCTGTTTAGCGAGAAATCAGTGTTAGCCTTATCTCGAGTATGCAGCTAAATTTGGCACTTGCTACAACTGCTATATTTTGAGGATTTTCTTCAGTCGACCGACTCTCCCTAGAAGCACTGGAGAAAATGAAACCCATTGTCCACTATTTTTTCCTAGCTACTTCACGCATCCCTTATTATAGTGTATTTGACAATTAACAATTATTCCATGAGCGCGCGTTGGATATGAGATGATAGATAGGCAACGAGGCGCGTAGCGCCGAGTTGGCTATTATCATCTCATATCCAACAAGCGCGAGTGGAATAATTGTTTTATTAAAAACGCCCCCAAAATATAGAAAACTAGACTACAATAAAAATAAAAAGGCCCAAAAAATCACGCATATGCTTGCCGTGTTTGTAGATCATGGTATAATGGTTCATAACCCATGATGGCTGAGCCAATCAAAACTCTCGAATTGCATTATCGAATGATCCAGTTTTTAATAATACGCCGTATCTCATAAACAATACTGAAGATAGCGGTAATACTTGTTGTAAGAATAACTATGATGTACTAAGCAACCTCCACTTTATACTTAAAGGTAAAATAAAGGTAAAGTCACTTTATTTGTTCCTTTGCTCACTTGAAGTGCTTTGCTTGCTTGAGGAGCTTTGTCAAGCGCCCGAAGTAAGCAAAGCACCTTCGTGCGAAACACATAACAATTAAAGCTTCAATTGCATATTTCCTTTGTTTTACTTTGAGTTATCGTTTTGATATGAACGACGAAGTTGATTGATAGGGAAGCGATGACCCCAAAGTTGTCGAGTATCTTATGGACAACCTTACTGTCTTAAAGATGTTGAAATTTGAATTCTTTTTTGTTAACGGCGCAAGGTTTCATTCAACACTGGTTTCAAAAGGTCATGAAAAGTAAGAAGTTCAAAGCCTAACAATTGACCGAAACTCGGCCATACGTTGAATCAGACCGGTGTTGTGGGTAATATATGGGTTTTCTTTAACGCAGGTCGTGTTTGTCGCCAGTCAATTTGCTTAAATGAGAGGCGGAGAAAATGCTTATTGTTGATATTCCAATTCCTGAATCCCATCGAACTCTGTGGCTTGGCACGAGTCTGCCGTGAATGGCGCCAAATAAGCGAACTTCCAACTCTCTGGAAGCACGTGATTTTAGAAGATATACTAGTGAATAACATGGTAGGAATATCTATCAGCCTTGTTAATGTTAATGCCTCTGAGACAGACAGATACTGGGCTAAACAGCAGATCAAACTGAGATCATTCCGTGTAAGACGTTAAGGACGGTTCTGCGCATCTCGAGATACTCGGATTTCCTATGGCTGGTGCTTATTAATACAGGGATATGTTTGCGCGGTTCAAAACTATGCGGAGAAAGCAGAATTTAGCAAGTGATTTCGCTATCCAAAAAGAAAATTGGGGGTAACCACCCATTTTTCAGTGATAATTAAGCTTCAATTTGGAAAAGAACACCATTGCTTCGTATTTTAAATTTTCGTTTTGGATTTCAATAACACGTGTTAAGATCTGCTTTTCCCGCACATTCAGTAAACCGCGCAAAAATACCTTTTAATTAGTAGGCAACGTCCTTAATAGAGAGGTTTATCATCGCGTTTACGACGAAGGCAAAGGTCAGGATGAAATTTGGCAACCGTGTCAAAGAAATTATTTGGTTTTGTCTAATTTCTTGCTTGTCTGTTCAGGGATCAAGTAACAGAAAAAGACAAACGCATGTATTTGAATTGTGGGATATAAACGAAAGGAGAAATGATCCTCGCACTTGACTATTTATTCTGATTTGAAATTTTCAGGTGTCTATTAGAGACAATTGCTTTTAAGCAATAGACCAGGGGAGGGGAGGGGGGTCCTGAATGAGCGCCGGAAGTCCTCAGTGTCTGGGAGGAATGGGGGACATGTTCCCCCACCCTTCTCCTCGGAACGTTCGGATATGCAATTTCCTGAACTTCCCACTGGATATTTCGTAAAAAAAAAATGATAGCAAAATTCCGTGCATTTGTTATGGGACGTTAAAGAACCCACTCACCCTTCGATAAGTGTAGGGGACGTAGTCCCCGGTGTTGTGGTCTAACCTTATCTGGACGGGGGCATCTTTCACTTCCATAAAGAAAATTAATTGCAAACTGGGTAACAAGCAGTCTGGCTAAAGTCCTAAAGTATTGTAAATTAGTCCTGAAAGCCCCGTGGGGGAGAGACTAATAGCCTAACGATTGCGATTGTACTGCATTTCAACAAGAGGTTATAAAGGTAAGAGAAGTAAACCCTCATACTGGCCCTATTCCCATCGTAATCCCTCTTAGGTTATTTTTAGATGATATCAATTTTCCCGCGGATAATGTTATCGCGCGCGTTACGTGGAAGTTTCATGGAGGAGGGAAAGTGCAACAAATTCTGTACGATGCCACTCTCCGTTTTCAAAATTGAGTTTCATGGCCTGATAAAATTCATTGTCTGCAAGATACAGGTTTCAAACATACATCCTTGGAATTGCTTAACTGCCTAGTTTGCAGTGATACCAATTTGAAGAATTTCCAATCTATCAAACCGTGTTAAATAATTTTGACGTATACAGATATGTTTACCTTGGTTGCATTGCGTTACTTTTCCATTTTAGTGCGCACTTTCTCATCGTCTACAAAATTCTGTCGCTTACGAAACTCGTCCTTGTCAAGATACAGTTTGCAATCATATATAATGGAAATCAGTTAACTGTATAATTCACTCTGATACCAATTTTACGATTGTCTAGTGTAGGAAACCCTGTTAAATAATATTGTAAAAGGGAGCTATATTTTACGCGTGCGTTGCAAATTGACTTCAATCCGATCTTACGTTTTTAAACCTTTTTATTGTGCGGTCAATTAAAATTTTCCTGTCATGTGTGGTACTGTTTGAAAGCGTTAGCTGTCTAATTTATGAATATCATAGAATTAAGTCACCATAGTTTAAGTCCGCTAAGAAAATCGAGAACGCGTTGACCAAGTCAGGAATATGTTACTTGGTGACTGTAGTCCGCGATATTTCATTGTGTACAAAATTCTGTCACCTATAAAACTCGTTACTTTCAAGATACAAGATGCAAAGATATATCATTCAAATCGCTTAACTGTGTTGTTTACAGTGACACCAATTTCAACACTGTCCAATGTACGAAACCGAGTTTAATAATTTTGAAAGATGCAGACGGTATATTTAACATGCGTAATTTGCAAATTGACTTCCATGCGATACCACTTGTTCATACATTTTTATCGCACTGTCTGTTCAAGTTTTCCTTTCATGTCTGATATCTGTCTAATTTATGAGCGAAGAAAATCAAGAACCCATTAACCAAGTCAGCGATATGTTACTTGTTGACTGTAGTCTGCGAATTGTCAATGTTTACAAAATTCTGTCGCTTATAAAACTCGATCCTTTCAAGATACAGGTTTCAAATATCTATAACTGAAATCGCTTAATTGTCTAGTTTTCAATGATACCACATTCAAGGTTGTGCTATATACGAAACCGTGTTAAATCTCTTTTTAAGGAGACAGCTATATTTAACATACGTGCTTTGCAAATTCGCTTGAATCCGATAACACGGGTTCAAAAATTTTTATCGGACGCTTGATTCAAGTTTTCCTTTCATGTTTGGTACTGTTGTAGAGCTCTATCTGCCTACTCTATCACCGTATCAGAATTAAGTCAACATCTTTTAATCCCGCAACGGAAACCGAGAATGCGTTTATTAAAGTCAGAGAGATCGTACTTATCGGCTATAGTCTTCCATTTGCCATTCTGTACAAAATCCTGTCGGTTACATAACTCGTTCCTTCCAAGATACAGGTTTCAAAACATAAGTCATTGTAATCGGTTAACTCTGTAGTCAACAAGTCACGTTCGTCCACAAAATGTATATATACGATTGTCTCTCAACATCCTCCGCCATTTTTGTTTGATGGCAAATCGCGAACGACGCGAATCATTGCGTGGGAATTCGCTCAGCTGTCAACATTGGTAAAAATGAGGACCTTTGATTGGCTATCAGTTAACCCTCGTGGGAATACCGGATCTCGCGGGAGATCTAAAAATAACTTAAGAGGGATTACGATGGGAATAGGGCCAGTATGAGGGATTACGTCTCTTACCTTCATAATCTCTTGATTTCAAGTACTTTTTTCCCATTAGCCCGAAAGTATTTCTGTTAAAATGGTATCATTATGGTCTCTACAACAACCTAAACGATAAATTTGACTTTCTTTAGCTGGAATTACTTGACATTTAAGGTCACTGAATGATTAGGTATAAGTTTGAAACTTCTCTCACTTGCAGCGCGCTATTAAGGTGGCTCCAACCAGTTTCAACACTTTCAAGAGACCTAAAAAAGATTAACACTAACAAGTAACCGCAATGTTATCATACCGTGTGAAACACCAATTATTGCTGAACAAGATGCATTTATTTTTGTGTCGTAAAAAGTTACCACGGCAACAGGAAAGGCTTGCAAAAACAGCCTATATTTTGGCTTTACTTGCTCACATCCGAAAAACGAACTCAGTGATCCCAATTTTTTATTGCACAAAAGAGATCAGCCGGCCAAGATAAAACCCTTTACAAAATGTAGCAAAAATTCTGTGCAGCGGATTCAGAGCTACCTTAATTTTTCAATTATTTAAGGTGGCTCTGAATCCGCTCCACTGATTTTTTTTTTAACTTTGCAGAGAGTTTCATTCTTGTATGCCGATTACATTTCAGAAATAAAAAATGGGGGTCACCGAGTTCGTTTTTGGGATATGAGCAGCTATAGCCAAAATAGGGGGTGTTCTTGCAAGGCTTTCTCGTTTCCACGGTAACTCTTTACGTCACAAAGATGACCACATCTTTTTCAGCAATAATTGGTGTTTGATATGGTACCATAATGTTTCTTTTAAGAAATAAAGTATTGTAGTGTCAATCTTTCCAATAAGAACGTTTTTTTCAAGTGTTGAAACTGGTTTGAGCCACCTTAAATTGTTGTTGTGAACCCCAACGGGGAATTTCAGTTTACCCAGTAGACAAATGGGCATTGAAAGCCAATTATTTTGTAGTGCAGTCATCCAATGAGTCTGCTGTTTTTTCGCGATTGTGTTTTTTGTTTATTTGTTTCTCGCGGGGGGGGGGGGGGGGGGACGCACCCCCTGGCTACGCTCCCGTAGACACCTGAAAAGTCCGAATAAGAGAATGCTTAATTTCAATCACGCAGCCGTTTGCCGTTTCACATAGAAGCAATGTTAAATCTCAGTAATAGGTAGTGCAGTTTCTCTTGACACAGCGGACATCTCGAGAACATGTTAGTGGCCTTACAAAAGAAACGGTGGCGATCTTGGCCTGTTTCAAAGAAATCCCCATCAAATTCAACTCTGATCTCCGGCAGACAATGCGTTGTTGTCACATTGAATGTTCATGTCCCAAAGCAATTTCACATTCTCATTCTCAATTATTATTATTATTATTATTATTATTATTATTATTATTATTATTATTTCACTTATAACACTTTTATGCCTGATTCGTTAAGTTTTGAAGGCTCTGTGATATAATGACATTCCTATAAATCCCAACACAGAAAAATATGGAAACTGATAAACTTAGCAGATGTGTCTCCCAAATAATCCTCACACGGAAATCATCTTTTTAAAAACGTGCTTGAAATTCATGGCAAATCGTTGAATACAAGACATGGAGCTGTTTATAACCAGCAGTTAATTAAAGATTCAAGCATTACTTCTTAAAGCATTAAGAGTAAGGCAAAGGAGAAATTTACACGCCACGTACTTTCGTGATTTTTTACTTTCACTGATTGTTCCTTTTCCAGATTCTTCAGTCTATTTCTAGAAAGTGCAGTGCCGCGAGATCTTTAAAGCTTACAGGTATTTTCCGATCTTAAAAGTTTGTCGGTTTTTTCAGCATGATAAAAGCCATTTCAAGACCGAACATAAGGCACAATTTAAAAAAACAATGATATTTTGATTTCCTGAGTGAAAAAGGGGGGGATGAATAGCCGTTGATTGTTCGCCCTTCACTGAATTCACTCGTCTTGTCATATTATTCTGCGCATCTATGTGAATTTAAAAGGATCTTCTCTAAGTTTCACGTGGAAATTTTTCCCCAGGGTATGACTACGCAGAAAATATCTTAGTTTGGGTTATTGGAATGTGAAATGAAAATAGGGGGTAACCATGCATTTTACGGAGATAATTAGGTTTGCATTTTGAAAAAGTGGACCCTTAGAAGTGTTTTGCTTAAGCAAAGAAAAGCAGTAACAGTTGCTTTCGGCACAAACATTACCTTGCAGTAAAACAACAGGAAAGTCAAAGATCTTTGAAATAGACAGCAAATTGCAGTCGAATGTTTCTATAAATGTATTATTTATCACAAAAACGCAACCACAGAGTCATTTTTGAGCCTGACAGCCCTCCTTTGTAGTTACTTAAAAGCGCCCTTTATCAATTTTTCACGAACCCAAAAAATTAATCCCGCCTTCAATGGGCCTCAAGCTTCCATTTTATGTAATAAAAATTAGGGGTCACCATGCGATTTTAAAAGTTAAGGACGGTGCCTACTATTGTTATTGCGCATACGTTCTGGGCATCTCGAGATACTCGGATTTCCTATCGGTGATGCATACTAATACAGGGATATTTTTGCGCGGTTTAAAACTATCCGGAAAAAGTAGATCTTAGTAAATGTCCTTGGTATCCAAAAGAAAATCGGGGGTAACCATGCATTTTTGAGAGATAATTAAGCTTCAATTTGAGAAAGAACGCCATACATTGTTTTGTAATTTAAAGCTTTTTACAAATATTGTTCTTGAATTATCTTTGAAAAATGCGTGGTTACCCCCAATTTTCTTTTTGGATTTCAATAAAATGAAAAATCCCAATATTGCCCTTAATTCCTGTTCTTCGCCCAGCTTATACATCTCTTTGCTTATTAACATTAATAATAAATAATAATTATACATTATTATCAATTATATACTTGCGTTTTAATTATTAACTCGAAGCGCTACTCGAGGTCCAACTCGAAGTCCAACTCGAAGTCCAACTCGAACTCGAACTCGAATCCAAACTCGATGGTTCGGGATTCCCCTTTGTTAATTGGTATTGTAGCCATGCGTGTCAAAATAAATTGAGTTATTGGGTAATTACTCGATTACTTTGTTCAGTGCAGCAAAATGGACAGTTGAATTATGGGGTGGTGACTTCTTGCCTAAAAGCAACTCACTTAACGAAACTATCCTTTTTCCAACAACAATAAGGATTCAAACAGCTTCAATTCTTACAGAGTTCGATGAAAATCCGGATTTAAAACATGCGGTGGGGCAACCAAAGCGATGGGAGCTGTGTTGGGGTTTCAGTGTGAAAGTACAAATGGCTACTAACACTCTTATAACTCTTTTTTCATTATTAATTTATTAACCCGCAGTCTGCAGTCTGCATTTTACCCTCAGTCTGCATTTTATCCCTGGTCTGCAGTCTGCGTTTTACACTGACCGGTTATTTGAGTGGTTAATTATTCGTAATGTGATCGCTTCCGTTGGCGCTAGCAATGGGTCGCAAATTTGACACTTTTATCGCATTATCACATTACGCATTGAATCCACGTTATCTATTATTCCTAAAAATCTAAAAATATTCGTGCCTCATCAGTTTTCGGTCGAATTTATGTCCAAGAAAGCAGATAAATTGCAGAAAATTTTAGTTTTGCATCCAAAAATTCGTAATCAACGCTAAAATGACCAAATTTTGCCTGGAAAACATATTTTACTGTTATTTTACTTAACTTTTTCCGTTCAACTTTCGCTTTTATAAAATGTTTCAGTTGTCTGTAAATAAGTTACATGCTGTTGGAAAGCTTATTTTCTTAGCTTTAAAATGATGTATTTTTTCCCCCTAACTTTAAATATTTTTTGAGAAAAAAAAAAACATTTTTTGGCGATGGCTGATTTACCGCGGTTTTCTCGCGGTTGGGAAAGTAGGAAAAAGAGTTAGGCCGGTAGCCAGGTTTTTAACCACAGAAAAGGATCTGTTTCGTTGTACAAACGTGTTAGGACCTGTGAGGCAAAGAGCCTCTGCTGGTATGACTTCTGGGTGACCCCTTAATAACTTCTTACTAACCGAACGCGAGGGCCTTACTGCCAGGGAAATATTGGTCCGAGGTCGTGGCAGTACGGACCGAGCGCAGCGAGGTCCGTACAAAAACGACCCAGGGCCAATATTCCCCAGTACGGCTTCAGCTAGCTCGGTTAGTAAGTAGTTCATTATATGGTTTTTTAATTACCTTTTGCTTTGTTTTTCCAAGCCCGTAATCGGCCCGTGGGCCAGTCACAATTAGCCAATCAGAGCGCCCGTTATATCGGCTACAAACCCCAACTTGAAAAAAATTGACTGGAACGCTGCACCTACCACAGGCAACCCAGTGTACCCTCACGGAGGGTCTAGTTATTCTTACAGCCTGTAGGGTTAGTGAAAATAAAAGGTTTTGTCGGCGTTTTGATTTTTCCGGTGCTGCTTTAATAATTAAATAATTTTCTTTGCTTTCTTCTATAGAAAAATTCATTGCCTAACTAGTGAATTCCACGGTAACTTTTACGCTAAAAACCGAAATCGCATGAATCACGAAGCAACGAGTACGATATCAGTTTTTCCAGTGAAATTTACTTTGGAATTCACCAGTTTAGCAATGTATTTTTCTTGAACCACATGAGTTTTAAAGGAAAACAAGCATACCCTCAGCGAGCGAATGGAAAAGGAAAAAAGCCATTTCAGAGTCAACTGTCAATAGCCAGCGAATAGGAATCACGCTAAAATTAAGCCATGAAAAAAAACTTTGTCAGTTCAAGGTCAAAGAAGAGTTTTACTGATGTACTTTAATCCACTTTATCTCTGAAAACGAGATCATTCACATTTTGATGTATTTCATTGAAACACGCCAGGTTGGCTTGGAACAAGAATCGGCAAAATACGGCAAGACAACTAAGAAAGGACGAACTTCAAACAAGATCCGCTCCAACACAAATAACTTCTGAAAACACAAGCTAGTGAGATTTTCCCGTAACTTTACGAGAACCAGGAGCCCATCATGGGCTCCTGCGAGAACTTATTACGATTACGTGTTTATACCAAAAAGGCAAAATTTTCTTGTCACTGTCGAGGCACAACGAAAACCAGTTGGGCAAATGGATTAAAAAAGCATTTGTTTGCTCACATTTTAGAGCAAAACAAACAAACAAGAGTACAGATAATTGTTATTTAATTCCAGTTGACAATAAAAAATCGATTTGGATTCCTGAACAAAGGAAGACACCATTAAACCACCTTTTAAAAATGCGCATCCACTTTAAATAACACATCCGTAAAAACGGTTGAGTGCCCAAGGAAAGAATTTGTGGAGTAACTTCTTCTGTTTTGTCGTTGTCGTTCTCTTTCGCTCTCCTTCCGTTTCTGTTCTAGACATAGGTCCTTCAGGCATCGTGTAACCTTATCAAAGCTTCTAAAGATGTGCCAATAATTCCAATACAGAGAAAAAAGCAGCTCTAAGCAAATTAAAAATAAACACTCAGCTTTAAGTTTATATCCCTCCGATGCTTGGACCACAGATATCATGATCTGTGAAACTGGATTGAAACCAGCGAAAAATGCAGAAAGAAAACATCTTCCAAACCGTTTTCCACCTGAACAAGAAAAGCGTTGACTGTGTAAGAACTATAGTGTAGTAGGGCCGGGTAGCCGCGTCGAGCCACATAAAGCGCGATTAAACCTGGGTCCAGCCTGCAATCCAATCCAAAACCAGTACCTGGTGAGCGGCCTCGGCTAGCTCTGAGCTTGAGTCCGTGATATGGTCACGTGATGCTTGTCAGCGAATACCTTGTTTTAACAGGTGTCAATTGATCAAAACATGGATATCCAATATCAAAGATGTATGCTGTAAACTAGCATGACACTGGTCACATTAGCATACATGGAAGGGGTGGACGTACCAAAGAATGTGCCTAAAAACTGACCAGCACGGTGTTTTGCCCCTTGAGAGGAGCTATCTTTAGTTCGGGGTTCATGGATTTTTCGCAGTGAACTGGTTCCCCTTTCGAAAATATTCGTAATTTCACCGTAGCAACGTGGCCGAGTAGCCTCACGGTAATGGTGTCTGGCTTTCAGTTCGGTGATTACAGACGCAAGCCCTCCCCTCTCTTACCACTCACTGAAGTTTTAAAATAGCCTACAATAGCTTGTAAAATAGCCTACTGGATTCCCTCCCGCCCGTCAGTTGACCTCCCTCAAGGATTTATTGTGTTTACTTCAATAACTTGGCGCTTAATAGTTCCCGGTGGGAGATTGTGATAAATAATGAACATACTAATCCGTATATACACACACAGTGTGTGACACTTCTTTAAGATAGCGCTCTGAACCGTAACAAGGTCTCTGGTTATCAGGTCAGCAAGCAAGATTTCAGAAAAATAACAATAACGTAATGAAATTTCCAATTTAATTAAAGTGCGAACTTTAACAATTGCAGGACTGAAAAAAATGAAGTCAGAAGATAAAACCAGTTCTTTAAGTATTGACGAAATGAGGTAAGATTGGAATTCAGAATAGCAGCTTAGTATATCGTTCAATATTTTCGCGTATATGCTATCTGGTCGTGTTGTCAAATTCGTGTTCAATTCTTTTTTTTTTATGTCAAGGATCAAATGGATATTCATGGATGATTACGACTTTATTTTTTATTGCTCTGTTCGAAGCTGTTATTTAGAAAGAGGTCTTGAGTTTCTTCTAAAGGCAGCTGGTTCCAGCTTGTTAAGACTGCACATTGAGGACTGCGGTGTCTATATCACTGATAGGTCTGTAAGTTACTGAGTAAAGCTAAATACTGGTGATAAATAACGTAACTATTACGTGATAACACATATAGAATGCCATAATATTAACAACAGAGTGTTTTAGTTTTTTCAGCCTTCGAACGAAATGGCCTCCTAAACTGTTTTCGTTAACGTTCGATCCAGCAGCAACATTGGTTTGATGAAACTGAAGAAAAAATGTATACACATAGAGATTGAAATGTTGAAAGGGGGTCGCTTCAAAGAGAGGCTAATAGTCAAATCTTTGTGATATCGAAAATTTCTGCTTTACAAAAAAAAAATAATTTTTACGCGAAAGTCTCTTCGTTTTGATTCTCTTTGACAAAGAGGGAAAAGTGAAGTAAGAAAAAACTTACTCAGAATTTTATTTCTCAAACATGGCCGCCAATTCTTTGTTTTACTTTTCAAACTGAAGGTTCACGTCTCGTGTTCTTAAAGTTTTTCTTTTTATTTGGTCCTTACCACGGGATATTTTGTCGTTAGAGAAAAATAATATTCCCTTTATTAACCTTTCAGCGTGTCAATAAACAAGGCATTGATTTTCCTTCTTATCATCTTCTTATCATGTCTATTATTGGTTATGATTCACTCTCGTTAAGACATCCAATTCAGTACTAACTCTAGATTATCGTTTGGCAGATGTTTAGCAACGGCCAGTTGTTACTGTCGCGAGTTGCAAGAAATAAATTACATCAGCGATTCATTTCCTGCCTGCCCTGAGGCATTATGGGCTTTGTGGGGATGTCGGAAACTCAGGAACCTTAGCGTACCTCCAATGTTTCCGTGGTTAGTTGAAAGATTATGATGATGACGATGACGATGACGATAGATTGCCGTAGGCTGAAATATTCCAGTGATCATAATCATGTCGCCTGATATCTTGTTTCCACTTAATTAAAGGGAAAGTACCGTCTAGAAAAAGTTTCTCTGAATCGAAAGTTCTTTGCCTGTATTGTTATACTTGACCACTCATTTGGACTAAATGCGTTTAAATAGCCAACAATAACGCTTCAAAAATAGGCAAATTTAAATTGAAATCCGCCTTTTTTTTATGCAAACGAGGCTATAACGTAGTAATAGTCAAGG
>NC_090885.1:43201203-43203703 GCF_036669925.1 Montipora capricornis
GCCACGCCGTCAATAATATGAGGAGAAACCAACACTCAGAGACAAAAAAAGCAAATGTTGGTTGATGAAAAGTGCGGTATTCTTTGACAAAAGACATCACTTTGGGGCTCAATGAACATAAACTCTTAGATGTCCTTATTTTATTCTCAGCGAGCCACCACGTTATGTTATATCCAGATCTGATTGTCCCTTTTTTTTTTTACATAGGCTTTAAAGGAGGAAAACTCAGAATTTGCTAGAGTTCTGTGGATAAAGGCAGATTACGGATAAACCAGCTTGCAAGTTTTCCTGTGTTACAAGGGGCGACAATTGTGATAATTAAGATATTTTAAGAAAGTTAAAAAAGATATTGAAAAATATGTAAAAGCGCTTTGTACGTAAATAAAACACCTTTTCCCCATTTTTTTTTGGGCCTGAGATTATGCGACTGGATGCAAGGCCCCCAGTTGCGGAAAGGCCGGATAACTTTCTCCATTGGATAGGTCACCACTATCTAGAGTACAAAATTTACTTCAAGTTGACTTTTAAACCTATACTTATATGTGCTTTAAGTGTTTGTATTCTCGATGATGTGAGCAAATACAGAAATCTTTGCGCAGATTGAATTATCGTATGTAGAGAATATTACATGGCCGCGCGGAGATACGAAATTTCTATTCGAGCGTTGAAAAATATTTCACGAGAAAGCGCATTCTATCTATTATATAATAATAATAATAATACCGAAACTTCGTAGCAGCACGAAGTAAGATATCGCTTTGATGATCCATACGATGTTTTTGAAATTCATCTTTAATTAATCAAGACATGTTTCGGATGAAACATCATCCATCGTCAGTTGTACAATGAGAAATAAACTAAAGTTGAGCAATAAATAGTGTAACAAAGTGAGATATAACATGAATAATTAAGGATGAAGGCGAGAACAGAACAACCACGAAACAAAACAGAAAAAACCAGACTATTTAAGCTAAGAAAAGAAACTAATTAGTATGAAATAAAGATGTTTGACATGGGAATTTAAAGATGGCTGCTCCCAAAGGATATGCATGGCTTCTTTAATTTTCAATTGGAAACGTGTGGAAGCAGAAACAGTCTTCTGAACACCGGGAGTGACAATTTTCAAAACCTTTCAAGTGCTTAAAGATGTGGGAATGTTTGTCGGAGGCGAGATGTTCACGGATGCGAGTGGCGAAGTGTCTATTGGTTTCACCAATATAACAGGCATTACAGCCTGCACATGAAAACTTGTAAATGACTCGCGATCGTAAACCCGCAGGGATAGGATCCTTCGCCCCAAACCAACTCCTGATTTTAAACGGGGTGAACACCAACTTAATTTCCAGGTCGCTGCAAAATGTGTTGACTAATTTCTTAATTCTGCGTTGTGTTATGATGGAAAAGGGACCGATGTACGGTAATTTAAAATACAAACAATTGTCCTTCCGAGCAACACTCTGAGAGGAATCGGAGGTAAAGTAATTGTTAAGACATTTTCTAACAACATTCTCGATAACGCTAGAAGGAAACAGATTCTTCCTTAATGTGTTGGTAAGGTTGCTTATGTCCAAGTGAAAATCAGTCCAAGTATTATTAATTTTAAATACTGGGTCAACCAGAGTGCGTACTAGTCCTAATTTGTAACTAAAAGGTACAAAGCTGTAATAATTAGTGAGAAGACCGGTGTAGGTCTTCTTGTGGAAAACCGAGGTAATAATGCCTTGATTACTACGGTTATCTAAAAGCACATCTAAGAAAGGGAGCTTGTGGTTTTCTTCCTTCTCCATAGTAAACTTGATGTTAGGATGCTGGCTGTTGATATAACTAAAGAAATATAAAGCATCCTGCTCGGTATTAAACAAAGCAAAGGTGTCGTCGACATATCTACGGTAAAACTCGATACCTGAATTGTAATTCTCTAACCAGAGTTTCTCATGGTGACCCATAAAGAGATTAGCTAATACAGGAGCAAGCGGGGAGCCACAAACATTCCCACATCTTTAAGCACTTGAGAGGTTTTGAAAATTGTCGCTCCCGGTGTTCAGAAGACTGTTTTAAAATTCTCGACTCTGCTTTCACACGTTTCCAATTGAAAATTAAAGAAGCCATGCATATCCTTTGGGGGCAGCCATCTTTAAATTCCCAAGTCAAACGTCTTTATTTATCCCTTTCATACTAATTAGTTTCTTTTCTTAGCTTAAATAGTCTGGTTTTTTCTGTTTTGTTTCGTGGTTGTTCTGCTCTCGCCTTCATCCTCAATTATTCATGTTATATCTCACTTTGTTACACTATTTATTGCTCAACTTTAGTTTATTTCTCATTGTACAACTGACGATGGATGATGTCTCATCCGAAACATGTCTTGATTAAAGATGAATTTCAAAAACATCGTATGGATCATCAAAGCAATAATAATAATAATAATAATAATAATAATAATAATAATAATAACAATAATGATAATGATAATGATAATGATAATGATAATAATAATAATAAT
>NC_090885.1:43218703-43223703 GCF_036669925.1 Montipora capricornis
GCTTAATTCAGTGGTTCAACAAGTTTAACAACATGTTGACAATCATGATTTGTTGCATACTTTTTAGTGGGAGTCCCACCCCTTCATTGAAGAATGCTCCCTTTATTTCATAACTATATCAAGCAAACTCCCTTGCCAATAAAAAATCCCCACTTGGCAAAAGCAAAAATTTAAAAGCAAATCAAAGACACTTTTCAGGTTGAACAGTTGATTAGTTATATGCTGTAACTTTTTAGCTCCTTCTGAAAATCTAGCAAAAACAGAAAAGTTAGTGCTGACTGATTACTGCTCTTCTTTCTCTTCCCAAAATTTGTCGAGAAGTGCTTTTCTTATCTCTTCTGCATGATGTGATTTATCCTTCTTCATGGTGCAGTTTCTCATCATCAGCAGTTCTCTGACCTCCTTCCTGCTTCTTCTCCCATGTTGTGCTGGATGCTCTGTTAAATCTAACTGTGATGGTAGTGAATCACTCATGTCTATGCAAACATTGTGAAGAACAACACATGCTAATGCAATGCATTTAACGGCATCAGGTTGACAAGATGATTTACGGTAGAGAACTCTCCATCGACTCTTCAGCTGGCCAAAAGCCCTTTCTGACACCATCCTTGCCCTGCTGAGGCGGCAGTTAAAATAGTGCTGTTCAGCACTCAGAACAGCATTGGAGTAAGGTTTCATCAACCAAATACGAAAAGGGAAAGCTGAATCCCCTAGAATCATAGGATAAATGTCTGTTCCTTGAATGTTCTGTGATATTTCGGGGATCACTTTCTTTTCCATGATATCACTCCATAGCTGTGTAGACTGAAAAATAATCGAGTCATGTGAGTTACCTGGAAAACCTACGCTGACCCACATGAATCTTGCTGCAGCATCGACAATGGCCATCATAACAATTGAGAAAAAGTTTTTAAAGTTATGGTACTCTTTGCAAGCTTCCTCTCCACCAGGTGGGCACTGAATTGGGATGTGGCAACCATCAATTGCTCCCCAACACCAAGGAAATTGCCAAAGCTGGTTCATGTCTACCATGACTTCTGTAAAATCCTGTTCAGAAGTTGGGAAATGATTTGTCACTGCCTTCTTCCATAAGTTTTTAACGATTGCCTCGCAGACTTCCTTAACAATGACATGGATAGTTGCTAGCCCAACGCCAAACAATTCTGCTATTGTGTACAGGTAATCACCCCTCCCAAGCCGATAAAGACATATTGCTAATCTGCACTCCGGAGAAATTGGCATTTCAGTCAGCTGATCCTTTGTGATATCCTGCCTGATATTCTCTAGTATATAGCAAAACGTTTGGCGCGTCACACGAAAGGTTTTCTTGAATCTTGAATTGTCATAAGTTGACCACACCATTTCCCACCACCCGGCATTTCTCTCACACCTTCGGATACTACGAAAACGTTCCTCTTCTTCTCCCACTTGCTGCAGTAATAAACATAATAAAGCTAGCAGTCGAAGCCTGAATTTTCGTCTTACTGCTACAAGTGTTGCCATCTGAAAAGACAAATTCCTACGCCTTCGCCTCGCCAGAGCAATCTTTAGCATTACTGCCTCTCTGAACGCCACCATGTTTTTTTTGGAAGTTCTCCGCTGATAAAAGTCAATGCAGGCACAAAACGACATCGAAAATTATATTCGACGTCTAAAATGAACTGACATTCAATTTCGTCTCCCAGACGAAAAAAATTCATCAATTAAATACGTGTCATTAAATGCGACGTATAAACAGGGCCTTAGCCGACAAAAGAGCAAGAAACTGAAGGCAGCAATTACCGGAGACATCGCCGGCGCGATCCATTTGGTAAAATATGCCTGAATTTCCGTTTCAGAAACAAATGGTGATCGGCATGAACGGACATTTTCAAATGTTTATGTTTTCGTTTTGATAACACAGTGCTAAAATTGGGAAAAGAGTCGGTCATTCTTGTCGCTAACAGAACGTGGTCCATCAAACACCACGATTTTCCAACGTCCCGTTTCTCAACAGTCTGGCTATTCCACAACTAGAGAAATACTTTCCCTGCTGAAAGTCGTAAAACAGACTTTTTCTTCATTTCAATAAGCAAATGATCTGTTTTCAGATTCTTTAGAAGACATAGTCAGTAGACGTTTATCTTCATATAGAATCTCAGTTACAGTCTACGCTGTTCAACATTGAGAATAAACAAAAAATAGCTCTTAGGCGTTTCTCGGTTAGAGTCAAGTGTATATTTATATTTCTGGAGAGTTTTTATTCGCTGGTTTTCATCAGATCAGATGAAACATTATTTTGGGTGGGCAAATTAAAAACTGATCCCCTAGTCTGACTGAGGATAAAAAATAGCGGTTGTTGTCAGGCAGAAAGAGGTGATTCGAATCAATTGAGGATTTAATTTCGAGAGCTGTACTTAATATTAATCTTGAAAAACGCCCACTTTGGTCATTCAGTTTGAGAACGTTTCTTGCAGATTCTTTACTGTATAAACTACCGTGCCACATTTATCCTTGTTCTAGCAAAGAAGAGTGAATGAAAATTAATTTTCAACTGCTGTCAATAAAATCAATAAATATAGTCTGACACGGAGACTGAAATGAAGAGCCACAACAAGTTGCAAAATTGTTGAGACACTTTCATTAAAAAACACCTTTTCTAGCTTCCAATGCCCTCCGTATCTAGAATTTAAGCCTTTCCCACTTCCTCTCGCCTCTCCCCCTTTCAATGTTGACTGCTTAAGTTCCCAACATTTTTTTGTCTTGCTAGCAAGATTGATAAGGGGGGAGGGGGGCTGCAGTGTGAGAGTTAATAGGGAAATTAATAACGCCCCAAGAAGGTGAAGTGTCTCCACTATTTTTGCAACTTGTCGTCTGATTGATTGCAATGATTTTGCCAGTCCGGATTTGAATCCTTTAGGGAACCGTTTCTACGTAGAAAAGCAGGAACTAAAAAAGCAATCATTAAATATCGTATAAGCTCTGAAACATTTAAGAAGTTTGCACGAGAAGTGCAAAGCACATTGTATCAAACACGAAAGGATATTAATTATTGACATACGGTAGCATGGATTTTCGAGTGTTTGCACTTATCATTGCTAACAGAAGACTCCGTACCGAATACTAAAGCGAGCAAAGTATTTTGCACTGCAGATCTGATGCTCCGAAAGTTACACATGGCTCGTATTATGTAACATAATACCATTTATTGTGTTTCTTGGTGACGTCAACAGGGATGGTGGCGTTACAGTTGAAAATCGTGTCTTCGAGGAAAGAGCACAATTCAACTAGTACTTTCTTTTCTAATCAATTCAAAACATTACCAGGTGATTCGTAATAAAGCTCACACAGTTAGAAATCCTGTACATATCGTCTATTCCATTTACCAACGGTCTACCATCCAAGCACGGTCTATCATCGCAACAGCAAGAAATATGATATCATATTATTTTCTCAGTGAAAAGTTGTGGTAGACCGTGTAGACCGTTTCATATAAATGTCATAATGTGTAGCTGGTACAAATTTGTTCACTTTTGTATCTCATTGTAAAACAAATCTCGCAAAGGATTTAGCACAATCGGGTGCTTTCTTTTGATCATTGAGCTCAGTCAGTCATTCCAAAGAACATGGAATTAACCTGTACCCGACACGTCACTTAGAAGACTTGCTAGTAAGCGTTACCAATCCCTTCTCTGGAAGCAGACTAGCCCGAAAGCAAAAAGTAATGTTACAAATGGACCTCTATGAAAATGTATCTTTGTATAACAATGTTTTCTAAGAATTGATTTTTCGGAAACTGGATGTTTCCTTTAAATGGCATGCGATCGCAGTTAAAGGAGAAGTTATGTCTGTTTCTCATTCGTAAACAACAGCTAATTTCGTACATGTTGCGCGTGCTTTAGATGTCATGTGTCGACCGAAATATAGGTGTGTACGGCAAATTATTTCGAAATCGGTTCCAGGATATTTCTAGCGTACTTTAAAAAGCGAAAGGATGGACATCACACCTTTTCGTGTACCAAATTATGTGTATTTTCGACTTGACTCACAGAAAGCACAGAAATGGCTTCAAATTACGTCATACCGAAACCCCGCCAAAATCCAGTTTATCGCTGGCCATTTTCCATTCACAGCAGATCAGAGAATGAAACCCTTTTTTTTCGGAAACACCATATTAAACGCAAACGATAGACGCCTTCTCGTTCCAATAAACAAAGTGACCGTACGCCAATACAGTGACAACCAACTCAGACAACAAGTTGCAAAATTGTTGAGACACTTTCATTAAAAAACACCTTTTCTAGCTTCCAATGCCCGCCGTATCTAGAATTTAAACCTTTCCCACTTCCTCTCGCCTCTCCCCCTTTCAATGTTGACTGCTTAAGTTCCCAACATTTTTTTGTCTTGCTAGCAAGACTGATAAGGGGGGCTGCAGTGTGAGAGTTAATAGGGAAATTAATAACGCCCCAAGAAGGTGAAGTGTCTCTACTATTTTTGCAACTTGTTGCAGCTCAACTCCTTTCACGCAATGTTTTTCCCTCTTTGGAGTGTTGATTTGATGTTTATTTCTGTTATTTCATCAAACCATTTTCGACTTCTGACCATATCCACAAATATTGTCTTTGTGATTACCGTTGCTTCTTAAATTCGAAGTAGACGAGTCTAGAATTCAATTACGCAGGCAACGCTGTAGTGTCTTGCAAGTATGCTATGCGGACCTATGTAACGCACGGAGTTATGGGTATCTAAAGAGAGAGATCCGCCATGTTGTATAGCCTCGTGTAGTTTATTACAGTTGTGTTTATCCAAGCTTTAAGTGTGCTTCTAATAGCCATCCGATAGTGAAACGTTACACTGGCGACGAGGATGGGATTTACGGAATTTTTGGCGTAATTATTTTTGAAATATTACACGAAGGAAACACAGTTTGTGAGTGTAATGAGTGAACAAAACACTAGTGAACCAGCCGGGCCAAGTCAGCCAACAGCGATCCGGAGAAATGAAGTGCGAAGTCTACCCTG
>NC_090885.1:43228703-43236203 GCF_036669925.1 Montipora capricornis
ATAGAAACGTCGATGTACTTTTTCAGCTCCTCGACATATTCTTTTCGCTCAGTTGCATGGCAATTACTCACCAACCAAGCAACTTTTTTATCTTTTAAAGTGATGTCGTCATTGTCAAACTCATCGCTGGCCAACTTTGAAGATAATATGTATTTCCCGTAAGGTGTATAAATTTCGGAATCTCGACTGTAAGACATTGTCCAATTAAAAACGTTTTCATAACCATTAGCGTTCATGACCACGTTTAAGGGATTTTCCAGGACAAAATAAAACCAGACTTGTTTCGACGTTCTTTGTTTCGGCAGGACAGCGGGCATGTCTCTCGCGTGAAACCCAACTGCGTCTGCTTGCAATAACTTTCCTTTGTTATAAGTCACCACACATGTGGACACTTCACAGTCCTTAAACGTCTGTCTCCCTTCGGTAAAAAACGTACGTGATGGTCCTAGAGTCGAATGATCTGTCCATTTTTCGCCAAAAAATGGCGTAAACAGTAAAATTAACTTGCTGCTTGATGGCTGTTGTCTCGAAACTCGTGCACCCACAGACTTGTTTAAAAAATATGTCTTATCAAACAAAAACACATTCTTGAATAAGCTGCTATAAAAGACACAGCAAACTCCAACGCAGACGAAGATTATGTAATGGGTCGGACAACCTCGAAACGAGCTGTTTTTTATACTTTTTTGCCAATGAAACTTCATCAAGGAAGTGGATCTATGAAGCAGAAGTGACCAGTAGAGATTACAGAAAACGTCAAAGCGAATCTTTTAAGGGCTTTGAGGTGATTTGGAGAAATGATTGCAACAGGTAAGGACACAGAACAAAAGCCGGTAACAGGTGTCCAGTAACCTGATGATAAAGAGAATTTCAAGTTTTTCATTCCCGAAATCTCTTTCCCAAATCTTGACTCATTTACTTTCTTCTATAAGATAAAAAGTTATTTGTCAGGGTACACACTATGACCAATTTTGCTAGCTTTTATGGAGCTGAACTTTGAGGCCGGTACTGATTAAAATATATTTAATGATGTTCTTACTGAGAAGTTTCCCGGGTTAATTATCACCCTGATCAAATGCGACAATTTTAGAAGAACCATGAATTCTTGAGCCTCTTCTTAAGAGCTGCCACTAAGCTAAGAAAATTTATGAGTACTGAGAATTGCAGCAATTGAATGGTCTTTTGTACATTGCTCTTATTACCTGATTTATGCAAGCATTTGAGCTCAGTGATTATATCGCGGGATGCATGCAAAGAAGGGCAGACCACCATAGTGATAGAAATTAAGAGTTTTTGTTTCTCATTGACGTTTCTTGTAATTGGCTAGTAGTGTATTTGAGCTCGTGAAAGAGTAATCGTATCCATCAGGGGCGTAGCCAAAATTTCTAGGAGGGGGGGTTCCAACGAAAACGGTTGGTCTACAATCCTTACATTACGTACGTACAAGACTTCAGCGTTTACACTACGCAAACAGAAGACGCGTTGGTTGCCGTTGAGCGAACGTGTTGATCACTTCCTCGATGTTTGTCTCGGTGGTAATTGATGTTCATCAACGCCAGCCCAGACTCTCGCTCGCTTGACATGGTCGACCTCAGGTATGTTTTTAACCTTCTTAGTGTACTGAATGAGCGCTCACATTCAGCTGACGTTATCAGCAACGTGAACAAAATGCGGATCAAGGTGTGCATGTTAGGAAAGAACTCTCGATCGCATGTTCTGGCATTGGAATTTCATCAATATAATCGATGTTAGGGCCGGAAAATTGTCTTTATTCGAATTCCTTACGCATTATCACTAAATTTTTCGCTGTGCCTACCTTTTTGGTGAAAAGAATGCATCGATCTTTTGCAATCGGGATATTGTTACGAAAACCAGCAGCTCGAAGAACACCAATGGATGGGCTACTAATTTCGCGGACATTTCTGCACACACGTGCATCTTATTACACCGGAGTCCCAACTCTGCTCATGTCTCCGAAAATGCAAGTGAAACGCTAAGCATAGAACAAAACGAAGAATTTCGGGAATCGAGAGTCCATTACACTCTTGCTGGGATAAAATTACTGTTAAAAATAGGAGAGGGGGTTCCGGAACCCCTGGAACCCTTCCCTAGCTACGCCCCTGTCCATATTCCATCAGAGACCGTTGTTTACTTGTGTCCAATAGAAGCCCACTATGCAAAAGGCGTTCTCCAAACTTCCTGGTCCTTGCCGTTGCTCTAATCTCTTTGTAAATGTAATTTGTTTCATGAAAGCTCCGACATTTTTCTGAAGTCTTACGTCAATGTCTCCTTTGGTATATATGCAATTTCGTTGAAACAACCAAGGAAACAAAAGTCGCTGGTTAACCTCTATTTACTTTTGAAGCCCAAGGACAGGAAGCGAAAAATTAGCCTTCTTGGAGGATCAATTTTTAAGTGACTTATAAGACCGTCAACGGCATTTATGAAGCCCAATATACTTGCTCGATATTACTGAAAAAAACGGTTTGTATGGTTCTTAAGTTCAGTTGGTTAAACCGAGGTTACACAAGCAAGTCGTTTTCGCAAAGCTCATCGAATGTTTTCTTTACGACGAGTGAAAACCATCAAGGTTATTTATCAAGTTAAGCCTATTAAAAAGTTTTTCTTCTGAAGTTATAAGAACTACTTTTGTCTTGTTTACGGACAATGTTCCCAAGAAAGGTTTTTGCGAAGGTGCTGTGGGAAAATGTGGTCTCTGTTGTCACATTTTCGTTATTGTTATACTTTTACAGTTGGAACAATTCTCAACACATAAAAGGCTGTTTGCGTCTTTAATTAACCTGTACACAGAAGCCGCTCAAAAGTGGCATCGACCAAATTAAAAAAAGGAAAGAGGCAAAAGCTAACTTGAAGACTGCTGCTGATATCAGATTCAAATATTTTAGAAATGCAAAATCAGCAAGACACTTGCAGTTAGAGACGTAAGTGATAAAAACAGTGACTGGCTGAAACGAGATATTTCATCAATGAGCTATCAAGTAGTAGATGGCCTGTCTAAATACAGAATCAATTTATCTGATAATTTCTTAAAACTCTTGAAAAATTAAATAAAAAAAGACAGTCAGGATTGTATTACCATTTGCCATACAAAAATACTTATCTGAACCCGATCTGAACAGAGAACCGAAAACGAACATGACTTCACAAAACTAAATCAGTCTAGCTAACCAAACACCTTCTGAGGGTGAGGATAAATGGCGCTCCTCATTCATAGCCAATCATTCTAACAACTTCAACCAAGAGCATTGCACACTGGGGCAGCCTACATCAGAATTTCAAGAGCAACAACAACAACAGCAGCAACAACAACAACAACAACAACAACAAGAGCAAATATTTTGTGCAGATAAAACTCAAGAGTTGATAAGATGAATCAGACTAACTACAATGATCTACAATTGGAAGATACATTGATGTTCACCAAAGCACTTCTGATTGCCATGTTTTAACCTGAGGACTGGTAATAACAGCAAGTAAAGCTACCATCATCCCTGGGTTTTCAGGGAAACAAAGAGTTTGATTCATCATGGTTATATATAATTTTTAAACAAGGTTGATGAAAGCTATATGTATGTAAACCATGCAAATCAACACAGAAACTTTAAAAGAGGAAACCACTATAAAAGAAAGCTTTAGAGCAGTTTCAGAAACTGTCTCGTAAGTCACTTTATTCTAAACTGTTAATTGTAATACAATACTCTGAAATCATAGTTAGTAGAGGGGAATGGTTATGAAACCCTACAAATTTCTTTGTTGTAGGTTTTTGTTCTCTTTTTTGGCCTTGACCGTGCAGAAAACACAATAGTTGTTTATTACGTACTGAAGAACAAACCAATAGAAACGTGTTGGGTACGTAATTCATGCATAATGTATGAGCACAAAACAAAAGATTGTGCTCGGTCGTGGACTTGCCCAACTTAAATCTTGCTATCTTTGTTTGCTCATCTTAGCACATAATTATGGCGAGATATCCATTTCTATTTTACTGACGGTCTATAAAAATTACACAGTGGCAAAAATGTGGGTAAAGATATAATTTAACTCCGACAATAAATAGTTTAACTGAAGAGCCCTTTAACATTAGCTAGAATGCTAGGAAGGCAACGTTTACATTTGATGCTAAATGAATAAAAAAGACGGTAATCAAATGCCAAAAAGGCAAGTCTATCGTTGACGTTCAATGCGGAAAAAATAACGGTGCAGCAGAAATCAAATGCCAGAAGGGGACAGTTCATCGTTGATGTTGAATGCGTAAATTAACGGTGCAGTAGAAATGAAATGCCATGGTAAAAGCACAGTTCATCTTTGATCAGTGTTGAATGCATAAATAACGGTGCAGCAGAAATCAAATGCTGCAAGGGCACAGTTCATCGTTGATGTTGAATGCATAAATAACGGTGCAACAGAAATGAAATGCCAGAAAGGCACAGTTCATCGTTGATGTAACACTTTTAAACCCTATTCTTTATTTTCGTAGCCTCCGAGTGGGTATCATCAAAATTCAAAATTCACAGTGCGCCAACACAATGCAACTGTCCCAACAACTCTTAGGCCTAGTTTATACGTCGCGCTATCGTCGAATTTAATTCAGACGAATTTCATTCCAATAAAATTCGTCCTTCCGTCGACATTAATTTTACCGTGGTTTTACGCGTCGAAATTAATGGTCGAGTTTATTTCTCAGCCGGAATGCAACATACCTGGTCAGAGGTATAATTAAAAATGTACGAAAATAATGTATGCATTTCATTCGACGCGACGCTGGTGCGACGGATAAACTGATGACGCTTTAAATTTATTTCATCCGCGTTCTTAAGACGGATACAGGCGTCTCGGACGAATTTAATTTAACAGACGAATTGAACGCGTTTTAGACATCGCTTTATCGTCCAATTTATTTTAAAGTATGACCTGGAATTAAATTCGTCTGAATTAAATTGGACGATAGCGCGTCGTATAAACTAGGTCTTACTTAGTTAGACTTCATTTTTGTTGTTGGGCTCCGTTTATCTGTGACAGCAATGGAAGTTCAAGTCCCTAAAAATCATTCATCGACTTGAACTACTAATACGACAGCAATGGTGAAACGATGAGTTTTGGAATATTCATTCACTGTCCCGCCAAAGATATTAAACTAATTTCAAATGTTCGCTAAGAATTAGTATTGCTGATAAACCCAGCAAGACTCCGTTTAAAGACTATTTTCCTGCTAATTTGTCGCCCCCAATTTCGTAGATGAAAATTATTGATTTACTTAGCATTTGACTACTTCCTTGCGCTAGTTATTGTGAACGCTTTTTATGGTTGTTAAGTGAATCCATAAAGGGCGATCTTTCTCAAATTCCCGAATAGAAATTTCTCAATTAGAATGACGAACCACAGTCGAGAACAAATGTTCTTTTTAATTTGACACATGTAAAAGCAAAGAGCTGCAACTGGCGGCACATGCCAACTGTTGGTCGTTAATACATGCAAACCTTTCCATCTGCTATAAAACTGCAAACACATTTTGTCGGTTTAGTGCCGGACGAAGTTTACACAGCACGAAACGAGGCAGGACTATTATCTGCGATTATCAATGATTTTGTTAAATCGATTCAGCTCTTCTATGGAATACATACAATCAAGTTCGAGCCAATAATTGTCGAGTTGAAGAAAAGAAGTCGTTTTGCTTTGGCTTTCAAAGTCTTGAGAAACAATCCGGCAGTCCCTCTATTCCATCGAGGTGTAAGGGCTTCAACTCGTCGTCACAATGAACGAAGCAAATGAAATGTCTCACGACCATGATCATGGACATGGAGCGGAAACAATTTCAACAGCAACAGTCGCCAATGTGGCAGGAATTTTCAGCTTGACATTTTCTTCAGCTACCATTTTAACGAACATTGTTCTTTTATTTACAATCTTCAGCGATCCCTACAATTATTTTCGATCTCGCAGTACCACATATTTCGTGGCAAGTCTGTCTTTGAGCGATTTTCTTTCAGGCTTGTTTGTACAGCCGTTGTATTCGGCTTGTATGCTATGCATTGGATCTGGACATAAGCAGCACAAAGTTTGCGATATTTCGCTTGTTTTTTCATGTGTGACTACTAAGATTTCAATTTTTACAGTGGTCGCTTTATCATTGGATAGGTATCTAGCTGTGAAGCTTTCGTGGCGATACAAAAACATTGTAACAATCCGAAAGGTCATTGTTTGTAACATTTTCGTCTGGCTGTTCTCTGTGATATTTGAAGTGTCACATTCTTTTGCTGAATCCGAAAACATTTTCCATTTGGTTGATCTTCACCTACAAACCACAGTCCCATTAGGTCTTACGTGTTGTGCTTATGCTGCAGCTTACATTGAATTTCGTCGCTACTCAAGAAACGCCGTTTTTGTACAAGCTATTACAGGTGGAAGATCTCGCACATTTGTTCAAAACATTCGACTCGAAAAGAAGATAGTGTGGACAGTCGTAATAATCAATGTTGTGATATTTATATCTTTTTCGCCGTATCTAATCGCTAAAAATTTAGAAGACCGCTGTTTGAAAGAGAAAAGTAGGGAATGTAGCGGGGTGGGTTTTGAAACCTTGAAAGCTCTCTCAGTACCAATGTTGTGTATAAGCTCCGCGCTAAACCCATTCCTTTACGCTTGGAGAATACCACAATACAAGCAAGCGCTAAGTGTGGTTAAAAACAGGACATGCTTTTCTTGTCAAAGGAAAAATCGCATCAGAAGTATTCAAGCAGTAAACGAGCCTGCTGTTCTCGCAACTGAAAGTTTATTTGAACAAAAAAGTCTCGCAGTTGTCAACTCTCTTTGTAACTCTCCAAAAGAGCCAGACCAATAGTAAACTACAATAAAATTGACTATGATATATTTTCGAGGTTATAATTATGAAAAAGTTGCACAGACTGAACAGTTTTCCATTCGACTGCCGACTGAACAATTGATCACAAATTTTGTGAGAATTACTGTAAAATTTATTCATGTCATGCCCTGCTCACAATCTTAGAAACTATCGGCAGCGCAATGACAAAACATCATTCTAATGCAGTGTTATGACATTACGAAGTCATTCAAATTTGTCCAAGCTTTGGCGACGAAAATCGCCATGATGTTAAAGAGAAATCAAAATACATGTCGATCTTTTATTCAGTACCTAATTCTAGTATTGATTTTATCGTATATCATGTTTCGAGGTGGCTCAAGTCTTCACCAGTAAAAGGCCATTTGAACCTCTAAAAACCTAAAGAAGCATGCACAATAATAACGAGTACAAGCTGCCCAGCAACATCTTGCTAGGCTAAAGATTGGGTGTATCGAAAAAACGAAGATCGAAGACCCGAAAAATGCAATTCCTGCAATTTCCCAAGGAAAAAATAACGCATCAAACAGTAAATAACAACACATAATTATTATAAATTTTTGTTGGTTTTCTCTCGTTTACAACAGGCGGTACCGCAAGGTTTCCGTTTTGTGCACTCACAG
>NC_090885.1:43241203-43261203 GCF_036669925.1 Montipora capricornis
AAAACCTAAGAGGGACTTGAAGGATGATGCTATCCCATCCTCGTTTAGTTACGGCCCCGAAGCGAAAAAGCCGCGGTCATCAAGCGAACATCGCCTTCAGCGACGAAGGCATCGAGAAGTTAGTGTTTGTCAGTTTGCTTCTCTTTTACTATGAATCAAATAAATTTTCCCACTTACATGTCGATATTTGCACACGCTCTGAACCGAGGGGATCGCGTGACCCGATGTATGAACAATGGTTTCATGGTGACATATTTCGGTGTACATCCGCCCAGTTTTAAAATATACTATGCTGGGTTTACGTGGAAAATAATGGCGAGTTAGCCGACCTTACAAATGACCTATGATTGGTAATTTGCTGTGTTTATTTTTCCGAGTTGTCACTCCAAAAACAGGAAGAATTGACAAAATGAAGTTAGGCAAATTCAAGGCATTCAATTTGTAGTAAATTGAAAAGAATTACCTTGTATATTCGCACTTTAATTTTGTTTTAGGCTCTTTCAGAACTACTTGCTGCAGACATCGAGGACAATGTATCTTCAGATGACCCAGTGACTAATGAACCTTCAATCTGCACTGATTTGGAAATGCATACTACAATCCCAGAAATGCATGATGTGGGAATTCAGTGTTGTTTTGATCCCATTACCCTAAAAAGTGTGGAGGTTCAAACTGAGATGTGCAACACTATAGGCAATGATAATGGTGTGTGTGGTACTGCAAATATTGACGTGTCCTCCCATACTTATATAGAGGATGATATCCCACAAAATCCAAGTGCTGTCACATGGAAGATTCCACATGACCATAATTATGCCATAGCAGCACCCCCAAATCTCATTGATACACCCACAGTAACTTTTCCAACCTATGACATTAACAAGTTTGATACAATCCCCTTACCACCAGTGCATTATGTCCTTGTTGATGGTAAAATGGATATACATGATGATGATGATGATGATGATGATGATGACGATAACAATGATGATGAAGATTTAGATCCCCACTGGCTATTACCAGATGACGAAAAACCGTCATCCGAAGATGATATAGTGTTGTCTGAATATGAATATGAAGATGGCTCTCCAGAAAGTGAAAAAAAATACCTTGTGTTCGGTTCCTGTTTGAACAATTTACTGAAAAAGTGTCCAAAACGTGGGGGCGTGATCATTGACCAAAAAAGGAAAACAACTGGGAGCATGCTATCAGTTGTGCTAATCTGCCATAATGGGCATACAGAACTGTGGGAATCCCAACCAGTTATTAAAAGGAAGCCCCTGGGAAACCTATTATTGGCAGCAGCCATCCTCTTTACAGGAAGCACCTTCTCAAGCATCAGCCGCCTTGCATCATGCATCAATCTTCAGTTTTTTAGTGAAAGTGTGTTTTATGACACACAATTGAAGTACTGGTTTTCAGTTGTTAATGAGGCATGGGAAACTGAATTAAATAGGCAGATTAACAAACTTACTTGTTCAGAAGTTGTCAATTTGGATGGTGATGGCCGATGTGATAGCCCTGGACATTGTGCCAAGTATGGCACTTACACTTTGATGGACGAAGAGCAAGGAAATGTCGTAGCATTTAGTGTTGTTCAAGTCTCTGAAGTGTCGTCATCCAATGCCATGGAGAAAGAGGGTTTTACCCGATGTGTTGAATTGTTGGAGGGCAAAGGGGTCAAGATCAACAGGGTTGCAACAGACCGCCATGTGTCAATCAACAGTTGTATTGCCAAGGATTACGTACCCTGAGCCGACCACTGTCGCCCGATTGAGATCTTTCATTGACCCTGGAATAGGTGCCACCCTCTACGTGACGCGCGTAGACAAGTTACACGTCTCGGGCTTCTTCAGCGCCAAGTTACGAGGTTCCTAAACAATGTGGCTTCCGTGCGAGGTAGAAGCTCTCTCCATTGCGGCTGCAACGAAGCACTTCAGCCCATACCTTATTCAGTCTACTAAGAAGGCCTGCATTCTTACTGACAGTAAGCCGTGTGTTCAGGCATGCGAGAAGCTCTGCCGCGGAGAGTTCTCAGCCAGTCACCGCGCTTCCACTTTCTTGTCCGTTGTGAGCCGCTACCAAGCTTCTGTCAGGCACGTCTCCGGCGCAGCTATCCTCCCTTCAGACTTTGCAAGCCGAAATTCCGCGGCTTGTGAAAACGAAACCTGTCAGGTGTGCTCCTTCATCTCTCGTACCAGGGACTCTGTTGTCCGAGCCGTCTCAGTTCAAGATATCCTCCAAGGCAACGTTAGCCTTCCCTTCACCAGCCGGACCGCCTGGTTTTGTGTTCAGTCTGAGTGCCCAGACCTACGCCGCACACACGCTCACCTCCGTCCAGGGTACGAGACCTTCCAAAAAGCTCACCAACATAAGGGATGTTAAACGGTATTTACAAGTCGCATCGGTCGCACATGATGGCATCCTCGTCGTGCGGCGTCATGCATGAACCCCTCTCATCGTCCAGAGAGTGCATCATTGTCCCACGCCAAGCTTTGGATGGCCTTTTGACTGCTCTTCACATACAACTCAGCCACCCATCCTGTCACCAGTTGAAGTGGTTGTCAAACGCTACCTGTACGCTCTCGATCTGGACAAGGCTGTCTCAGCAATCCGAAGCTCTCCAGTCGCACGTATTGACCAGTCCACTTCCCCACTTCCCGACGCTATTGGTTGGTCCTTTGCCGCAGACGTCATTAAGCGCTCACCCGGCTTTAGGGCCCTAGTCAACGACCCACTCTTAAAGAGGTACAGAATTACTATTGAGCTTGGCCAGGCCAAAAACCCCAACAAGAACCTCGTCGCTGAGAGAGCAGTCCAGGAGTTGGAAACGGAACTTCTTCGTCAGGAGCCGTTAGGCGGAGTCGTTTCTCCTCTCACTCTTGCCGTAGCCACTTCCGCCTTGAACTCTCGAATTCGTTCCCGTGGCCTTTCCTCGCGTGAAATGTGGACACAGCGGGACCAGTTCTCCAACCAACAGTTACCCCTGGCCGACGACCATTTAATTGCCCTCCAGCACGAGCAGCGTCTATCCAACCACCCCCACAGTGAGCTTGCCAAAGCCCTCTTGCAGCAAAGGCGCCCTACTCCTTTAATTGATGTTGTTGACCTATCTTCATTCCGATCGAAACAAGTCTCGAGCCCGCGACCGATACCTCGTCGTAGCCATAGACCCTCCATTCTGTGATATCAAAGTGTTCATCGGATCCCAGTTACACAGCTCATGATATCATGTCAAGCTTCCTGGGTGCTTCAAGGCCCCTTCGGACTTGGCCGACTCCTTACGTGTTTCCCACCCATGTCAAGGACACGACTCGGATGATGGAGACGATCCCGATATCACACCTCACCCTCCACCCTCGCTGCCTAACATCCCTGTTGGTATCTCCACTTCAGCCCAGTATCTATCTAACACGCCGTGCTGTGTTACACCACCAGCTTCGGCCTTCCCTATTGACCATGTCATGGACGACACAGCAGCCCCGCCATCCTGCCGTTTTAGCAGTCCCTCCCCCTCCTGGACTATGGAGGTCATCGCGCATCAGACGTCCACCTGTGCGTTTGTTGGATTATGACACTGAACTGTGACTTTTGTTCTCGTGCCGTAGCATTTAAGTTACTTTAGTGTTTGCGTAGTGCATCTAAGTACTTTCCACTGTTTCCGGTTCCAGTGTTATGCTTACACTGTATGTATATTCCTCCTTTCGTAAAAAAAAAAGAAAGTACCAAGAAAGAAGTCACGCCCGACCGGTCAGCGGTACTAGGTCGTAGCTCACGTGTTTTTCGTTGCTTCGTTTTTTTCCCTCGGGTCCGCCATGTTGTCACTGTTACTCGCTTGCTCGTTGAGTTACTGTTTTGATTAAAGCCTTACACAAGTTGGTCGTGCCTTGGTTCTTGCCTTATCTTCTTAACTGGCGCTATTCTCTGTTGTAGTTGTATAACTTCTAGGATCCTGTCGCAGAGGTCTTCCAGTTCTGGGCTGATCTCTTCTTGTAATTCTTCAGCAGTGAAAACTCTGCGTTCCTCTTCACGTTGGTGTTCTTCTTGGGTATCAGATGTTGTTGCATAGTCTGCTGTATCTGTGGCATGGAGCTCTGCAGTTTCAATCTCCTGATGTTCATGTTTTACTCGTATGGCTATTTCTTCTTGCTCCACAGTCTCTAGTCACTTCTTGTTCTTAATCTGGCGTACTTGGTTAGCCAATCTCTGCTCGGTGACTTCTGTTAGTTCGTTGTTGATATTAAGGGTTTCCATAGGTCTAGCAATCTTTTTCTGTACCCTCGCCTCTCTGGTTCACTCCTGATGTAACATTCAAACAGCCGTTTGTTATCCTCCTTTGACCATCCTAATCTCTTCCGTCGTTGTTCAGCAGTAGCAGGATGACGACCAGGCCTGCGCTGCTGATCCACAGGACACCTGCCGGACGCGACACCTTTACAAAAAGCTCCGGTCCGGTTGACGTCGTTAGAGTGAAATTATTATTATTATTATTATTATTATTATTATTTAGGGTTTTACCAGTACAGGATTGACCGAGACACAATATATCAATTATTGTCAGGCATCAAATATTGGCAATGTTGAAGAGAAGTACATCTTAACTGGTAAGCCATATTAGGCCAGGTTGTCTGCCAAAATGTCTGGCATACCAAAGGCAAGGGACCATAATAAGTCAAGGGATTGTGTTGACCATAAAGTTTTGAGAAGGGCTTTTTGCCCAAATGTACTGGAATAACAGTTTTCAAATAAAGAAAGAAATTGTGAATGGATCATTTAAATTATGAAGTTATGAACTTTTGTATTTCCGGTAAAAATTTATATTTTGGCAGTTTACTCCACTGTTGGATACAAAAGTGTAGTTGAAACAATGTATGAGAAGAAACTAATTGAAGCAAGGAGGGAGGCACCGCAAGATGCTAATTATGCTTTCGAAGGGTATGTGAGTATCTTTTTTCAAGTTGAAACTGATGGATACAAACATTGGCTGGATAGCTTATACCATCTAGCTTGATCAAAAGTCAATTAAAAACGGATAATTGCTATGGCAATCAGGATTATCCCTCAAATCATTAGTTTCTAATGTAAATAAGGAATTAAAACCATTCCTAGGCCTTGAAATTAAGAAATTGTAAAGTTGACCTTTTATTGTCATTTACGCAGGGATCAAAGAAAAGACTTTAAACTTCTCAATTTTAAAACACAGGTGCACTGTAAACCTTTTATCCGGCAAGTAACCACATTCGCCCGCCTTTTGGCTCTGTCTAATTAAATGGGTGAAAAGAAAAATGACCTTTTTTGGCCAAATTAATTTGAGGCAGTGTGTTTGGCTAGCTGTTTAACAATTTTTTCTACGTGAAATTGTGTTTATCCTGATACTCTTTTCGGCTATAGTATGAAACTTAAGTGCTGTCAAATCCAAGTGATATAACCGCACGGCACAGCTGCTCGTTAAAGGTTCAGGAATATGGGTAGAGACTTTAAAGAGGCGCAGCCCTATTTGGATGAAAATTATTTCAAATCTATTGGTTCCGTGTCATATTGCGATGTTAATTCTAGGAGAAAACCTGATTGGTCAGTTAATGAAAAGTAGACTGCTCGGTCATGGAAACAACATATGGACATAACTTTCGCAGAATAGGAGCAATGTCAAATAAATCAAATAATTGTGAAACAAAACAGGGATTCGCCCTTTTATCTCATATTTAGGTAATCAGCTATTCTTCCTCCTACTAATAGCGTTTTCCAATATCCAAACCAGTCGTAAGAGGCCGGTCCAAAGAGCGTTTCTAGACATGTCTAGTAAACAGCAATTAGTGAACAATTTCTATTTTTCCGGCTTGGTGAATTGTATTCACTTTGAGTTTCTACTAGTACAACAGCGAAACTTCCCGGCGAAACTTGTGCTAACGGAGGGTCTCTGGGCACACAAGAAAATTGTGAAAACGGGACTTCCCCTCTTTTTTACGGTAAATTTTGCTGTAGATGGAGAAATACTATGGACAGTAGCAAGCTTTGCCACCTTAGGGCTAAACCACTTTTCTTACTTTGAAAGGTGTGAGGAGGCAGTATGGTCCAGTGGTTAGGGCGTTGGGTTTGCACGCGGCTGCTCCGGGTTTAAATCCCGTTATAACCTCTGGTTTGGATTTGTTTCCGGTTGTCCCGGATTCAACTCTACCATGCTTTGTAAATAGCCAACTGGTTGCCTCCCGCCAGTTGGGGTTCTTAATATGTTTCTGTTAAGTTTGCCAATTGTTACTTTCACCTTGTTAACAGTGGAGTACCTGTAAACTAGCTTGATAGCTAAGTGTACTTCCACTATAAAGAAAGCATTTACATTTTCTTTTACATTTTAACTTCATCAAATTATTAGTGACCGCGTACGGTTTCTAACAAAAATCGCATTCTTTCAACACTTCGTCCATCATTTATTAAAACACAACTGCCACCTACATCATAGTACGAAAACAACTCTCATCGCAAAACTAAAGGTGCCTACATCTGTGACGATAACCGAAGGGACTCCCTTGGGGAAAATAACAGGAAAAAGAAAAGAAAGAAAAATGCCAACCCCCTTCCCTCGATCCCGCAACACACTACCATGAACTACCTAATTAACAACAGTTTTATTAACGTGTAAGCAATAGAGGGAAAAAAACCTGAAGGAAAAACTAATAATAAGCTAATCCTAAATTAATTAACTCATGAGTAAATACAATCCTTGAACGCGTACGATTCCCTTAAGCTTAAACTATAACTATCTTAACTTAAATTTAATATAGTTTACTATACTTAAAGTTTTCAGACCAGTTCCTCTCCACCATGTTAACTTTTTCGTGTGGCAAAACCACGCTTCAGTCGGCTTCTTGTCCTTTGAATTTTATTTCCGTTCTCCTTCAGCTCAATCTTTTGCTGCTCTCATCCTTTTTCAGTCCTTTTTCCTCCTACTCTCGTTCTGTCATTTCAGTGAAAATTCATGACAACATCACAGTACTAAACTCAGATTGCTTACATTTTAATTTTATTACTTTAACCTTGTGATAAAGATGATGGACAGATGTGTAATAACAATACAGTAACTACGTAGCGCTACAGTTACAGATCCAAGACGGTTAAGACGATGACATGACGATAGCTATTAACAATGTTTTTTTTTTCTCGATCAACTAAGGTTGATATTTGTTTTTGTAGAACTAAAGTGTTTTTCCCTATTGAAAGGTAAGTACTTTGTGACAAAGAACTTTCATGAAATCTCAATCAGTACATACAATTCTTGGTATTGGTAAGAGGTAACTAGTAAGCTGTCCTCCAAATTAATGTTTCATACAAGGAAATAACATAGATATTTGCTCCATAAATTCTTCAAGTTTCGGATAGCAAGGGTCCCCGCCATGGGTTGATGACTCCTCAATCGAATATGGAGGTAATGTTTCGGTTTGTCCCCTGTGTGAAGAAGTCGCGGTACTCTGTTTAAGAAAAGGAAAACCAAATAGTTTTTTAAAATGAAACTATGAAGGGTTCATTGTCAGACATCAGACTCTACCAACGAGGTGCACGCATATTGAAAATAATATTCAGTATGGTGCACCAAACTGAACAATGCCTTCGCTTTATTAGTTCCTTTAGAATTCAGTGCACAGATTGAACCAGATGAATCTGATTGAACTAATCGCACGCTGTTTAAATAACTTATTTTCACATCGTTTTAATATAGAATTCAATAAAGATAAACATGATTATAATACAAGATGTAAAAACAATATCCGTAAGAGTGCATCTAGTAGAAATTGGGACCATTGGTCTTCGACCTAATTTTGCCTCAAACGATTGGAATAAATTAGACCTTTCAATCAGACAAAGCCCATCATTAGCTAGTTTTACAACAGCATTAAGAAATGTAAATAGTCTTTAGTCTAATTTTTATATATTTATATATTAGTCTATATTTTTCTTTTTTGTTTTATTTTAATCTTTGAGGACTCTTTTGTAAATGACTTCTCCGGTGAAATTGATCTCCTCAATAAAGATTATTATTATTTATTTAATCCTATATTCACCGTTATTCTTTCTACCCTTCATGTCAACTATCCGAAATATCTTACATCATGTAAGTTACACGAAATATCCCACGGTTCCCAGAGACTATTTAAAGCCTTCTATTATTAATGTTAACTGGACAAACTAAATTAGTGGGTTAGCTTTCATGACACTCAGTGTGGGTAATATCATCCAATTACTTATTATTATCATTTGTTTTCAGACACATATATTAACTGCACCAGATGAGGAACGTGACTTGGAGTAAAGCTTATGGACGGTGCCGACTACATCATGATTAAAGTGCCCCTGTCATAAAAAAATCACTTCCTTTCTTTCTTCAGATTTTGAAAGTGTGTTTGATTAACACATGCCTGGCAAAAGTTTGAACTTTGATTTTTATCCAAAGGCCTTTTACTTCGGTCCGCCATTACTCATGTTCAAAACTGACCGATTGGACCTCAGAGGGTTGGATCCAGGGAAACGTGACGTCAAAGGTTCACTGGCTTAAAATTTCAGCTTAAAATAAATTGCAGCTTATTATAAATTCAAACACGAGTTTAAAAGTCTGAAATCCCAAAACTCCCGTGCTGCATATTAATTCTTTGGCGCACAGACGCATTGCATTCTTAAATAAGTGAGCCTTTGACGTCATTTTCTCCTCAAACCAACTCTCCCAAGAACTTAAAGTTAGTAATGGCGGACCATTAAATAGGAAAATTCCAGTTAAAATAAACAGGTTTTAATCAACGCTTAAACTGTGGTCGCTTAGTGTTTGCTTAACATAGTTCTGAGTTTCGAAGAAAAATAAAAATTGATTTTTTTGTCACAGGAGCACTTAAAAGTGTTGGAATTATTATAACAAAATAATTAATTAAATTACTAGATACTTAAAAGGATCATCATAGTTAGATAAGCAAGTTTAAAGACAATACATTGAACGAGACTCGAACCCATGACCATGCAACTGCACTGCACTTGTTCTGCAAGCTGAGCTATATGTTGTTAGTTACTTTAAGGGTGTCCCATGTAGATACTTGCGTAGGTAGTCTAAAGAATAGGGTTCCTTATGTTGCCCACATCTGAAGCACTTTTATTCTCTGATTACTGGCTTCACTGGCTAAACCGATCATGCAGCCATTGACCCTGTGAACATCTGTGATCTCTATGAAGTTAACAATAATTTAAAATTACATGCTAATATATATTTTACGAAGCTCATCTAATGTTAGCAGAATGTGTTATTTATTTTCTGAACAATCCATGATGAGGTAGTGACTGAGAAAGTACAATGTTTCGGCTTGCTTCCGAAAACGGGAACAAGCCGAAACATTGGACTCGCCCAGCCGTCATTCCTTTCCAATGAAGAAGTAAAGCAGGCAATCATATAATCTGTTTAAAGTAGATAGATAGTAACAGAAGTTGTTTCTGTATCATACGCATACCTCTTCAGGCTCACGGGTGATGGTTTGAGTAGGTGGTGCGCCATTAAAGTCTTTACGCTTGATCGCTGATAATAAGAAAACGCATTTATTGATTGAACATTTAAAAACGGTACATTTTTAATTGTCTACCACTACACAAATATCTTGAAGCTCAATGGCGGAGATCAAGTGTTCAAATACTGTTAAGAGCTCTTGGATTTTCCTTCTAGTGTACGTGTACCCTAAACAACTTCAATTAAATTCGTTCATGATCTCTTATTAAACAATTATTGGATGAGGTTGAGCATGACATCATGACTTATCAAAACCGAGGTCTGTGTTATCTGCCGAAGCCGAAAGCTGAGGCAGATAGCACAGACACGAAGTTTTGATAATTCATGATATCATGCGAAAACCGAATTCATAATTGTTTTATTATACATTTTTCACATAATTCATCCTCAGAAACAGAAGCAAAGCGTTCAGCCATTTTGTTTCTGAGGAGATCACTCCAAGGGGCTTAGTAACCAGGCAGACATTGAACTTGACATGAATGTAATATCTGCAGCAGATATTACATTTATCATGTCAAGTTCACAAGCTATTGTGAATTGATTGAATGCTCTCGACCAATCAGATTTTTCATAGTGAGTCTGATGTATAATAACAGCATTTATAAATTGTAAAGTTTAAGGTTGCCCCTCATTAATAGAAACCACAATCTCTCGGAAAGAGCTAGGAAACGTTCCCTTTAATTCTCCATTCTAGATTCCAAGGCAAATGCAACGCATTAGCCATTGCCAATAAACCCTTTCAAATACTCTCGTTTCATCATTGCAATCTAATCAATAATTAACAATTATTCCATGAGAGCGCGTTGGATATGAGATGATAGATAGCCAACGAGGCGCTTAGCGCCGAGTTGGCTATAATCATCTCATATCCAACAAGCGCGAGTGGAATAATTGTTTTATTAAAAACGCCCCCAAAATATAGAAAACTAGACTACAATAAAAATAAAAAGGCCCAAAAAATCACGCATATGCTTGCCGTGTTTGTAGATCATGGTATAACGGCTCATAACCCATGATGGCTTAGCCAATCAAAACTCTCGCATTGCATTATCCAATGATCCAGTTTTTAATAATACCTAGTAGTGAATCACTTATAATTCTTAAAACATTTTACTCCAAAAGATTGATTTCCACATAAAGCTAGAGACAACTAAGTTGATTACCTTTAATGATTATGGAAACTGCTTTTTTATTGCCTAGTTTTTGCAATTCCCGAAGAAGATCTTCTAAGGGTACTTCGCGATCAGCAAGATCATTTAGTAATGCGTCAGCTGGGGAACGCTTCTGCCCAATCTCTTCGACATGCTTTGGCAAATAGAGTGAACAAAAACTTTCTGTCATCAGTTTTCTCCAATTTATCGTGGTCTCCTTTCCCAACACGCTGCACACTTCGTCAAATGTCTCACGTGGAAGATCAGTTATACGCATTTTCTCTTTATCTGAAAACAAAACGCGTGATTTTATTGATTTATTCTCGATAAGATTATCAGTTTTGTGTGTGAAAATAACGGGGACATCTTTACTCCGGAAAACTACCCCAAAACGAATCTGTATGATTTCTTTACCTCTAATGTGGGAGTGGTGGGAGGCGCGGTGGCCTCATGGTTAGTGCGTTCGACTCCGGATCGAGTGGTCCGGGCTCGGGCACTGGCCGGGGACATCGTGTTGTTTTCTTGATAAAGAAGACACTTTACTCTCATGATGCCTCTCTCCACCCAGGTGTACAATTGGGTACCGGCGAATTTAATGCTGGGGGTAGCCTTGCGTCGGACTAGCATCCCATCCAGGGGGGAGTAGAAATTCTCCTAGTCGCTTAGTGCTACAGAAACCGGGATAAGCTCCGGCCTAATGGGCCACTTGGCTCGTAAGCAGACTTTACCTTAACCTTACTGTGGCAGTGAGGTAATCGTTTTAGCTACTGATCAGATTCAGATTTGATTCAGAGGCTTAACAGCTTCTTCATTTCCTTTAATTTGCATTTTCTTTGAGTGGTATGAAGATCTCTAAGGAAGGGGGATTATTTAAATTCCTGCACAAGCAGGATTTTTTTCTTCTTTTTGGACTTGGATACATGTATCTCAGGAAGCCATGGGCTGAAGAAACACATTACAATCACGCGCAACAAATCCTTCAAACTAACAAGAAGTCACATTGCCTCATGTTGCTTCCACAACAGAACAATCGATATGTCATTCCCACGATAAGTTTAGTTTCCTTATTTGTTTTCCAAACTTAAGAATGCATACAAATATCATTTCTGAGAGTTTCATTCATAGTAATTTATAAATGGGGGGGGAACAGGTCTCCTTGATGATTCGCTTCAAAGCCACTTTCTATCGGTCTTTCTACGGAAAATAACCCTCTCCGCTCTCCGATACTTTCATTATCAAACCCAGTACTTTGAAAAGCTATCGAAAACCCTGAACTATAATTTGGAAGGTTTTCTCGCATATAATGGAATTAATCGTAAAAAAGAATACATATATATACCTTTGGATTGACATATCGTATACTCACCATATGAAATGAGAGATGATAAGATCTTTTAAACCACTCAAACAAAAACAAAGACAAAATTCAGAGGTTACATAGAACTGAACATCTGAAACCATGGCTTTCGAGCAGGAATCCTGTTCATTGCTCTTCACAAAAAAACGTAGCTGGCTAGCTACTTCAGTCACGGGGCCCCATTGGGACAGGTTTAGAAAAAAAGAACACAAACAAGCTTATAAGAAAACAATCGGAAAGGCTAACCCAAAGTGGCGGTTCTGTAGCAGCTTTAAATCGGTCTTCCAGTGAAATTAGCGGCGGTAAAGATCTACTGAATTGGTATCTCCTCAAAAAGAATACCGTCGTTTACAGTCCAGGCCCGGGTTGCTCGAAGCATGGTTAGCGCTAACCAGTGTTAGATACCATGGAAACCTGTAGGTTTTAATACCTCTTAACCAACGGTTAGAGCGCTAACCACGCTTCGAGCAACCGGCCCCAGGAAGCCATTAACGAATTTTTTGACAAAATAGCTGCAAGGATGTCTTTACGGAAATTTGTTAATTTCGATCACAAACTCTCTAATTTGATGACAATTTTCTCATAAGCACTTGCACATTGATTATCCTTAAAAACCAGTCACTTACCTATGCGCCATCTGCGCCATCATGTATTAACCAGTATTAACTAATTCAGTTTTGCAATGTAAATGAAGCGGTTAACACTATCACAGTACTGTCTCCTCACAGTCATCTTTGAAACTCCTCATAAGAACTATTAATTATCAAGTTCATCATCATGGTTATCAGGACTATCTTCAGAGAAATTAAATGGCAAACGCCTGGCTAAAATGTCTTTTGCCAAAAAGGAAAATGAAACTTGGTCGATTTCAGTTTACTGTTTGCTTGGTACAGCTGCCGAGCAAGTTTTCAAAACAGAAAAAAAATTAGGAAAAAGAGAAATGACAGACAGAAACCTGTCGTTTGGCGCCTGCCGTCATTCACATGTATCTCTCTTAGCCCTTTTTGCATTGCTAAATCAAAGTCAAAAATACTTCGAAGTTTTCCCAAATACAAATTATGCGGTTTCATGAAAGTCGCGTTCTTTAGGTGTCACTTTGATCACTAGTGTATTTCACTTGAACAGTGCATTGTGGTACTTTCCCTGGGAAAAAAACCAAGGGGGTTTCCCGGCCTGATCAACAGGGAGTTTCTTTTATAAGAAGCCTTTTGATACATGTGTCTATGGCATCGCTCCTAGTATTAATTCACCAGAAAGAAATGATGAAAGGGAGCCAGTTCATACCAAAACGGTAAATAAAGTCTATATCAGGTACAGCTGTCGTGTTGAAGCTTTCAGATGGCACCTTAGTTAGGAGGCAACTCGGAGGCTACAATTGTGCTCTATCACACACTTTTAAATTCCTAATTCTGTCTAAGCAGAATTAATCCTCAACTGACGCTGTGGCTATCGCCATATAAAAGTGTCAATGAAAATCATAGGCAGAAGTAATGTAACTTTCAAAATAATAGCTGGCAATGTTCAGAATCCGTGCTCTTATCCACGGTCTCTGATTCAAAAAATGCGTGGATTAAATCACAGTGACGAAATAGAACGCAAGGTGTATCAAGGGACACCAGCAAACACACTTAGTAGTAATCAGAGAAGAAAATTAAGCGAGGTAAGCTATTCGCCCTATCGAAGAACTGAAATCACATCATTTCTAAAGCTGAAATACCGTAATTCATACCCCTCACGTTGGACTGACTTTTCTTTCTTCAGTGGTGGACTCTTCTCTGAAGATGAAACAGGAAAAGTCGGTTAGCCTCAGTTTCTAATTGTAATGATATCGTCGATGTGCATCACTTCTAATAATACGGAAACTGAAACTAAAGTAAGAACGGCCGATGCAAATTTTGTTTTCAAAGCCTTGAAAGAGAACATTCGAATCGATAAAACTGTATCAAGACAAACTGAGAGACATCAAAGAAAAAGCTTCGAACACTTACCTTGTAAGACCCCAGAGGTACTGAAAGAGTTCGGCAGAGTCGATTTACTAAAAACTCTTACAGAGTGAAGGGGTTTTTCCCCAGGTATTTCCCCAGTTCTATGACGTAAGACGGTTAGCAATTCGCTAAAATAAAAGTGCAGTGTTGAATTGTATCACTCGAGAATTTCACAGAAGGAGTGAACAAGAAGGCAAAATTGGCCTTTCACTCTCCTCTCGATCAGCTTCTTAAAAAATAAATTAATATTGCTCGATTTCAGCTCTTAATCAATTCTTGAAATACTCCGGGAAAAAGAGTATTATGAACTTCCTGTTTATCAAGCAGAGTACCTCAATGCCCTGTTCACGTGAAATGCACGAGTGAAGTGACAAAAGAATGGTCCGATTTGCACTAAATATAAGCTGAAACTTTCAATTTAGGAAAAACTCCAATGTTGTACATGATTTCTAGAGGCTTTATCAGCATCTAAAAAGATTCATTTCACACGAATACTCCAATTAATTACTGAAAATACTCCGGAAATGTCTAAACGCACAAACTAAAAGAGTGTTACGAACTTCCTGTCTATCGATGTTCATCAGAAACTAAAAGAGTGTTACGAACTTCCTGTTTATCGATATTCATCAGACAGAGAGCTCAATGAAATGAACGAGTGAAGTGACAAACAAGACGCTTCAGCGAGGGTGGAAGAGATATATATATCTTTTTTGAGTGATTCAAATTTGCCAAGTACGAGACAAAACAAGTAAATGTTTCTGTCGCCCGGTTGAAGTCTGAATGGTTCATTCATAACAACGGATAATCAGTGTAGCAGAAATAATGTAGTAACTTTCAAAATAATGGCTGGCAATGTTCAGAATCCCTGCTCTTATCCACCACTCTCTGATTCAAAATATGCGTGAAGAAAGTGAAGAAATAGAACACCAGGTGTATCAGGGCACAACAGCAAACACATTAACCGAGGTAAGCTATTAGCCCTATCGAAGAACTGAAATCATATCATCTAATAACAATTCCTGATGTCAGAAAGGAATTACAAAGCTGAAAATACCATAATTCATACCTCTAATTGTGTACTTTTCTTGCCTCCCTTTTTCTTCAGTGGTGGACTCTTCTCTGAAGATGAAACAGGAAACGTCGGTTAGCCTCAATTTCTACAATTGTAATGGGCATCTTTAAGTCATATCGTCGCTGTGCATCATCTCTAATAAGACGGAAACTGAAACTAAAGTAAGACCGATGCTGATTTTGTTTTCAAAGCCTTGAAAGAGGTCATTGGAATCAATGAAACTGTATCAAGACAAACTGAGAGACATCAAAGAAACTTCGATCACTTACCTCGCAAGACCCAGGAGGCACTGAAGGAGTTCGGCAGAGTCGATCTTAGTGAAGGGGATTTCCCTTTTATGACGTAAGACGGTTAGCTATCACATGATACAAAAGCCACATGATATCACAAAGCACATGCATATCTATCAAAATCTATCAATAGAGTGACAACGAGCAAAAATTTGTATCCCGTTTAGGAAGAGAATTACGCTTTTTTTCTAATATTTTGTGGATTCTGGGTGAATCTTTTTGGAAAGAATAAAACACAGGTTTGCAGAGGATGTTATTAACTAGTAAGAAACTTTTGTTTTGAAAATCTGAATCATTTAATTACAGACTGCATGTTTAATAAATACATTACTAATGTCACGTAACATTTTTTCAACAAGGTCCCGTTTACACGGTACATGGAGTGAAAGGAAAGGGACCTTATTTAAGTGTCTAGCCGTTCTAGCGCTGAAGCACTGATTGGGGACACTATAAACTGAAATTAACAATTAACACAAATCAAGTCAAATGTTGGTTTTTGAGGTGAGGGGAAACCGGGGGCGTTTTCCATTTACCAAGAAATTCCGGAAATTCCGGTTGGGACGTAAATGGAACACACGTTTTTGGTTCGTTCCACTGGAAAATTTCCGGACTAAACGGAAGTTCTGAAAAGGTAGTCCTGTTTTCCCGTTGGAAACTTTCCGATGGAAATGTGTGTTCCATTTACAACTTTTGAGAGGTCTTACCACTTCCAGGCTATTCACGGCTACATTTGAAATTTTAGCGCGTGAAATCGCAATCACTGGGCGACGAACGGACCTGAGTTAAATGGAACACGTTTTTCACCCGATGGAAATTTCCACCGAAATTTCCGGAAATTTTTTGTAAATGGAAAACGCCCCGGAGTACCTAGAGAAAACCTCTCGGTGTAGAGTAGAGAACCAACAAATGTAAGGATTAAAGTTTCCATTTGAAGAATGGGGAATTCTCCGTCGTAAATTTCTTTCCCTATATTTCGTAATATATATGTTACAGGTTGAAATTAAATTTAGGTCCATTTAAATCAAACTAGGTGAATTTAATTAACCTAGGTCATTTAGCAACTGTTTGAAAAGGGATTTTCTTTATGGGGTGTGGTTGAAAAAAGGGGGCACGGTTTCTTTTAGGGGGGTTGAAAACAAAACAAAAAAAAAATCGCCTTTCTATCCTCCCACTTTCCTCTCTATTCTCTCCCTTTCTGTCCCTATCCCTCTTAACCTTTCATCCCTTGATCCATTCGTCATACCTACCACTACTTTACGTATCCTTGACCCATTCAATTCCAATGTTTACATGAGAGAAAGAAATCGCTTTGAACTATACTTACACCGGGCGCCTCTGACATCCCTTAGCATTGAGTCCTTAGCCGCAACTAACCGCTAAACCACACAGGACTTGGACAAGCAGACGTCATTAATTTTAATAGCAGATACTTTTCTCGTGGTGCAAGAGGGGCCAGACTCTTCTCGGTCATAATAAATTATGACAAAAGTTTACTCGTGCGCAATGCGTGGCCCTGTACGGTTCGTAAAATGGCTAACACAGGTTTTGTTGATTCAGAGATATTCTACCAAAAATTGGCTGAAGTTAAAGCTTCCAAAAAGCCAAAACCAAGCAAAATAACCCCTTTTATTGACGACAACTTTTACAACGATGCAGTGACGTGGTTAGAAACACGTAATGAAGACAGCAAGGACAGAACAAATCTGACAAGTCAAGACGTAGCAATTATCAAAAGAAAAGGATGGAAACTGGAGGGTGGCAAAATATTATCCAAGAACGGAAAAGACATTTTTCAAAAATGTCAACTAGACCAAGTTCTGTGCCAAAGATTTATTGCGCACAAAGGAAGAGACACGATGGACAAGTATATCAAGCGAAACTACGAATCAGTAGTATCCCAAGAAGTAGTACAACTCTTTGTGTCAATGCTCGTTACACAAAGAACAAAAGTCGATCACTAGCAGGCAAAAAGAGCCTGTGCTAGCCCCTATGGAAGCAAGAGAATTCCTAACACATTTGCAAATGGACCTAATGGATCTTAGAAACTTACCATGTACGTGTTTATGTCATCGCAAACACAATTGGATTCTCCACACAAGGACCGCGCATTACGTTTTCGAGGGGGGGGGGGGGGGTGCTAAAGAAGAATGCGTGAGGGAAATTTTTTTGGGCGGGGGGGAGGGCATGCTTGTGGATTTCTATTTAATTTCTCTTAAGTGACGGAGAATGCTATTAAAACGATAAAACTAGTGATTTTTTTTCACATCTTCATTGATGTGGCTATCGGGTCTGAAAATTCACCATCACTAAATTGAAATATCATAGATTGTTATGCTATACTACTGATATCAACCTTTAATTACTATAAATAAGCCAGAAATCCAACGATTTTGCTTGAGCTGCCTTGAACTCAACGCTGTATAATTACTGAGCAAGTATTACACGAGGCTGAGTATGATATGAAGAGTTATGCAGAACGAGGGGGTTATCCGCCAAAGCCGAAGGCTTGAGCCCGGTGGATAACACCCTCCGCGATCTGTATATCTTCATATCATACGAAAGCCGAGTTCAATAATTGTTTAATTATTCATTCAAACTATTTACACAACAAAACAAAGCGGTAACTGAAAATAATTTAGTGAATGATATTAAAGTTACTATACATCGTTTACTCGAAAAGTGCCAAAATTACGCTTTCTGTTTGAGTTGCGGTCGGTGAATTCGTTTGTGATGTCAATGGAGGAAAGCCTGTGCATTATTTCTATGTGTATGTTTAAAGCTGTCAGGTTACTAAATCGTTCCTAGTTTATTCTTTAATGGAGCCATGTTCTTAGCCTCCGGGCAGTCGAAAAGGATCTTTCACCGGCTGCACTGGTTGCTGGATTTACGAGAATCAGCTTACGTAACATGATAACTTCTTTTATCATTTCCCGTTCTGGGTTGGGTAGATCTTTAATTTTTACTATGATGTCGCCAAAACAAAAATAAAAACCATCCTTCAGCAGCACTTGAAAAATTTCCATCTGGGCGGTGAACACTGAAATATTAACATCATCGTTGTACAGCTTTTCCATAAACTTTAGCTCTTCGGATTTGTCCTGCGAATTGAGGGTCTTAATTAAGAGAGACTCCATCTTTGCATACGTATCAAAGCTTTGCTGGTCAAACCGCTGGTCAATAGCGTTCATCATCAAGTCAATAGCTTCAAAGTATATTCGCCTGTAATAGTCTTGTGCGGTCACAGGATATGTTGGCTCTCCAGTGCCAATTTCAATTCTTCTTGGGTCGCGAGTTCTCCTTGGTAACATCGGTCCACTCATGGAGGGGTAGCTTTTACTTTTCAGTAAAACTACATCATAAAATGATCTGAAGCTCGTATCGTTTCGCATCTTCTGCAGAACGTCTTTTGTAAGACAAGCTACTCGTTTTCCACTTAGAGCTGACATCTTTGTTTGCTGTAAGGTTCTTGATCAGTTATCTGTGTGAGAAACATCCGCTGTCCTAAATTCAACCCGAAGAAGAAGTCAAAAGTGTTCATTTGCGCTTGGCATCCAATGATCCTTCCACGTACATCGGACTGGAGTTTCTCATCAAGGGAAATTGTCCACTCCTGAAGAAGAGCTGCAAAATTGTCTAGGATTCGCTGAAAACAGCTTGCGCGTACTGTCTGTCTAGTGGGGCAAAGGCCAAGTATTCCCTTGGCTTCAGATTCAGGGCCTTCTAGGTTTTCTTTTATTTCCCCCAGGCGATTTGGTGAAAACTTATGGGGGAATGATTTATTATGCTGTCCATAGTGTCTGAAAGCAACTTACAGTTTTTCGTGGAGTCCTTTACACTTAAGCTGAGTGAGTGTCCATGACAGTGAGTAGGATAAGCCTTTGGTTGGAGGTCCTGGATTCTTTTCGCCACACCAGCTTTATGTCCCATCGTGTTGTTGGCTCCATCATAGCATTGTTCCCTACAATTAACTAATGATAACTGTAGTTTTAATAACACATCTTTTATAGCCGACATTATAGTCCCCGCCGCGATGTCAGGTACATTGTAAAACCCGAGGAAATCTTCTTGTGGGCTTCTAACTCTTTGTCAACCCATCGAATGCAGATGGTTAGTTGTTCCTTGTTACTGATATTTGTGTACTCGTCACATATGATCGAGAAAAAGCCACCCCTGATTTCCGATAGTAGATCACGGATGACATGATTCGCCATGATGGCAATTACTTCATTTTGAATATCGTGTGAGGTGTATCTGTCTTCTTTCCTCTCTAACCATTTTAAGAGAAGAGGCTGGTCTTTCCCTCTTAGTTTAAGTAACTGAATAAAGTTTGATTCATCACCGGTATCACCCTGCATAGCCTGTCCTTGCCGGGCAAGACACTGCAAACATTCAATGACTTTGATGAAGCATATATATGTCACATGAAAAAGTGACTGGAAATAATTCAATTATAGAACAGATTCAGAAAAAAGTGGCAAAAATTATGCAGAGTTTACTCACCAGATAAAGAAAGTTTTCCATTTTGTTTGGAAAGTAATCAGAAATTTTAAGAGATCTCTACTTTGCATTACTAGTGGTATGTGAAGTCTCCTCGTTCGTATTTATGTTGCCGT
>NC_090885.1:43266203-43268703 GCF_036669925.1 Montipora capricornis
AGTCCCCCGGGTAGACTCAGGCAAACATTTCGATCTTCTGAAAGGACATGTATGAGTGAAGTAGGCGATAGTGAAGGAAAAAGAAAACTTTATAAATCTGTGGAGGTGGTTTCTAAAAAGAAGGGGGAATGGTTAGTCCTAAACACTGTTGATGTAAATCGGACTCACAGTATCTAGATAAATGACCATAAATTGCCGAAATCCCTCAAAGAGTAGCAGGAATCATGAGATAAAGTCTTCATACTGCCAAAAACATTGTACGATATCGAGAAATGTAAGCGTTGGCTTATCGATTGAACACGGGACTTCTTAACTGTGAAAAACATATATTTGTGCTCTACAAATGGTCCCACAGCAGAAGTTCCTGATGTCCACCAGGAGTAACAAGGAGGTTCACAAAAGGGAAAGCAGTACCCCTTCGAAATACAAATTTTTCACATTCTAGTTTTGAAAAACGCATAGACTGAAATACGTCATAAAAATAGAGGATACTCAGAGAGCAGAGTTAAAAGGAGGGGGGTAAATAGGTTCGCGGATCGGCGGATTCGGCCAAAAAACTACTCAGATTTCGGATTTTGAGGACATATTTTGCGGATTGGCGGATTTGATCATTCAGCGGATCACGGATTTCTTCAATATTTCAGCATGGATTATGGATTTTGTTTGTTTTGAAGTGCGGATCGCGGAAATTAACTTGGTGGTCGATTTCAATTTTTTTTCTGACTGACTTTAGAACTAGACTAGATTACAGCCGTTATCAGTAACCAGCGCCCCTCAACGACATTTTTTCATATTCGCAAATAAAATTTAGGTGGACGTCAATCAAATGTTCATGTTTACATGACGAATTCATGGAGTATCGTCATGCAAACATCTTTTTGATGTCCATCTAAATTTTACTTTCGAAAAAAAGGTCGTTGAAGGGCGCTAGTTACTGATAACGGCTGTAACGCATTTTTGACCTTCAATATAATCGGACTCCAGGATTTCGGCTTCCGGCCATACAATGCTGACGATGAGGTGACTGAATATAACAGTAGCTCTGATGAGGAGGAGACGAAAACTGACGTTTCAGAACCTTGAGTTTCGAAGGTATTATCAGTAAAGTCCAAACTATCTGCCCAACACTCCAGAAAGAGACTACATTAAATTTTTTCTTTCGAATATTTTTTTGGGGGGTGGGGGGGTGGGGCAACTGTCCCCCTTGCCCTTCCACTAGCTACGGCCATGAAACTAATGTCTTCAAACTTGTATCGGACAGATATAACATAATGACAAAGTATTATCCTGTAGATTATTTACGATTAGCAATTTGAAGTTCCCTCTTTTAACTACAATTTGTTGGCACGTTGTGTGACGGCGCCAGTAACTGTAGATTCGCAAATTAAAAAAACTAATGCCTTCAAACTTCCTGTAAAAAATTTTCACATTTGCTGGTAATGTTAAAACAGAGGTAGTCCTCTTTTTCCGTTCCGAACGGAACAGTAGAAATTTCCTTACCATTTGCTAAATTTTCCAGGTTCCAATATCTCATCAGCCGAAAACAATTGCAAATGTTAAGCGCCATCTCGATGGGCTGGTTTGCTGATTTTGGAAAAAACTGTTACCATTATTCACTGGCATCCCAACCGGTACATTCTGACACATGGTAAGCACCCCTAATTTCCTCGAAACTAGAAGTGCAAACATGTTTCTCTCCTAACCGTTTTCTCGTCTGCAACTAGGGATTCTACGGAATCTTCATTGACACTTTTCACTATAACATGACAAAATGTATTACATTTACTGTAATGTTAATCATCAACGTTTATTTGACTGAAATCCCACACAAGTACGCATCGCGGACCGATTTTTCACTTAGGGGTATTTACATGAGACCGGGACGAATACATGAAGGGGTAGTTTCTAAAGAAACTGTGGTGCTGCGTCGGTGGGGAAGTAGTATACAAAAATTTGGTTTTATCAACGGAGTTGATAATGTAAATTGGCCACCGTACAGAGATTCTAAAAGCTGACGTTTCGAGCGTTAGCCCTTCGTCAGAGCGAATCGAGGGATTATGGGTTACGTGTAGTTTTTATAGTAGAGTAGGAGCTACGCTATTGGTGGTAACATGGCAACGTGAAAAATAGGAATATATTAGTTAAATGAAAAGCGTTCGTTAATACCGTGGGGATTAAGGGTGCCGATTTGAAAGATGAATTTTTGTTCCAGATTCTTGCGGCTTTCCGTCGTACCTAGATGTAGGGAAAGGCCGCAGATAGCCATGTGTTTTTTGGATTGGTTAGGCAGATTGAAATGGCGAGCGACTGGCTCGCTCGGGACGAATACAGACCGGTATGAAATTTTTGTAGCCGTTTACATGAAACCAGGACGAGATGCTTGGTGCCTGGTATTGGGATGAAATTATATGTTTTGTGTAATAAATATGTGGCTGACCCAAAAGCATGCAAGCTTGATCGGTCTGAGTTCGTCCCGGTCTCATGTAAATACCCCCTAATC
>NC_090885.1:43273703-43281203 GCF_036669925.1 Montipora capricornis
ACACGCGCAACTTGATCGCCCGATTATGCTTAACATCCACTTGGCCTCTTGACATCCCATTGATGTAAAATATTTGCGGATCGGTCGATTTCTCTGAAATTTGAAAGGATGATTGCTAACGAATTGAGAAGGTTTTTTCACAATAACTAAATATTCCTGTGTTAAGGCTGAAAATTCGACGAAGAGGTAAATGCGACTACATTTTTTGCGTGCGTTGCTATTTTGGTTTGATTGTTGTGCAAATTTAGACAGAGAATATTAAATTATGAAAAAATATCTACGGATAGATCGTTAAAAGTTCTTTAGTTTTAGCGGTTATTTGAACACAAAAGATGTAACGCTTGACGAGAAATAATATTTTTGTTAATATTTGAAAGAAGAAAAATTTCGGGGGAATCAGGACACGGTGAAAATGAGTTAACAAATTTGTATACGTGGTTAAAATGTGATACGAGAGGAGACAGGAATTTTTTCTTTCTGACGAATGATTTTGTCATTGTAGTGTAAAGTGAAGTTTATTTGGGAAGCCAACAATATTTCTTTAACTATCTGGTTAATCCAATTTATTGCTACGACTTGCTAGTGCGAAGATTGTTTACATGAAAGTCACCTTTTTGGGAATTTTGAGTGTCATGAAATTACATCATTTGCGTGACAATATATCCCTTTACTCTGTACTCTAACTCAAAAACATTCAGATAGTAACAAACTTCATAATTATCTAACCATTTCTTCTGCTTTTCTGCTTGTCAGCATTGTGATTTGGGATAATTCGCAAGTCGGCTTTTGTATCTCATAGATGTTTAGATTTTCAATTAAATGGCCGCTCAACCTCGCGATTGTGTAAGTAGTTCACTCTGAAGTCAAAATAGATGTGTTTCTCAGGAAGCCGACAGAGAAGGCTTCCTGACCCGACAGATGAAATGTAAATATTCAGTTAAATATTACAACAAAATTAAAAAACCAAAGACGTACGATTCTTGGCTAAAAAGTTCGTTGTTTTACTCTGAAAACGACGAACGATTAACATTCTTTCCTGCACAGGCAGCCCAAGTGCGGTGTACGATTTATAGACTTTGTATGGGAAAATATACTTTGAGCTTATAAATGCTAAAGTAAGCTCTTAATGTACAAATAAACTTCACTTACCTCTACGTACAGTCGTCCTTGTCTTTTCTGTGCATTCGGAGGGCAAACTTTGTCCGTTTTAGACGGGTTTGTGTCTTACGAATTTTTACGATGTCGTTAGTTGAAATTTCCCCTCTAACAACTAACGACATCGCAAAAATTCGTAAGCCACAAACCCGTCTAAAACGGACACAGTTTGCACCGAAAAGACGAGGACAACTGTACGTACAGGTAAGTGAAGTTTATTTCTACATTTACAACTTACTTTAGCATTTATAAGCTTAAGTATATTTGCCCATTCAAAGTCCATAAATCGTACACCGAGCTTGGGCTGCCTGTGTGTCCCGTAGTTCATTCAGTTGACACAAGGTCATCACGTGCACCTTTATGGTGGCCTAGCACGAGATCAATTTCTTCCTTTTGACAAAACATAATGACCTTTCGGTTTATTCATAAAAGTCAGAGACTGCAGACATTTTCGTGTTTTTTAAGATCGATTGTCATTAATCTTTCGATGAGAATTCGATTCAGAGTTTTGTATAAAAAGTATGTTATTTTTTTTCTTCATCTGTCTTTTGGCTTGGCTTTTTCTGATGGCATCAGATTAGACTAACAAGAAGAGGAATTATGAAGCGGAAACAACACCTTCAGTCCTTTCTTAGTGTTTGCAATATACGTTTGCGACATGCTGGAAAACGTCTGTTAGAGCAATTTGCAGTTAGTTTTTTCAGACTATTTATTTAACGAAGAAACGAGTGAATTTTACTCAAGACCGTGTTTTGTTATCTTTAAACTAAATTTATTACCAAAGCTTAAAAAAATAAAAGACCTCAAAATGGGACAGGGCATTACAAAATAATTAAACTTGTGAACGTGTGAGCCAAAGGGCCTCTGCTGGCGCGACATGTGGGTGACCCCTCAAATGGTCTTAATGACCGCCCACTTAAAAAAAATTAACTGGAACACTGCAGTTCAATACCACCCAATTCAGTGTCTTCCTATTCTTGGTTTTCACCCACGTGACATTAGTCCTTGACAACCGTCGTTAACCGCCATTGTGGAGCCCCTCGAATCGTAAACAGAGACGCGTAGAGAGAGATGTGAGTGAGTTGTAGTGCGATGGTTCTCTGTATAATACCTGGCTGTGGAGTAAAATCTGGAAACAAGGAAGGTATTAGTCTATTCCGTATACCTATTGTTGTTGATAAGAACGGTGAAAGTTAAAAACAGCTAACAGAAGATCGCCGAAACGCGTGGATTTCACAGATAAGCCGAGACGACACGAAATCGAAAGACTTTGTTTCTGGGAAGCCTGCCTTACTCTGGGACAGATACAACGAACGAAGGACAATTTAAAAGCTTTCGCAGCGATTGACTCACGGTTTAATGTTAGATTTTAACTTTAAGTGTGGGGTTGGACTTATTTTGCTGAAATTGTCTTTACAGGTTTAGCAATTAAAGCTTTTGCGGTGATTGCCAGTAACGGCTTTTGCTGTGAACAGTTGTGTTTTATCCTGTAAAGCTTTCGCAGCGATTTAGCACGCGTTGGTTCAGGGTTTTAGGGTAAAAAGCGAGCGAGTCAGAATTTGTCGAAAGTTGGCTTTTTTTCGATAAAGCGTTTCTCGGCCGGGTTTCCACCGATGTCTTCCCAATTCACACCACCGAAGCGCTTGAACCCCTCGAACAAGTGTGCTCAATTTCCACAACGTCGCGGAGAAATTCATCTTCGAAAATTCATCTCATTAAATATGCCCGATGCAAATGAGGTGCTCCGGTTTTGAATATTTAATGAGGTGAATTTAACCTGAGTATCAGGCGTTTGTGATACTCAGGTTAGCAAATGTCTAACTCGGAGGCGTTTTATTCGATTTCGCTGAAATTCGACAGGCGAATGCGAGGGATGGAGCGCCCAAATTGACTGAGTTTGAAGGAAATCGGACGAATTTCGAAGGAAAAAAGCTTCTCACCTTCTCAAGGTGAAGGACTGAGACTCTAATCGACCAAGTACTTTGACAGAAGAAGAGGGAAATCATCGAAACAAAGGGAATGAGGAGGCCTTTTCTTCTCATCTGGCGGCCATAGCAGTTAGCGAAGGTATTAAAGGAAATCCAACTGGAAACTGATACAGATAAGGTCGACGCCGAGTGTCAAACTTCCGAGTCACCTTGGCCACAAACAACAACAATCTTGCCCGCGATTTCCTTCCCTTGCTTAAACGGACGCAACGAAACCAGAAATCATCTGGTTGTACGCTTTCAAAATTTTGAAGGCCTTAAACTGCTTGTTTGTATAGTAGCTTGTCTCTAAAACTAACTAGGAAAGCAAGTCTGAGACTTCTAGAGGAGCCAAACTGATCGCTCCGTATGGCCGCTGGGTCAACGCAAACGACAGAAAATCTTCTTCAAATAGCGCTCTCGAACGTGGCTTTCGAGGTTTTTCTGCGTTGAATGAAAGTACTGGTACCTCGTCGAGTGATTTTGGGTCGCTTTCTTGGGAAATATCCATTGGAAAGATGAATTATTTGAAGACTTCGAACGTGAGCGCTCAAAATGTCATACATTTCCCTATAATCAGGGGCACCAGAATGGCGGAAACCTAATTTGCATAAGGTTATGACGTCAGCTGAAAACCGAGAATTTTGGGTAACACGTACTACCAACAACCCAGTGTACGCTTTATGGAGCGTGCGTCTAGTTACAATTAGGACACAAAGCTTGATCGTCGGTACATTTTATGTTCTCATATACCACGTATGTGCCACTCATTGGCACGTGGAGTGATCAAAATGGCGGACGTTAAAATGAATTTGTTCTCTCAAAATAGATAGTTTCATAGCAAAACGAATGAAAGCACGTAATAATGGTAAGAAAACAGAGACTCAAGAAGAGTAAACTAAAGAAAGTTGTGGCAAATGTCCAAATGGAGGATGAGGATGTTGAAAGCGCAGAAGAGAATAGTCTACTCGTTCCAGAGGATTTTGAATACTTTCAGGATTCTGGCAGAAGCTTCGCATTTCTTCAAGAAATAACTCAAGAGTAAGTTTTTTGCAATAAATAGTCTTGAAAAAAGGAAGTATATTCTTTTTCTGTAATAAACATAAACCTTCGGCCCTTGTACCTGTTTCACAATGCTTTGGTTATTTGTCACTGTGAGGAGAACGCGGAGAAACTGTATGTCGTGGTGATCAGACTGCGGTTAGATGGCTGAAGGTTCGGAGGTATTAGCAACTGTTCAAAATCCATCAGAAATCGACATAACTGAGTGCTAAGTTGAGTTAACGTTACAAGTCCAATACAATGAATGAGCGCAATAATAATGACCAAAAATCATTATGTATCAGTCAAATCGAAGCTTCAACATCCCCCCTCCCTGGGCCAAAAACCACTTCAAAATGCCCCATCATAGGTCCATTTCTTACAAGCAATTAAATTAAATTAAATTCTCCGCCCCTTGGAAGCCTCTGATTATCAAATTACCCCCTCCCCCCAGTACATCATCAAATGCGGCAGGATGCCCTTGGTGGAGGATGTTGAAGCTTTCATTTGACTGATACATTATTCCTTTTACTCTAGCTAGCTGTAGACCTTCCTTATCTTTATCAAGGGTTAGAGCCCCTGTGAGGAGCAGCATTGGCACAGTTCTGTGGGTACTCTCAACAGGAAGATTCCAAATTCATATTGCAGTTTTATTTTAGAAACCAAATGTAGAGACAGTTCTTTCTTGTCCTTTAGGGTGCCTTATGTTGGAAAGAAGCGGAAAAGAAAACGAGTGGTGAGTAAGGAGTATGCTGAGGCAGATTATGAAAAAGTACCAAGAAAAGAACCACGAGAACAAAATCAGCATGAGAGAAGTCTACTACCGATCAAGAGTAAAAACGGCATCATACAAAGAAAAGAAAAGATACCCACAACAGGTGCATGCATAGCTCTACATTGTGTAGGATGAAAGAAATTTACACGTACAGTATTATTTATTTTTATTTTTTGTTTTATTAGCTTCACCAACAGATAATACATTACAATAATAACAAATAGACAAGTAATTTATAAACAAGGGAACCCACAACAGCATGAGCCAGTGTGGACCCAGTACATTCAAAAGGTTGAAAATAAACGAACAGGAGAGGGACAACTGATAACAACAGGAGATGGGCCGTATGCAGGTTGTTGCAGTCATAATAATTGCTAATGGCGGAAAAATAGTACTTGGACATAACATCCTTAAATGTTGTGAGCCTGTCCATACATAAATTGAGTTTATCTGCAACATTATTCCAGATAATAAATTATTAGATAGGATTTTTGGTAAGTGACCATCTTACATTTTGATTCAAGATGCTTTGTGAAATTATTAGTTGAATATCTGGTAGGTCTTGTACTGCAAACTACAGGAACAATAGACAGGTTTACATTAATAAAACCATGAGCCATTTTGTAGAAAATTACCATATCCAAATACTTGTGCCAGAATGTTAAAGGTAACCAGTATCACAGTGACCATATCGCAGGCCCAAGTTTAGAGCTCATCAAGGAGGCCATACTCCAGCTAGTTTACAGCATGCATCTTCCATATTAGACATCCATGTTATGTTCAATTGACACCGGTCAAAACAAGGTACATGTATCTGCTGATCAGTATCACGTGACCATATCACAAGCTCAAGTTTAGAGCTCATGAAGGTCAGCTTTTTTTGTTAAGTTGACTGCTGCATACTTACTAAAACAAGGGGAATGACCTACAATGACCTACAATGACCTACAGTGATCTACAATGACCTACAGTGAGTTACAATGACTGACAATGACCTACAGTGATCTACAGTGACCTACAAGGAGCTACAACGACCTACAATGAGTTGCAATAACCTACAATGAGAGTATAATGACCTACAATGAGGTACATTATGATGTGTAGCACAATCACCATACCCAATTGGGGGTGACTCAGAAACATTTCCTGATTTATTCAGTTTAACGTCTTCAATAAAGCTATATTTTTGCTGAATGCTAAGGTTATCCTTGTTGATTAGCATACAGGGTGTAAAAAGGGTAAGCGACTTTCTTTTCTTGAGAAAACAAAGGAAAAGGATAGAAAAATAGGACGCGTAACACAATTTTCAAATTGAAAGTCTTCAAAACCATTTTTCATAAGAGAGAACACTTATGTGGATTAACGGACAATAACCAGTGATAACACGCAGTAAATACTACATATGAGCCAAATTTCAACAGTTCAAGTTTATTAAAACACATTAAAAAGATTCAAAATTCCGTAGTTTCCTTACTGTAACGCTGTGTTTTGGAATTCTGGCGCTCACTAGGTTATATTTTGAAACAAGTCTTCAGTTGATATCTGTGGGTTCATAACCATCTCAACTAAATTCGCATACCTTGAGCTTTAACTTACGGAAAAATTAGTTTGAGGGATCCACTATGAATGGAGAAATCACTTCTCAAAACAGTCGCTACGCTTTTTCTGTTCTGCAATTACACAATAATATTTTTCTAGACCACTTCTTTCAATGTTGCTCCTGATCCAACCAAGGCATAACTGGGTTCCAACCAAGCATATTCTGAATGCTCACAAGTTCCCCTAGCTATTTCCACAGTTTCGTCATCGTAGCTTTCAGGGTCACAAAAATATTAGCCTTTGACTGAGTCGCTACGTTTTTTTTAACATGCTGGGCCATATTGAACCAAGTCTTAAGTGCCAGTAAACATCACAACCAACTTCGCAAAGAAGCCATGATTTCCATGTGCTTCACAAGGCTCAGTAACCTTTCCTCTATGGATATTATTGGGAAGTCCACAATGTCTTTTCAGGGGCAATTTTCAGGAAATTGAGAGAGACATCTGCTCTGACCGCAAATTGTAAAGTGGAGCAGAAAGCCAGCGTTTAGGGTGTCAATAGAACTAAATGAGGGGATACTATCCTCCATGTAGTGAAAGCTTTCTGTTTTTACTTTTCATTTGCCTCAAAATTGACTATCTGTATGAAAGACCACGCCTGCAAGGGGTCAATAACCGTCATGGGTAAATCAAAAATTCTGTTTTAACAGACCAAACTTTAATATTTTCCGAACAATTAGAAAGATATGAAATTCTGGGTGTGAAATAAGCCAAAATAGTGATTTCCACCCTAATAAACACAATTGCACAATTTTTACGTATGTTACAGGAATGGGTACGGTGATCATGCTACTCATCTATAAGCTAAAATTAGCCAATGATCTGTAATGAGCTAAACTAAAAGACAATTTGCAGCGCTGAGGGCACTGCAGCATGTTTGCAGTACAAAGGTTAAAAACATTTCACTCTGCACTTTGAACCAATCAAAACCTCGTTGCTGTGCAAGTTGAAAATTTTCATTGTG
>NC_090885.1:43291203-43298703 GCF_036669925.1 Montipora capricornis
GCGGTTCAGAAATCAATGGGTTAAGGATTTTTGGCTGTCCAAAGAAAAATTCAAGTCAGGCCTTAAAGATCCTTACTCATCCACTTTACTTTGCGCGCCTTTGGTGTTGTTGTTATCCGGGAATTTAGAGTGTCTACTTTCATATATGGGTGAGTATCGTTTGAGCTATTTCTGCACTCGCGAGAAAAACTATTACAATTTTGTCAGGGAAGTAAAGGAACACTTCGAAGAATACCTTGCCATTTCGAGCGCTTTTCTATGAAGCGTGGAGCTACGACCGTAGTGAATTCAAGAGGGAAATACAGTTTCTACGCGTGTTACTTATTAGTTGTTTGAACTTTTAACTGGACCTCAATTAATAAGCAAGCAACCCATATTTATTTTATACCCAAGTAGTTCGCAATGGAAACAAAGAGGCGAGATATTTTAATTCGCTGCTTGCGCGGTACTTTTTAAACAATGCAAGGGGTTATCGATAAGCGAGTATAAAGTAAACTAAAGATAGTTTCAGTGTGGCGCGTGCAATACACAGTTGTAGCATTAGATGAAATGCTCTCATTCTTCGTTCCTAGAATTTCTTCCTTTTCAAGTTTCCTAAGTCTTCAAACGGGTGTTAAGTCCAAAACAATTTCTTCTTCCTGTAAATATTTACACAAGCTGACCTTATGACCTCATAGTTTTAAACTTTTCCAGACCAAGAATCAAAATGTCACACACAAGTTTGCTTCCACAAAACGCAGTTTTATTATCAGCGAGAAAATGAAATGGATAAAGGCTTTTGACTGATTGTGATGGAGATCCGGATTCAAATGTTTTCTGAAGACTTACCTTGCCTCCTTGTTTAGTGCCGGCAGCCTGAGCGGAAGAAACGCACGGTGGATTCGCCCTTCGTGATTCCTTACATTGTAGTCCAAGAAGTTATTTCTTCATTTTCCAGAAATGATAATACATTAATTCTAGTCGTTCCAGCCGTTAATCAAGGCATTTCCAATTTCGGTACTCTTCGCTGCCATCCTAACAGCAGATGGTTCAACATGTTGCGACGAGCAAGTCATACACAAATAATATTAGAAACTGAAATTCTAGTAAACATAACTTATTTTCCCGTGAAAATGGCGACTGAAGTAATGTGGGCGCGCAATGTAAAGTGGGTGAGTAAGGTTCTTTAAGCCACTGTTCTCAGTTCAAGTTTAATTCCAAGCTTTTCTATCTTCACAGCATCATCACCGTCTAGTTGATTGTGATCTCAGGGTTTTTTTCCCTCCAAGCTTAAATCCAGTCTATTCTGATAAGTAAATTTACCACAGTGCTGCTATTTTACAGGGTCTGATGCTTGTAGCAGTCCAGTGCATGTGTGATCTACTGGTATCTCTTCCTCACTTTAACTTCCACACAAACTTGGTGGCAGTGCTGGTACCAAGAATGAATGATAAAAGCCTCCATGGCCAGGTCAGGCAGATTCACTACTGTATTTTTATCTTATATACGTTTTGTTAATTTGTTAAGGCACGATCTGCTTACCTTTTTTCCAGATTTCAAAGATGTGCTTTAATGCATTTGCTACACTATTCAAACAAGATTCTCTCGGAAGTGTGTCTTTAGAAGTATGTTGTATGCATTTCTTGACTTAAATATAACTACTGTTCCTTACAAACACAGCTGAAAACACTAGACTATCAACACAATAAATCTAACGAACGAAATGATAGATGAAGTGAATCATAATGATATTGAACTGCGGATATGAAATCACGTGAAACTCCCAACATCACTGAGTGGCTTTATAGCTCAGATAGTTAGAGCATCGCACCGGCATTGCGAGGTCACTAGTTCAAACCCCGTTGAAGTCCTGAATTTGTACAGGCTTCTATGCGCAAGTGCTAAAATTGCGTTCATGACTGCACTAGCTTCACTTGACAATAGTAGCAACTATATGTATCATGAATAATTATACAAATAAACTACAATTTTCAGGTTTTTGTAAAAGTCAACTTGTAAGAAATTCCACGGCTTTTATCGAAAAAGACTGTTGAGGTAGACTTTGCATAGTCAATTTTTCAACTATTGGAATAGAGGTGTTCCCAGAACAATGATTTAAAATTACCCGTTTTGAAATCTGTGATTGCAGTTGAATGCTGTCTATCATGCCAGTCTTCAATGTCACCGCGACAACAGTCCTCGTGCATTACTACTCTTACCCAGACGATCTTTCTTCGTTAATTTTTCATGGCTGTGTTTTCACTAGGCCTATTAATTTGCTGAATATGACACCTGTTTTTACTGGGAAATTTTAAGCCACTAATAACTCGGAAGATTCAAATTACAAATCCGCGCAACTTTCAAATGTGGCGGGAGAGGAAGCGCTTTTAATGAGGTCACTAGTACTGGTTCTCGTTATATTTTTGCGAAAGAGAAGGACTTTCGTTCAGAGGATGCGATTAATGTCTCGGCAGATGCGGAGCATGCGACAGAATATTGTAATCCTGGCAATTCAACGCCAAAACAACATACATCGCCGTAAGCGCAAGACCATGTGGGTCTATCCAGGCCAAGGCCGCAGTTTTGGTTTGAACAGCTCGTTGTAAAAATCGTTACCAAGATCATCTGTGGCGCGAGCACTTCAGAGTGAGCAGAAATACTTTTGAACACATTTGTAGCCAGGTGATCTGGTGACGTAATTTGGGGGACTGGGAAGAAAAATTTTAACGCCATATCCCACAACCGCGCGCGGCCTTAGGTGTTGTTTCCAAACTCCCTGCAGTGTTTCCATTGCCAAAACTCAACAGATCATTACGTGTCTACCACATTTCCTGTTGTTGAATGAACATTCAAGCAGACGCGACGAGATCTAACCTCACTTCTGGCATGTTGAATTCGAAAATATGCCCGCGCGCGGTTGTGGGATACGGCGTTAAAATTTTTCTCCCCAGTCCTATGAGTTACGTCAACAGATCACCTGGAGACTCGTTGGCCCTGAGCTGGTACGACAGAACACAATTCTTCGCCAAGCTATCTCCGTAGAGAAGCGTGTTGCCGTTGCTCTTTGGAGATTAGCTACTGGGAATTCATATAACCGTCGGGCTAACCTTTAGAATCGATCGATGCACTGCTATGAATTTAAAGGACAAATTCTTCACTGCCTCGTTGCGAATAGCGAACGATTTTATCAAATTTCCTAAGACCGAGGCCGAAACTAGGCAATCCATACAGAAATTTCAGGACATTAGCCGTTTCCCTCAGGTCGTAGGCGCACTTGATGGGTCCCATATTCCAATCAGGGCGCCCAAAGAGGACCCAAACGAGTATGTTAATCGGAAAAGCGTCCACAGCATCGTTTTGCAGGGAGTTGCTGGTGTTAATGGCAAGTTTTTGCATGTGAGTACTGGCTGTGCACGAAGTATTTACGATGCTCGCGTGCTACCAATGAGCTCACTACTACCTGCAATAGAAAACGGCGACATCCTGCATTCCCCAACGCGTGGGATAGGTGGCACCGGTATAAGGATGTTTCGCCCAAAAGCCTGTTTGCCCGACGGCTATTCGCCAGGAACTACAGATCATTCGCCCGATGATATTAAATTGACTTAAATTGGTATAATAATAATAGTAATAATAGTTTATTACTTATTAGGCGCAAATTAACATCTGAATATGATCAAATGCGCCTTACAACTAAAACTACTCCTAATAATTACAATAAAATATAATTAAGAATACTTGAAATTAATAACTTTAAAAGTAGTCAATCTAACAATAACAGGCAAAAGCCTTCCTAAATAAATAAGTCTTTATAGTTCGTTTAAAAACCAAAAAGTCATCGATGTCTTTAACACTCGCAGGCAGGCTGTTCCACAATACAGGGGCAGCTGTTTGGAATGATCTGTCTCCCAGAGTTTTCTTTGTTTTCTTTATGGGCAACTGTAATAGTAGTTCTTTAGAAGAACGAAGCTGGTACTTATATTTATCCTTTAATCGAACCAGATTACAGATATAGGACGGCGCCAGTTGATAAATTGCTTTAAACGTTAAAACTAATATTAGGGAATTTAAGAAACGACGACGGCTACGACTACGACAACGCCACAAAGCAATAATATCATTGGTTAAAAGAGCATAAATAATCGTGCTGCACGTGCAGCACGGATTTTAGCAAGTATCTTAGCAGTCCTCTGCATAACGACGACGTGAAATCACCAAATTTGAAGGTTTGACGACAACGTGAGCATGCAACAGAGAATCTTTCATTCTCTATTTTAACTCTGAAAACGCTCGTTCCAATTCATTTTTACGATACTTCGCCCACATTGTAGCACGTGAAAGAGACTGAATAATCGCGAAAGACTTATGATAAAGGAGAGTTATATTTTGAGGTGACGTTTTCGTCGACCGTCGCCGTTGTAAATCTTAGGCCCGTTTCAAACGCCGAACTTTTCACGTGCCGAATCTAATGCAAATGAGCGAAAACAATAGATTTTCTCATTTGCATTAGATTCGGCACATGAAAAGTTCGACGTTTGAAACGGGCCTAAAATTCCCTATTTTGAACTCGATACGGTAAGTAACGGGTAGCCAGTGCAAAGAAAATAAGACGGGTGTAATATGATTAAACCTCGGAGTTGAACATACGAGCCGGGCAGCACTATTTTGGATGCGTTGTAACTTACTTATGTGTATCGCGGGAACTTTATAAAGAAGACTATTACAATAGTCTAAGCGGCCAATAACAATGGAGTGAACAAGCGTATGTGCGGCATTGATGGTGAGGTACTTTCTGATCCGCCTTATATTGTAAATATGTATACAACAACAATCGTTCGTTCCTTCAAAGACGGCACTGCCACTATAAGAAGACCAGCAAATAAGTATATCGCCACTCGTTCACAAGAACATCTCTCATAACTCGATAAGCTACGTTAAACAGATCAACGCAATAAATACCATGTCACATGTTCGGAAGTTGTAACAACGCGCCAAGATGCATTACTTTGCGACGGATGTGAAAGACCAGAGCTCTGACCGATAGCCAAAGAGATTTCAATAAATCATTGAGCAGTGCAAGAGTGGTTGTGGAGCAGGCATTTGGACTGTTGAAGTGGAGGTGGAGGTGCCTATACTGAATAAGTTGGATGAATCAGTGGAGAAAGTGTCCTCTACAATTATTGCCTGTTGCATAGTACACAATATTTGCCTGTAGGTTAATGATCCCACTGAAATTAATGTAGTCAGTGATGGGAATGGATTTCCTAGAGTGCCTCTGCCAGGCCATGATATCAATGCGGACATTTGACATTTTTCCTGCAAAGATTAGTTCATTCATTGTGTCATTCCTTAAGTTCTGAATTCATTGTAAACAAGTATTAAAAAATTTTGAAGTCTTTACTACTTTATAATTGAGACGAAATAATGGAAAATGGGGGTAAACAACACTTGACAGAAAAAGTTCCCTTCAAATCAACAGTGACGGCAATAAAACATCTATGTACTTGATGTTCACTTCGAATAAGAGAATATATATACTTGCTTGAAGTTTACTTCAAACAAGTTTAACAGCAACAATAATAAAAAAAATATATGTACTTGATGTTCACTTCAAACAAGTTCAACAGTAACAATAATAAACATTAAATCTCTTTGTACTTGATGTACAGAAACTTGTGTCTGAAAGTCCACAGTTATCTCTTTAACTGTCTCCTTTAAGAATTTTCGCTATTTCTTTTATAGCATCAAACTTAAGGTTTTTGACTTTTAAGATCTCTCTCTCTCTCTCTCTGCCTTCTTGTCGGCGAGGCGCTCCAAAAACTCGTGGTCTTTACTTTGACTCTCTTGTAAAAATTCCACAAGATCCGAAGGCTGGCGCTTTTCCTTTGCTCCTTTTTTTGGAATGTTTTGGGATTCCTTTTAAGTTCTTTTCTAACTCCTGTTCCACGTCTGTATCGCTTTCAGGATCTGCTGGAGTATTTGATTCAGGTGAAGCTTCAGAGTCACCAACGTACTGCAGTTCCGTTGGCATCTTCAGCCAAACCACATTCAACAACTTTTTCGGCGTGATTTTCGGCTTGGATCCCAAAATTTTATCGATCTCATCGTAGTATTCGAACGATTCCCGGTTGTTTCCACTTCGGGAATTGTGGTCCTTTACTCGTTTGTACTCCTCCTGAAGGTATTTAATGCGCGCCTTACACTGCGTACCAGTGCGGTAGCTTGGTATTCCGTGGTATTTAAAAATGGAATTGAGCTTCTTTCCGATAGCGTCCCGCACAGTGCTGTTTCTTTTCTTGCTGATTGGGATATTGTCCCTCCACAATTCAAGTAAATACCATGTCTCCGCGTCTGTCCAGTTCCTGTTCGTAGCTCCTGGCGCCGGCTGTGGATTTTCTTCGTTCGTTGTGCTTTCGCTTTCGCTGCTCGGGACTGAGCTTGTCGAGGGTGACGCATGTGGAATAGGAACTTGGTGTGGAAGAACTGCTGGTTGCCTGTAATGCGGGAATTGATTGTGCATGCCGACGCTGTGAAACAGGTAAGCCCCTGGACGAGGGATCTGAGCATCCAGCGGGTCCGTAGGAATTGTAAAACGGCGAAAGAATTGGGAAATGTTTTGCAATTCGTCAGCCATGTTTACAAGCATACAAGGTTTTGTTTCGAAAGAACCACGAGGCGAGCGTCTGGAAAATAAATTTGCCAGATTGTTTGGCAGGCTTCTGTCACTACACGCGGTGCGATTGGCTGCGGTATTTGTACGGACAAGTTAAACCATCTTTCAAGGTAGGAAACTCTGCGTGAGTTTCTGTCGTAAAGGCGAGAAAACCCGTTGTTTTTCCTTTTGAAAACAGTTGGCATTGTATTTCAGGACTTTTCTGACTTTATCTAGCTAAAATTGTCCTAGTGAAAACACAAGCCATATGACTCTTGGTTCTAAACCATTTGCTATCCTATTAGTTTTCCTCTTCATTTTGCGTAAACAACCTGCTGTCCCTAGCAAAGCTTCCGGATCAGTGATCGTTCCCATCAATTATACGTTTTAAGAATTGGATTCCGAAAACAGCAAAATACAAGATCTTAGCCATCCTCAGTCAGTACCATACTAGACCTGCATATGCAGCCGCCTTTTTCTGGTAAATCCCTAGGGTATTTTTGGGATTTTTCCCGGATGATACCAGCACCAAATTTCCCAGTTCATCTTTTACCTTCGTGTTATAGTGGAAAAAATGGCAAAGTTAGAAATTTCTCGAGATTATTCTCCTTAATTCACGCGTTTTCCGTAAAATGGAAAAATTCCCCCTGTTTTTGCCCTGCTTTCCTTGAACGTGGCCAACTTGACGGTTAACGGCTGCCAAGTGAAAGGCACGGAAGAATCAAAAGGAAAAGGAAGTTAACTTTTTAACTTTCTCGAAAAGGCGGGTATCTTTTCTGGATGTGCCCGAATTATTCAATTTTGCTTTCGGCAAATCTCTGTTTTATCTTGAAGCGGATTCAAGTATTTGACCGCCATGCCCATCAGTT
>NC_090885.1:43303703-43313703 GCF_036669925.1 Montipora capricornis
TCAATTGCTCCTGTAAATTAAGGAAGTAAGGAAGTCAGTAAGTAAGTCAAGTAAACCTTTATTTAAGTGTCTGTGTGTTTAGCCCAGATGGACTAATTGGGGACACCAATAAAGTGGCAACACTACGTAACATATGGTACTTATAGAATTTGACTATTTACAGGAGAATGATTAAAAACGTAATGAGTATAAGAGATCCTGTATTCACTTACGTACAAAATAAAATGATAAAAAATGAAAATATTGTTTTATTGTTTGTTAAAATGTCTGCAAGGTTCAGTTTTCTTATATTTTTTTTATAAAAAATGGGTAGACTGGGCGAATCCCTTTGATTTACGGTAAGTTTTGACCATAAGAATGGCCTAAGATTCTAACAGAGTGAAGTTCTAAAACGTGAAAATACGAAGTCACTATTCCGCAGCGAGTGTGTAGAACCTTTGCTGACAAACAGGTCAGAAACGCAAATGTTTGACTTTTTATGTAGATGCTGTGATATCTTGAAGCCGTCTGTTATATAGAGAAGGTATATCAGCACGTCTCAGGAGTTTTTCATATGCATCGGAGTGGGATTTATAGATCACCGTTAGGGCTAGTTCTTGTATTCGTTCTAGCTTCCTTTTGTCCGATGACTTGCACAAATTCCAGCTTAAATGGCCGTAGGTTAAATAGGGTTGTATAAAAGACTTATACAGCAGTAACTTAAACTTGCAGGGTATTAATTTTCGAAGACGAGAGAGTACTCCGACTTTCTGGCTTTCCTTAGTACATAATTTGCTAATATGCTCAGTAAAGTTGAGATTATCATCTATGTGAACTCCTAATAGTTTGATTAGTTCTGTGTTCGCAATGTCTAGACTGTTTGTATTCAGCATCTTGTCACTCTTGTCCTTATCGAATTTCCATGGATTAATGTTTAGAGACTGAAAATTGTCTGGATTGGCCAGTAGAAAATTATTTGTGTACCACGACAGTGCTTGCTGACCATGCGTTTTCATTCTGCTTCCTACTGTTTCATGGTCCCTTCCTTTGACGTACATTTGAGATTCATCAGCATACATAGTTAAATTTGCGTCTTTAACATGAGCTGACATATCGATCTGGTTGATGTTCCATAGTAAGGGGCCGAACGACGATCCTTGAGTACGTCCTCTTTCCATCTTTATCCAGTCACTAGTAGCGTCACACCTTTTTACTCTGTTCAGTCTGTTGACGAAAAATGATCGCGTAAGGTTAAGTGATCGCCCACCAAACCATAAGCCTCCAGTTGCTTTATCGTCAGAGAATGGCTGAGAGAATTAAAGGCCTTGCTCATATCTGTAGATAACACGGATACCAATTGGTCACTACCGACGGCCTGTTTCCAATCCTCGATCAGCGTAAGGCTTTGTTGTGTAGTGGAACAATGTGAAAAAAATATGTGCTTACCGCTAGTCATCAGGATATGGTGATTGTGCAAAAGGAGATGTATTACGAGGCACAATAATAATTCAAAGTGCAATTTTTCCTTGTGGCATTTGGAGGAGTCAGGCACTTTGACACCCTTGGAGTCTTATATCCCTGTACATGTTTTCCTGTCGTCCCAACCATACCCTAGTTGCGAACAGTGAAGAGGGGCAAGTGGTTTATGTTCCTTTTCAGTTAATCATTTTGTGGATCTTATCATGAAGACCTGATCTGTTTGTCCTGATTTTTCCCACGACCTTCCGCAATAAAGTCAAGTGTTCATCCATCTTAGTCATCTTGTGCGCGTTTCAATGACCTTGTCTTTTCGTTCTCAGGCGACGCTCTAAACATAGATCCTCGTGGCTTCTATAACATGCTGTACTCTTGCCTCCTTCAAGTTCATTCAGGTAAGTGTCATTTCACAGCCGTTAGCGAGCAGATTGATTCGTACCATAAAGTAATAAATTGACTTGAAAGTGTAGCAAACTACACTCCCACACAGCCTTTTAGTTTACGTGATCGTCGAACTGGTTAATTGTTAACCCTTTCACTCCCAATTGCTTCGTACATGTGTAGATGTTACTCTGTTACGGTTATGGGGTCTCCCTCGGGACTTGAAGGGTTAATTGTTGTCTTTTATATCGTTCAAACTTGAAAGGATCAAGCAGCCAGGAGGTTCCTGTGGTGCTACAGTGTCTCGAGGAAATGTTAAGAAAAAGAAGAAAACAGGTAACAGTTTGGTCATCGCACTGCACTTTTGCTATACATCACACTGAGCGATTATGCGCTTGTACGAATTTTCAGGGATCCACGCGCTTTGTCAGAACTTTTCAACTTCCTGGGTTTGCCACATGAATTATCACAGATTTTCCTAATGTTGCTGGGTTTTATGTTTCGCAGGTTCCCGTTCAAAGAGTTTCAGGTTTTGTTAAGCGTCTCTGCACAGTGAGCCTACACTCCCAACCTAATGGTGTGCTGGCGTTTTTGTCCTACGTCAAGTCATTTCTACAGGTAAAGCGACAGGGGCACCTAACAGAGATGTGTCCGCAAAAAGGTGTTTCGCAGGCATGTATCTGCTGGCTGGAAAAAGAAGTATTGGGAGTTGCGGGGAAAAAGATTTTCCCACCTCTCGTGGGAAAAATATTATTGTTGTTGTTCTGAGGGCTATTTGTGGTCAGTACCCTTCGATTCTGAGGCCTGTCGCCACGCCCATTTTGACATACGATGCATTCAAATGTTGTTATCATGCTTGCTGGCTGGGAAATTTCCGTCCGGCCCTGCTGGCAAACGGAATTTCTGGTCTGTTTCTGCTGGGAGTGCGGAACTGATAAAAATTTCCCAGCAGGTAGAGAAATTGCTCCAAAAAGGCTAACTTTTGGTTTATTTTATTTCATGACATATTTTGATGAAATTTGAAAAAAATGGCTCGTTGGATGCCCCAGTAGCGAAATACTGTTCTTTAATATTTTGGGTGGTTTTCTCAAGAGATCAGCTAAACCTAAACAGTCTTTTAAATTTTCAAGGTCAAGGTCAAAGAAGAGTTTTACTGACGTACTTTATTCCACTTTATCTCTGAAAACAAGATCATTCACATTTTGATGTATTTCATTGCAACACGCCTGGTTGGCTTGGTACAAGAATCGGCAAACTACGGCAATGCAACCAAGAAAGGACGAACTTCAAACACGAACTGCGCCAACACTTAAATAACATTTGGGTCCTTTAAACAAACTTCTGAAAACACAAGCTATTGAGATTTCCCCCTAATTTTACGAGAACGCATTGCGAATACGTGTTTATAACATAAGGGCAAAATTTTCTTGTCACTGTCGAGGCACAACAAAAACCAGTTGGGCAAGCGCATTTTAGAGGAAAACAAACAGACAAACAAACAAATCAACTTTTTCTCTATGTTCAAAAGAGTACAGATAATTGTTATTTAATTCCAGTTGACAATAAAAATTCGATTTTCATTACTGAAAAAAGGAAGAACCGATTAAACCACCTTTTAAAAATATGCATCCACTTTAAATAACGCATCTGTAAAAATAACAAACGGTTTAGTGCTAAGTATTAGCTATTACTGGTAATCTGTTTTGTCGTTGTCGTTCTCTTTCGCTCAGTCCTTTCGTTTCTGTTCTAGACATAGGTCCTCCAGGCATCATGTAACCTTATCAGAGCTTCTACAGATATGCCAAAAATTGCAATACAGAGAAAAAAGCGGCTCTAAGCAAATGTCTACTAAATTGAACTTTGAGGGTGTTTCTTTTTTTTGTGCTGTATTTATGGTTTGTGAAGGAATTTGAAGTTTCGGGAACTTTCTGCTGTAAGGTCTTGCGGTGTTCTGTGACTTCAAAAAGAGTTGATGCTGTAGTTGGGATGCTCTCCTAGCTGCTTTGTTAATCAGGCGTTATATTGGTCTTATCTGTTTCCAGTCTCATGTTAAAGCGCAAGCTTTACTCGACAGTGAGTGCATGGGGACTGGTTTGTTTAGACCTGATGTAAATGACCCGGAGCTGAGTAATGCTGATAGTTCGACGGCCTGGGAACTAGCTCTGCTGAGGACTGGACACTATCACCCTACTGTTCGAATTGCTGCTCAGCATGTGGCAGAAGGTGCGCCAAGCAAAGGACAGTTTTCTGCAATGATAAAAATGTGAGTAGATGAAGACAGCATTTACGTTTAACTTATTAATAATAACTAGAGAATCCCTTAATGACGTTTATTTGAAAACCCATTTTTCAACGAAATGTGCTGGTATGGCCATCAAAACATCGACGTAAGCCGAAACTCATGACCAGAACTGGAAAAGATCACAGTATTATTTAATTGTTGTGAGCATAACAAGAACATGAGCATTTCATTCTAAGTTGCTTTTACAAAGAAAACTGGGACTGGGAACAGTTAAATTTTTACTCATTTTTGATTGGGGCGCTTGGTACGGCGCTTTCTGTCAACCCTGGACGTAAGTGCGATCGATCGATCGATGGAAGTTACGAACAAAGTGTCTGTATTAGCTTTTATACGTTGTTGATCCAGGATTTCCTTCCCTCTGCCTTTTAGATTGAAGATAATGTAGGGAAAAAAGGATCGATAAATTTTGTTCGATCCTCTCTGCAATTAATTGTATTGTGAAGCCGTCCTAACGCAAAATTCTACAGTTGCAAACAACTGATCGTCTTTCACTTGCACTTTTGTCTACTTGTCACACGTTGACATTTACTCCTAATCAACCTACCGGGAACTTTCTATGAGACCGAAGAAGACATAACAGCTATGATCCTCGCAGTTTTAGACGCAATTTTAGCAATTGCGAAGAGAAGCTCAGTTGGTTAGGGCGTCGCACCGGTATCGCGAGGTCACGGGTTCAAACCCCGTTGAAGTCCTGAATAATTCAGGCTTCTCTACGCAATTACTAAAATTGCGTCCATATAACTCCAAGGATCATAGCTTTACTTGATTTTATATCTGCAGTTCAGTATATGATTCATTTCAAATATCGTTTTCGTTCATTCAGCGAGATCTGTACGAGAGACCCACGTCAAGATTCTCCTCCACAGACAGACCTAGTGTAGCTCTGTTAAGAGGTTTTTTGATTATTATATGGCCAAACAAATGAAAAGGTCAAAAAAAGAAACTTCTAAATTTCGTCATGTGTTTGCTCGTAGCTTCCTCGTCTTGACTCAAATTTGCCAACGTTTTCAATGTTTACTTCTCATACACCTTATTCCAAAATGGCCGCCATTGTAGTATTCTTTTTTTTCCATGCAAGTTGGCCCTTATAACCTCGCTTTCAAACGTAAAATTCAAAAGAATATTTAACCTTGAACAGGGCCATAAGGGCCGATTTGCATGGAAACAAAAGAATACTAAAATGGTAGCCATTTTGGAATAAGGTGTATTGGTTCGACCATTTGGTATTACCAGAAACCCATAAGGGTTGAAACGTGTAACGGCCCCTTTTGTGCTGGAAAACAAGCTTCTGAATATTCAATTTGCTAAGTACCATATTTGGAACAACAAGATTGAGGGGTTTCCAAATATGGTACTTAGCACTGGAACATTCAACCACTCAGTTCGCACTAAATATTCGGAAGCTGTGAACGCGCGTTACACGTTTCAACCCTTATGGGTTTCTGGTATTACTTACTACTACTTGGGACAATCCATTTTTTTTTGTTTTGTTTTTTTTGTTTCGGTAAGATTTTAAGGATTGATATAGATGAGAAACCTAGACCGCGATCAACTTCAGTCTAATACCTGATTCACACCAACTAAACATGTTTAACTAAACCAGGTTTAACAAAATAAAAATGAGCAACGGAAGACTGAAAGTTACGTAGGGTTTATGTAAGTTCTAATGTGTGACTACATTATGTGGGTAGTAACTTGTAAGAAGAAAACAATTTTAAACCATGTTTAACTAAACAGCTTTTAAACGTGTTTAAGCTTTGGTGTGAATGCGGTATTAGTCAAACAAATTCTTGTTTTAAGGCGTTGATGCCGCATTATATAGATGACGTTGAGGGAAATACACAATTTTGTATTCGACTCCCTGACGAACAATTAATATGGTGCGGTGTACTGCCTTCCAAATCGGCTAACTCGTTGTATTATTAAATTCAAATCGGGGTTAAGATTCTTTGTGTATTGTATTTGCATTATTATGTATATCATTCACATTTAAATGAGATGGAAATACTTGGACCAATTCGGCTAACTCACACGTATCCGGCGAATTCGCTGGCGAATCTGCAATTTTTTCGAGTCGCTCTCCAGAGTGGATATTTTTGAATCCGCAACCGTGTGGACGCGAAATCCGAAATTTTTTTTATCCGGATGACGTAACAAGATCAAGCCCAGTGTTATTTCTTTATGGCACATGCTTTGTTACCTCTGTTTCCTTTAGAAGTCTTGAGTACTGGATTGAATCCGGGATATGTTTTGGGTACGTGTGGACAGGCAAATTCGATTTCAATACGCTACGTGTGGATGGGAATATTTTCGAATCCGGAAAGAAAAAGTTTCGGATTCAAAAATTTCCGGATACGTGTGGACAGGGCCTGATCCAAACCCATTGGGAATAAAACGTTTTGTTTTAAGTATTTCCGTATCATTTAAATGTGAATACTACATTATCATGCAAATACAATACACAAAGAATCTTAACCTTGAGAGATTTGAATTGGTTACAACATTGAGTTCGCCGAATTGGTCTATTGATTTGTAATGTACCGATATAACTGTTCGTGTTGATGAAATAACTGCATTTTCGTTAAACTATACCAGAAGAAAATTTCATGGAAATCGTTTTATCAGGATAAAAATAATTTTAGAGCGCTTATTTTTGCTTTCGTATTTCCAGGGCGCAACAATACTAAATAGTTGTATTAGTTATTGGTTACTTGATTGTATTCATAAGAAAGCTCTTTGTGTCAGAACAATAATAGGGCAACCAGAGGAGTACACGTCACAATTATTTAAGGTGGCGGTGACCGGGAGAATAAAGTTGAAAGTAAAAAAAGTGATATATCCGTTTGCTCTAAAAAAATTCCGAACACATTTCATAGTAAACGGTTTTTCCTTGTGGGTTAAAATTATCGTTTCATAGAAGTGGATGTTTCCTTCAAAGTGTTCTCCAAAATCAATTTAAAGTTTACTGTCAGCGTCCTGAGTGTCTTTCGGAAAAGCGCTCTTATTCGCGTTGTTTTTAAAGAAACCCAAGGAAACTATATACCCTTGGAAAGATAATAAGATGTAGTATTTAAAAATGCCTTTAACTTTCCCGTTTTTATTAGCTAACAAAGTGCGTGAGGCTTTTTCAAAATTCTAAATAGTTTTCCCGTGGTATTCAAGAGCGTGCCGGGCATACTGAAAAATTCTATTGGCCAACTTTACCATGGACTTTCTCAAGAACCAATTAGAATATGAAATTTGGTAGCTCATTATCTCCATAGTGATACAGTGCAGTTTCTGTGGATGTCCGGGTTAACGCAAGGGGTTATTAATTCAGCGGAGCAGACAAGGTCAATTTCACGTTTGAGTGACTGCGCTCGCTCCTGAAATAAAAAACGTGAACGTTAAAGGCATTTTGAAATACTACATTTTAATAGCTTTCCAGTGGTATATAGTTTCCTTGGGTTTTTTAAAAACAACTCAAAACAGAGCGGTTTTCCGATAGACACTCCTGAAAATTGACAGGTTGACAGAAGCCTCAACTGGAAGTTTCTTCAATCGTTTTCATCATTTGCCGCTTTCTTTAGGTCGCCTGGGGCTTTTTGGCAAGCATATGATTCATCTGAAATGAAACTTAACCCAGAACTGGCTGAAAATGCTCTGAACAGAAAGGAAGTGAACTTTAAAAGATTGAGACACATGACTGACGAAGATTGGGAGAGCTCTGACATGGAATCAGCTGTAAAACATGCTCTGGACTTCGCTGAAATTAGCATTAGATTTTTCAATGACTTTGACGTCTGTGGCAAGATAGCAGGAAATCATGAAGATTTGTGGAGAGACAGAGAGGGGCTTATTGGTCGTCCATCGACTAGATCATAGAATCTTGTTTCTATCTGCATTAAATACCATGAAAATGAGACGTTTTGTTTTCAAGCAAAGAAACGTGATGTTGATGTACTTAAACAATCTCCTGACAATAGGCCACTTTCGATATATTGAAAGAGAGGTTTAGAGGACAAAGGCAAAGGAAAAGGAAAGTGGATGATATGCTAATATCTTTCACATTCATTGCAACTTGTTTCTATTGTTTTTGTCCTCTCTGCCTCACTATCAAGCTGAATATTGATATTTCGAAAACGGCCTATTGAACAGTATTTTTATGCAAATGATTTTTCCCTCCGCTTATCAACGTAAATAACGTAAATAAAAAACTTTCCAAAAAAAAATCACTGACAATGGAAAACAAAATAGGGAAGTTAAATATTAAGGCCTTAATCTTGTTCCCGGTTAAACAACCAAACTGCTTTGTCCACCATGGCCCGGTTGTTCAAAAGCCGATTAACGCTAATCCCAGATATAAAATTAACTAAGGAGTTTATTTCTCTGCTGTTCAACGCTGAATTCGGCAAAATTTTACATTGGTAGAAGTCGATCCTGAAAAAGAACGTGAAACAAAAGTTTACGCTAACCCTGCAGATTAAGTTAATCGGCTTTTGAACAACCGGGACCATGTTGGAAAAAAGGCACCTGATCCTGCAAAGCGGTGGTCATTTTAGTCACTTCTCCGTTTCAGTGAAAACACGTAAGGAACAGTCTTGTGCAAATAGTGGCACACGTGGCAATTTGTTTTATTTTTTTTTTTTACTGTTTCCTTTCCACATCCGATAATTACATTACCTACAGTGTTTTCAAGTTTCACTATTCAACGTTAATTAGCACCTCAAACAGGGCTTTGTCATTCTTGTTAAGTGCGACCTGTCATAAATATTTTACATTTGGGGACGAACAGCGCATGACAAAAGACTCTTCTTGGCAGGCTAGACGGCCAAATTAACACGCGTACCGTGTTTATCTTGTGATCATAAGAATGCGTGGTTTGACAAAGCCCTCTATAGGGAGTGTAAGAAACGACGACGACAACTACGAGACGACAACGCCACAAAAACAATAATGTCGTTGGTTAAAAGAGCATAAATAATCGTGCTGCACGTGCAGCACGGATTTTAGCAAGTATGTTAGCGGTCTTCTGCATAACGACGACGTGAAATCATCAAATTTGAGGTTTTGATGACAACGTAAGCATGCAACAGAGAATCTTTCAATCTCTATTTCCACTCTGAAACTGCTCTTACCAGTTTATTTTTAGGATACTTCGCGCATATTGTAGGACGTGAACCAGACTGAATAAACGTGAAAGACTTACGATAAAGCAAAGATCTAATTTGAGGTGACGTTTTCGTCGACCACAAGCACAAAATGTTGTGTAGATGTTTTCTCCAAGCAATAAATTTAAGCAATAGACCACAAGTTTCTATGGTTTATAGGCTGATAAACCACGCGGGGTGAATTCGTAAATCACGAGCCGCAGGCGAGTGATTTACGAATTCTTCGATTGTTGCTCCAACATCCCAAGTGGTTTATCACGGCGTTGCTAAAACGAGGGTGAGAGTAAGGGTAAGGATACGAATACAGAGAGTATCCTAAACATGTATAAAAGCTAATTAAACTTAGGCCTAATTAGGCCTAAACAAAAGTTTAAGGTTAGCTTTTATGCCTGTTTAGGATACTTTCTGTATTCGCATCCTTACCCTTGGTCTTACCCTTACCCTCGTTTTAGAAACGCCGGGTTTATCATGCCTATAAACCATAGAAATCTGTGGTCTATTGCTTTTATATAATAATTGAGAAGACGCGCGATTTTTCCATGAGTTTACTGGCACAATAAAACAGCTGATTGACCAAAAACAGACCCCAAATGAAGAGATGACACAACTTTAGTTTACACCTATAGAGCGTTTTTACATGACATCACGGCCGCCATGTTGGTGTTCCAAAACAAAGGAATGGGGGCCATGATGGTGTACCAAACTAATCCTC
>NC_090885.1:43351203-43383703 GCF_036669925.1 Montipora capricornis
TCTCTCCTTTGGGGAGGCAGAGGAGGTATATTTCCAGAAGCCATAATTCGTTTTTGCAAGACGTAACGAATAAGAAAACAGCCTAGACATACGTAAATACAACTAAAAGGAGGAGAATCGCCAAGCCACTATTGCTTTTACTTCAACTGGAGATATCACAATATGACCAGCTGTGGTGAGTGATAACAGTTATATGGGTACCACTCCTTGACAATTACAGCCATTAGAAATATTTCCTTAGTAGCAGGATGAAAATGCAATCATGCAGGGAACAAAGTAATAACGCGTGTGCATTCACTTATGTTGATATACATTGTAATTGAATTACCAACCAGAGGTTTACATTTTTACTAGATCAAAGATCACAAAGTATATATATATATCACTTTTACGCAAATGTGCAAAACGAATTGATATTATCAATTTAATTTAGATTTTGCCCTTCTTCCTACAAAAAATGTTTTAGGTAACATCTGATACCAAAAACAGAGAAACCACCACAGTTGACCCTCAGCAAGTACAAAAGCTGTCTCAAATATATCAGCTTAAGCCCGATGACAAGCTTTATAGTTACCGCAAAGCCATGAATGACGCCACCTTCGCTCTTGCCATGCACGACCCCTCCTTGCTATGTGATAAACTAGAACTGCAGAGGCAGGCACGGCTGAAACTGAACAAGGAAGGATCCAAAGCATTTGGACCATCTCGTGACACACCGTTAAGAGAGCATGTTAGCCAAGATATTAGAAACAGGAGAGTTTCACAGCTGCAAGAGGATTTAAAGGAGGTTGACTTGCAGTTAAGCTATGCCCTAAAACAAAGAGAAAAATGCGCTAATGCGAATAACTACAGTAAGGCCCTTGATGTTTCAAAAGAAATGGATGACCTAAGAACAAAGAAAAGGAAGTATCAAGAAGAGCTGACCTTGCTCCAAAGAAAACAGGCTGTGAGTAAGCGTGTAAAGAAGTGCAAGGACAAGAAAGCAGCAAAAGGTTCAGGAGAAGGCGCTATCCATCAATTTCTGCACAAGAAGTCATCTTCACGAGTTGACCAGACAGCTGACAAATCTGCTAGTACATCTGGTAGCGAAGTACAGTCTGAGACATTCATCAAGGAATCAGCTCAATTTTTAGATCTACTGTCATCGATGGGCTTACACCAGCATATTGACTTTCCTACTCATACCTCTGGGAACACTTTGGATTTGATGATATCCAGGACTTTGAATTCTGATCTTATACAAGATGTCCGACCTGGTACCTATTTTTCTGACCACTGTTTAGCACTTTTCACTATAAATATTTCGGTACCTCAACTGTCGAGAAAAAAGGTATCTTTTAGGAAAACGAAGGCTATTGACATAACAGCATTTATGGAGGATTCATCTGCTTCAAGATTGTGCCAGGACCCACCACCTCAGCCTGTGAAACTGGTAGACTGTTCTAACACCACGCTTGCTAGATTACTCGATCGTCATGCGCCGCTAAAAACCAAAACTGTCACAGTTAGACCGCAAGTACCTTGGTACTCGGAGGAAATCCGTGAGGTTAAGACAGCGCGCAGATGTGCCGAAAGGAAATGGAGAACTACCAGATCTGTTGCTGATCTTGTTTCATTCAAACTACACAAAAACCATGTCACACATTTGCTGAAAGAAGCAAAATCAGCTTTTCTCACCGATTTTATCAGCTAGAATTCTGAAAACCAAGGCAAGTTATTTCGTGGTGTGAAAAACCTTCTAGAGGAAACAAAATCGTTATGCTTCTCATACTATACGGACAAATGAGCACTTGCAAATGACATTGGGAAGTACTTTGTGCAAAAAATCAGCCGATTGCACGAAGAGCTTGACCAAGGTTATATTCCGAATGATCAGAGTTATGTCCTGGATGACAGTGATGTAAATAGTGACTCTACAATTCCTCCGACTCGCATTGAAGCCTTTGAGCTTTTAGCCGAGGACGAGGTGCATGTGCTCATTGCAAACTCTAGATCAACTTCCTGTTGCCTCGATCCCATACCCACGCACTTACTGAAGTCCTGTAGTGAATCACTTATTTCGGTGATCACCAACATAATTAACAGCTCGTTGGAGTTAGGAATTTTTCCTGACTGCTGAAAAGAGGCCGTTAAGCCGTTTAGTAACGCGTTTTGTTGTCTGGGTTGCAACCTCTTTTTTCACACGACCATCGCAGCTCTCTAGCTCAAATTTAACTGATCGACTTCTAAGCTGGGCTGTAGTGTCATTCAGGAGTCGGACATTCAATGAAACTGGCTCACCTTCCAACCCTAGGCAATCTGCAACATCCTCATTTACATAAGTTCTAGTACTTCCATCATCCAGCAAAGCATTAATGCGCATTGACTTACTTCCATTCTTCAGAATGACTGGGAAAGTCCTCAATGGGAGATATTCTGTGCTTTTAGAGAGCGAAGCCACAAATGTTTCTGCTCCAGGCTCCCCTTCCATGGAATTACTTGTGAGGGCGAAACTGTCGTTACGGACTATTTCAGATTTTGGTACTTCCATGGTGTTCTGATTTTTTGAGACGCCCATGGCAACTCTCTTGTGAGCTTGGTTGTGTAGCAAGTGATGGGGGTTGGAACGACATCCATCAATTGAACAAGACCTGCTTCTCCTGCAGGTTGTACTTCTATGATAGCTTGATATGCAGCAGAAACAAACATGTAATTCTCTTGCTTTGTCCCACCTTTTTTCCACTGGTAAGGCTTTAAATTGGCTACACTGCCACAGATCATGCTCCTTTGAGCAGAGCTTACATCTTTCAGGAACGTTTTTATTCTTAACTGACACTTGGGAGACTGCCAATGTACGGCCTCCAGAGAGGGCTCTTGTCTTCTGTTGTCCCAATCCTTTGACTGTCTCTAATGCAAGCATCCAGCTTTCAGCTTCATCATTGACAAAGTCATGCAAGTTTTTAACGTTGCCCTCCAAATGTTTCTCCCTTAACCAATCCCGGTACTTCACTATCGACTGCTCATTTAGCTTTCGGTGGAGTGAGACATACAGTGAACCTGCCCTTTATTCACCCTCTTGTCCAGCATCACATAACTTCACAATGAGTGTATCTAATAACTCTGCAAAATGTTCAAGGTCATTTGCATTTCCCTCACGTACTCCACGAAACTTGTCCAGTTCTTCTAGCCTCATTGTGAGTTCTCTTCTCTTTCCGCCATACTTTCGCACTAGTCTTGCTATAGCTACATCATATGCAGCAGCAGAATAACCCAGATTTTGAATAGTGCACAGCGCCTCTCCCTCAAGACAACTGTACAATCTCAGCAGTTTTTGCTCGGGTGTTACCTTGTTGTGTCTCCCTATTATCTGATAGAACCCAGCATACCATGCCTCAAGTGATCGCTTCTCTCCCTTGAACTTTGGTATTGTAATCTTGTTAGACCTTTGAATGGATCTGCATCATTTAAACCTGAACTTGTTTGACGGGCTCCTTGTTCTGCACTCACCAACGTTAAAGGAACAGGCTCGATATTGGCAGCAGTGGATACCTTTGGAGTTGAACTCTTGAATTCTTCCGAGCTTCTCCCTTGAGCAAAGGCTGGCTGTGTTTTTCTGTCGATGTTTGGGATCATCCCTCCAGATTGTTTAGGTAAGGGCTCTGTTTGACTCAACTGAATTAACATTTCAGGGGAATAACCCTTAGTAGTTGTGAGCTTCTGGTAAATATCCTTCTGTTGTTGTCCAATATCTGCTATGGAATTCTCGAACTGTGAAATCAATTTTTCTATTTGTTGATCCAAACCAGTTTGAGAGGGCTTTTTTTCTTTCGAGATCCTCGGTTCATCCTCATAGTGACGTGCATGCTGACGTGCTTGTACATTTCGAAGGACTTCCTCATATTCAATGACCAATTGAGTTGTTTCCTGAACAAGAGAACTCACTTGAGTAAATTCACCTTGCAATCTTGCTTGTTTATCAACTTCTTTGTACACTTCCCACTGTTCATGTAGATCATTACAAATTTCTCTTAACTCCTGGAACGCATCTAACATCTTGTTGTATAACAGCTTCACTTTCTTTTCGTCAATACTTTTGTCCTCAATTCCACTGATGAGTTCATCTCTCATGTCGTAAATAAAACTCCGCAACTTGTTCTTCTGATATCGTAAGCCACTCATCTTGTTGAACCTCGCTCTGCTACCAATGTTTAGCAGAGTTTTATTGGATCTCGTGGAAGCGTTGAACCTTACACTTGAACTTGATCTGGATTAAATTGAACTTGATCTGAACTGAACGAATTTCCGGAACTACTAAAATCTCCAACAACAAATACTAACAACAAATGCTAACAACAACGGTTCTTAAATAGGTTTTAACTATGTGGTCTAGAATATTCTTTGTGTCTATTTTAAGCAAATTAATCATGGCATTACTAATACATATTTTCATATTTAGTGAAATCAGCATTATATTTCTTTAAAGTCGGTGTCACAGCTGCAATCTTTAGGACATCAGGCATAACTCCAGTAGATAAAGATGTATTCACTATGTTAGTCAACATGGGTGTTAGTAAATTGAAACATTCCTTCATTACCACTGCAGGCAGAGGATCAAGTACACAGGATTTATTGATAGATCTCAATGCAAGTCCCTTGATGTTATCATAACTGACATTAATAAAGTGTGAGAACACAGAGTTGCATTCCACGTGGTTACCAAGAGTCACATCATTAGCATCATTACCTTGTGCAGAATTCTTGTCTATCAGTGTGGCATGGATGCGATCAATCTTGTCAATGAAATATTCAACAAATGAATTAGCTAGTGCATCACTACAAAAAGATGGATACCATGCAGTTGATTGCTTTTGTAGTAGTTTTTTTACTGTATTAAACAAAACCCGTTGATCAGTTGAGTTTTCAGTAATGATGGTAGTGTAGTAAGAGGATTTCAGCGACTTGATTAAATTATTTACAACACAGCACTGACGAGTATATTCTTGTCGATTAGCCTGCAGCCTGGTTCTTCGCCATTTTCTTTCTGGGCGTCGTCGCTTACGCTTCTCTACAGATACCTCATTAGTGTACCATGGAGCAGCAGGCCTAATAGTAACAACTCGGCGCTTGGCAGGAGCATGCTTGTCTATTACTGATCTTAATAAGGTGTCATAACGTTGAACTAGATGATCAAGATCGCCAGAAGGATCAATAACGAGAGGGCAGTCAGCAACATCACTAAGAAAAGACTCCATATCAAGAGACCGAAGGTTCCGATAGAAGATAACTTCCTTCCTAAACTGGGGCTTCCTTATGGAGACATCACACATTACAGCCGAATGATCAGAGATGTTAGGATCATAGACTTTGATATTATTGAGCATGTTATCATCAGACTTGTTTTAAGTAAGTCAAGAGTATGGCCATTGCAGTGAGTCCCAGCACAGACACGTTCAAGGTCAAAGGATTCCAAGATATCAGTAAAACGTTTGGCATTTACATCATTTTGACAATCCATATGCAAGTTAAAGTCACCAGTAATTAGGACTCGATCAGAAGACTCCACAGTTGCAGATTCAAGTAGATGTGAGAATTCCTCAAAGAATCGATTGCGAGAGGAATTATCAGGTGGACGATAGATGACTTAGATCCTGACAGTATATAGGCTCCATAGACAAACATCCATGATTTCAAATGTATCATAATCGACTGTTAATGAAGTGTTGATGTTCAGCACATCCTTAAATAACATACCAACACCACCTCCTCTTCCTTGTTTCCTGCGAACACGTACGAATCTATAACCAGTTGGACATAGTGTTCCACTCTCAACATCATCCATATTGTGTAGTCTCAGCCAAGTCTCTGTAAGAGCTAGAATATCTACATTAAAATCTACCACAAAATCCTTAACCTCCATCGTCTTATTACGCACAGAGTGTGTGTTCAATCCCAGTTGCCAAGACAAAGTAGTTTCAGATATTCTCTCCCACAAGATGTGTATGGAAATTTCCATGTACATCCCAGTTGCTTAGACGAAGTAGTTTCAGATATTCTTGGCCACAAGGTATCTATGGACATTTCCATGTACACCCCAGTTGCCAAGACAAAGTAGTTTCAGACATTCTCTGCCACAAGATGTGTCTGGAAATTTCCATGTACATCCCTGTTGCCTAGATAAAATAGTTCCAGGTATTCTTTGCCACAAGGTGTCTAATAGATAGAAATTTCCATGTAAAATACACAATGAAAGAACGTGGGGAACTTGTTATGGAGGAAATGTTCTTAAATGTTAAGGTTTCCACTCAAGACTTTTCTAGGTAATTTATAATTAACGAAACGAAATCTCGGCAAATGTTTCAAGGCAAATGCTAGACATTAAACATGTCTCAAAAAGTTTTAGGAATTATGTCTGCATGATCTTTGCTTCACCACTTAAAGAAAAAAGAATAAACCGCAAAGTTTCACTCCGCATCAGTGCCTGACGCTGATGATCTTGCATTGCTCAGTTTTGTGATCTCCATGTTGAATACACTGACTGGATCTTGTTTGTCGATGTTGAACAAGCAAAGCTATATTTTATAAAAGCAATCCATGATGTAAGCAGAGCGTGGTGTCATTCTATGGTTAATTCACTTATGTACCTGAAAAAAATATTTCAATGGCTTTGGGAGTACTTATCAGCCCAAAATAGATTTAATTAGAGTGTCTGGTCCATAGAGTGGCTTCCATACAGTTTTTTCCAAAACTGGCCATAGATTTTTGCTTATTTTTTTACTATTTCACGAAGACAACACTCTCAACAACTCATTCAGAACAAAATAGCCATTCCTTGGTGGATTAAGCTTGGCGTCAATGAAAATCCGCTATTTATCAATGTGCCCGCACTACTGTGCGCCCAACTGATGCAAGAAACTATGCGCTGTATGGTTGTGCAATGCAAAACCAGGGAATCACCTACAGAAGAATTAGAGAGATGCATATCATTCTATTGACTACCTGAAGTTGTGGACTGGATCACTGTAAATTGTGCATTACTGTAATAACACGTTGAGGAAAATCAAAGACTGCAAGCAGGAGAAAAATAAGCAGGAATCCAAGTAGCTTGAGCCTGTGAACTGCCCAACTCAAGCAGCATCCCTCTGGGTTGTATGAAGACCTCTATGAAGTGTCTCATGAGATCTTGCTCTTTCTTGGCGACAAACCAATTTGTGGCACTCCTTGAAGTTGTGCCAGCAAAAAGGACTGCAATCTTTTCTACTGCATTTTGTGAGTCCAGTGCCAGCTGTTTAATAAGAAAAGTTTAATAAAGAACATTATCAGAGAGAAAACTTAGCTTAAGTCAGACTTAAGGTAGCTTAAGTCACTGACAATAATGTACAGGTGATTAAGTGGTCATCATTGTTGACTTCTCATCATTGCAAGGTTATAAATATGTTTGCTAAAGATGGGTCACGAATCCTTGAAAAACAGCATAAATAATGAGAAAAATAATATTCTTGTTCTCATTAGTTCATTGGTTAATCATAGTCTATTACAGGGCTTCTGATAGGATGCACAGAAAATTAAAGATAATGCGGAATTTTTGGCCATATTATGCGTAACCATGCATTGATTATGCGGAAATTACACAAATTTAAACAATTTATAGAACTAATAATTAGGCCCGTCCAATGGATTTACATGCTTAAGGTAAATCAGGACTCGAAATTGCGACCAATACAGTCGCATTTCCGACTGAATTTTTTCCCTTTGTGATATCTGGACGAGTTGCCAATTTGCGACCAGCTTCCACCGTTAACTTAGTAAAGGGTAAGTAATCGGCACTATGCGGAAACATTTGCTGAAATACATGAAGCGATACAAAAATATTTTGTTTCTCGTCATGAATTTTGTTTCATTTAGGAGATATGGAGCAAAAATGTGATGCGGTTGAACCACAATCTACTCCCTCCATCATTCACCATTTTCAGCGGTTTTTTACACATACGTATTACAGGCTCCTATTTTGTTTTGTATCCTTCTTTTAAAAATGATGCATTTTAATTTCCTAATATATAGATTTAGCCAAGCCTAAAAGCGGAGCTCCCGGCTTGTTTACTTTTACTGGCTGTAGGATTAGTGAAAATAAAAAGCTTTGGAACTGTCCGCCTTTTGGTTTTCCTGGAAATTGCTTAATTATGTAACATTATATTCGCTGCCTAACTAGTGAATTCCACAGTTAATTTCACCTGAAAAACCGACTGATCGCATGAATCACGAAGGGACGAGTGTGATATCGGTTTTTCCAGCGAAATCTACTGTCGAATTCACCAGTTAGGCAATTAATTTTTCTTGAATCACAGGAGTTTTAAAAGAAAACAAGCAAATCCTCAGCAAGCGAACGGAAAAAAGCCATTTCAGAGTCGACTGTCAAACGCCAGTGAATAGGAATCACGCTAAAATTATAAATCACAGACGTACTATAGCTCGTGATGTGACAGAACGTCTTTGTCGGTTCCAGGTCAAAAAAGGAGCTTTATTGATGTAGTTCATTTATTCCACTTTATCTTTGGAAACGAGATCATTTACAATTCGATGTATTTCATTGAAACACGCCAGCTTGGCTTAGAACCAGAATCGGCTAGAAAGGACAAACTTCAAACAAGATCTCCAACAAATTACCTGTAAAAAACAAACTTCTGAAAACCCAAGCTGGTCATGTTTCTCCTTATACGTTTACGAGAACTCATTGCGATTACATTTTAAGAACATAAGTGCACAATTCTTGTCACTGTCGAGGCACATCGAAAAACAGTTAGGCAAGCTGAGTAAAAAAACTTCTTGTTCACACGCATTTTAAGGCCAAACAAACCAGCAACAGATCGATTATTTCTGTCCAAAAAAAAACCAGATGATTGTTATTCAATTCCAGTTAACAATAAAAGTTCGAGTTTCATTCCTGAACAAGGGAAAAAAAGACTAAACCACGTTTTAGAAATACGCACACTACAAAAAGAAGTTGCTTACTTTTAGTAACTAACTCTTTAAATAAGTAGTATGACTACCCTTGATTTAAGAATATGCTTCTTATTTTGAAACATAAATACTTATATTAAGGCATAGAACTTGATTTTAGGATGAAAATTCCAATTTAAGGTTGTTGTAGGAAAAGCGAACTTATTTTAAGGACATATCTCCCTATTGTAACTCTTGAATTAAGAAGGTGCTTCTTATTTGAAAAAATGGGTCCCTTAAGCTACAAATAGCTGGTTTAATTCAAGAGCCTTATTCTTAATTTGAGAATAGCAAACTTACATTACGGGACCTGCTAATATAAAGGCTAAACTTGATCGATTGAAGGTCACATCTGCTTGTAGAGCCTGTATTCATTTTTACAACCCTGAATTCCACATTTAATGTGAAAATGTTCTTTATTTTTATGCTGTAAATAGAAATGAGTGAGTAATTCACTTAACAAAAGGCAAATAAAAACGCCAGAAAACAGCCTACATTTCCAAAAAACGCGACATCACGGCCTGCAGGATAAACAAGACGAGAAGACCAGGAGACGATAGATCATGTGACTCCTATATCACATTCCGTTGGTTTTCCCGCCAGAGTTGGCAAAGAGAAGGTGGTAATATTTTTCGGGCTGGTGTTCCTTTCTTTGTCTTAAAGGTAATTAGTTTTAATTTACTCCTTGAAAACATGAACAGTGGGCATTCAGAAGTTAATTCTGAGGACATGACAAGTGTGAGCTCTAACGAAGAAAGCAGTGGTAACTATTTATATTTAGCACCTTCAGTCATATGTGACTAACATGACTAAAATATATACATTGTGTTGTTTGCAAGGTAATTCTTGATCACGGTTGTCTATTCTCTGTGATTGACATTGCAAGTACAAACATTTCACACAAACCTTTCATAGCAAGGACAAGTTGAGATGGGATGTAAAGTGGAAAACATAGTGCAGTGGATTACATAGTATAAAAGGCAGATTATCGCAAAGGAAATACAAAATAGCAGACCCCCCTTATTACTTTGTAGGAGAGGTTTTTAAACAAATTCAGTGTCAGTGAGTTTTTATTTTTATTTTGCCAATTGCTATCACTTTTCACTGGCAGGACTTGGAATGGAAGTGGATGATGCAGTCACCATTGAGAGAAACAAAAGCAAACTTAAAGCAGAGCTTGCAAAAGGAAAATGGAACACTAAAACTGTCTTGGAGCTCTTAAAATTGACCTTTGTTGAGCGTCGAAAAGAAATGTTGAAGAATGATGCATGAATTAGAGTCCGACGAGCATTGGATGAATATAGATGCTTAAGTCATCAAGTAGAGCTATGTCATTGATCCTTTTATCATTTGGGTTTATAGGTCGTTTTTTTGCATTTGAACACATATGTGCCTTGTGTATGCAAGCTCAAATTATCAGTTTGTGTTTTGGCCTTTGAATTAGCATTCTTAACTCTTGATAGTTCAAAACACAATATACACAATAAAACTCTCTTTCACTCACACATTTACAATTTTATAACAGTGGAATAAAGATACAAAAAAAGAAAACGTTTGAATTTGAGGGTGTATGCAGTAGGCTCAGGGGAAGGCAACACTTTTTTGTCACCCTTTGTCTTGGTGTGGCCCATAAAACAGGTTTTAGTGTCAGAACTTCTCGCTTACTTGAATGTTTTAGTAAGAGTTTTTTGCAGTGTCATTTGCTAGTACATCTTGAAAAAATACAACACGTTTACCTTTTTTGAAATATTTTCTCAGTACAATAAACTAGCAAGGTAGCAAGGTAAAAAAGGTCTTCCTATTCTGGAATTGGTATACTTAACTGGGGTCTGAAAGTACATAGAAACCAACCAAAAACTGAAATGAAATGTTGTAAAACAGACTTAAAATGTGTCTTTGAAATATTTTGGTTCCTGGGTTGCTGTAATGCTCTGTTCCTGTTAAAATTTAACTAGAGAAATGTTCAGTTTTTGGAGGTATTTACTGCAATCATACCTGTTGATTTTAATTTACATTTGTAAGGTTTAATTACCTCAAAGGGAGTGACAGGATTGAAATGTGTTAACGTTCTACAAATGTTGGTCTTCCTAATAATATGTATCAAACTTTTGCTCTTAATAATAATATGTATTCAACTTTTGCTCTTAAACCAAAGGAAATGTAATATTGTTCTTGAATGAAGGGAATTAATTTACTGTTTGACGAGTGTTGTTTGTATTTTTAGAGTTAATTAGTCTTGAATTCCTCAGTTTTAGATTGCACGACTTTCTCAGAAAATTAAAGAGCAAAGTTTTTTATCTTTTTTGATCTGTGCTTCCATCATTTTCCATGTATAATAAGTTGTTGTTACATATGTATTTCTTTCAATGGGCTTATTATAAGCCTGGAATAATAGCCATATTGAAGAAAGGCTTTTACTGTGATAAAACGTTGACAAACAAGGTCTCGAAGGAAGAGTTTTGGTATCTTACAACAAGCGTATCAAATTGTTATGTTTTAAGGAAGATGGCTCCTTAAAGTTGAAGAGTTGGCTCTTGCTTTGTGGGAGGTGGTTCCTTAAAAAAGTAAGGGACAGTGTCTTGATTGAAGAGTGTTCATCCAAAAATAGGGATATCAGAATGTTTTGATTTAAGAGATATGGCCCCTTAATAGTTGAACAACAAGTTCTTGATTTTAGATTGCATTTTCTTAATATAAGGATTTTAGTGTACCTTGTTTTAAGAAAAACAGGTACTTATATTATTAACAAATAGTCCCTTAATTCAAGACAGCAGTTTCTTAAAATAAGGTTGTCTAGTTTACCCTGTTTTAAGGAAGGTGGTCCTTACCTATCTGACGCAAATTTAAGTAGTGTTTTCTCTTAAATTAAGTGACTTCTTTTTGTAGTGCATCCACTTGAAATAACTCGTCCCTAGAAGTAACACACGGTTTAGTGTCCAAGAAAAGAATTTGTGGGGTAACTTCTTCCACCAACTTTAAGCTATTACTGGTGTACCGTTTTGTCGTTCTCGTTCTCTTTCTCTCTTCTTTCGTTTCTGTTCTTCTGACATAGGCCATCCAGGCATCTTGCAACCTTAGTAGATTCGAAATGAAAATAATCTTAAGACATACCAAAAACTGCAATTCAGAGCAAAAAGCAGCCCTAAACAAATTAAAAATAAACACTCAGCTTTAAGGTTATATCCCTCCAATGCTTGACTTGAATAACTACAGCTCTATTATGTTAAACCTGGATTGAAACTGCTATGTCACAACAGTTATTCAGCGGTGTTACCTTTTTACATGCGCACGCATGCCATGTGCCTTTTCAGCAGTATTTGAGAGATCGCCATGTTTAATAAAACTACTTGACTGTTGCGTTAGAGAACGATTCCATTCTCTGTCGTGAGACACAACAGATTGGCGACGAGGATTTTACACAGTGAGAAGAAACTAGTGAACATCATACGATAATGATGTCAATTGGAAAGATCGAAGCTTTCGACCAAACTACGGACAATTGGGATGCGTACGTAGAGCGAGTGGAACAGTATTTCATCGCTAACGAAATCAAGAAAGAAAAACACACAGTGGTGATACTTAGCCTTATGGGGAACAAAACATATATATTATTACGCAGTTTGTGTGCACCAGAAAAACCATCTTCCTTGACCTTCGACGCGATTGTTGCTACCCTACAACAACATCTGTGCCCCAAACCACTACTTATCGCAGAGAGGTTCCGTTTTCACAAACGCCATCAGCTCGAAGGTGAAACCGTAAGTGCCTACCTAGCTGAATTAAAGACACTCTCCCTTCACTGTGAATTCGGCACAAATTTAGATGACTCGCTGAGGGATAGAATGGTGTGCGGACTAAACAACGCACTTATCCAGAAGCGACTACTTTCCGAGCGTGATTTGACATTAACCAAGGCGACACAAATTGCCTTATCGATGGAAGCAGCGGCAAAAGACTCACTTGAGTTACAAGGGAAGAATGAGTCAGAAATACACAAACTGAGCAAGGAAAAAGGGAAAGTGGAGAATGCGAGAGATGAGGTATGGTCTAAACGACGTTGTTACCGATGTGGATCCAATTTACATTCATCAGAAGAGTGCCATTTTAAGAATGCGAACTGCCGTAAGTGCGGGAAAGTAGGACACATCCAACGAGTTTGCCGTTCAGGAAGGAATCAGCAGACCACCGATCGGGAAAAACCGAAGAAAGTGAACCAAAAATTACACTCTTTGGGGGTGGACAAAGAGCTGGATGATGACAGCTTAATAGGATCTTTAGAAGTCAATAACGTCAGACAGACAATCGATAATGTTATCTGGGTGGAACCAAAGGTGAATGGACAGAACCTAAAGATGGAGCTAGATACAGGTTCAGCGATATCCACACTACCCTTTCAGAAATACAAGGAATTGTTCCCAAAAACACCCCTCGTAAAGACAGAAGCCATTCTGAAGACATACTCAGGAGAAAGGCTTACACCCGAGGGCAAACTTGATGTTCGCGTGGAACACAACAACCAAGCCAAGGACTTGACATTGTATGTCGTAAACACGCACGGTCCCGCTCTGTTTGGGAGAGATTGGCTGCATCAAATCCAACTTGCCGGGAAGCTCATCTGTTCCATTGCACACATACAGCCGACACAGGAAACTCAGAAAAGATTAGAGAGGCTCCTTGAAGATTAAAAAAAAAAGTAAAGTCTCTGCTTACGAGCCAGAAGGCTCATCAGGCCGGCGCTTATCTCCGGTTTCTGTAGCATGAAGCGACTAGGAGCATTTATACTCCCCCCTGGATGGGATGCTAGTCCATCGCAGGGTTACCCCCAGCATTACGCCGGTACCCATTTATACACCTGGGTGGAGAGAGGCACCGTGAGAGTAAAGTGTCTTGCCCAAGAACACAACACAATGTCCCCGGCCAGGCCCCGAACCCAGACCACTCGATCCGGTGTCGAGCACACTAACCATGAGGCCACCGAAGATTACAGTGAAATAAGAACATGGTCTACGAGCAAACCGGGAAAAGTGCGAGTTCTTCCAAAAGAAAGTAACCTACTGTGGCCATGAAGTAGACAAGGATGGATTACACAAAACACAAGAGAAAGTTGATGCAGTTGTCAATGCCCCAAGGCCAGAGAATGTACAACAAGTTCGTTCATTTTTGGGACTAGTCAACTACTACCACAAGTTCCTGCCCAACCTAGCCACCACCTTAAACCCCTGAATCAGCTCTTAGAACAAGGTAAACAATGGAAGTGGACCACAGACTGTGAGGAAGCTTTCATAAAAGTGAAGGAGCTCATCGCGTCAGACATGGTCCTCACCCACTATGATCCCGGACGACCCTTAAGACTAGCCTGTGACGCATCACCAGTTGGCATTGGAGCTGTCTTGTCACACATTATGGATGACGGCTCCGAGAGACCCATCGCGTTTGCATCTCGCACCCTCAGTAAAACAGAGAAGAAATATTCTCAGATTGATAAGGAAGCATTGGCACTAGTGTGGGGAGTTAAGAAGTTCCACCTATACCTCTTTGGTCGCCATTTCACACTTGTAACGGACCATGAACCTCTGACTTCGATTTTCCATCCAAAGAAAGGGATACCAGCAATGACAGTTGCTCGCCTACAACGTTATGCGCTCTTCCTTGCAGGGTTTAACTACAGCATTGAATACAAGAACACCACCCAGCACGGAAATGCTGACGGGCTATCACGCCTACCTGTAACAAGGGACAATGAACGATGGACAGTGGACCCTGTGGAGGTTTTCCAAATGTCTCAGATAGACATCCTTCCAATCAGTGTGGGTGTGGGTATGATCCGCAACCCAAAGGGATCCGGTTTTATCACGTGTGTTAGAACATGCAAAGCAAGGGTGGCCAACAAAGTGCGAGGATGAGCTGGAACCATATTACAGAAGAAAAGATGAACTTACTGTCCAAGACAGCTGCCTGATGTGGGGAACACGCGTGATAACCCCGTCAAAGTACCAGGTTCAAGTATTGAATGAACTCCATAGTGGTCACCTTGGTGTTGTCAAGGTGAAAGCCTTGGCCAGAAGCTACGTGTGGTGGCCGGAGATGGATAAAGCAATTGAACAGATGACAAAAGAATGCACCGGCTGCCAACTCACCCAGAAAAACCCGGAAACCGCACCATTGCACTCGTGGGAATGGCCAGCTCGTCCCTGGCAACGGATACACGTTGATTTTGCTGGACCATTCTTAGGGGAAATGTTCCTCGTTGTTGTTGATGCACACTCCAAGTGGCCAGAAGTGGTAAAGATGAGTTCGACAACGGCCACGAAAACAGTTGAAGAATTGAGAAAGCTTTTTACTACCCACGGCTTACCAGAACAATTAGTCAGCGACAATGGGCCCCAATTCGTAGCCGAAGAATTTAGATCCTTCATGAGAAACAACGACATCAAACACATATGGTCAACGCCATACCACCCCGCTACGAATGGTTTGGCCGAGCGGTTCGTACAAACGTTCAAACAAGCTCTGCGGGCAGCAGCAACCGAAAGGAATCCACTCTCCTGGAAACTGGCGAACTTCTTACTAGCCTATAGAACAACACCCCGTGCAACAACAGGGGAGACGCCAGCAATGCTACTCATGGGAAGGAATATTCGGACAAGACTTGATGCACTAAAGCCCAACATACGGAAGAGAGTAGAGGATAAGCAGCAAGACCTGGAGTTGAGTCTAAGCAATAGACACAGACGCAAGCTGGATGTAGGTCAAGAAGTTGTTGCCCGAGACTATCGTGGCGGAAACAAGTGGATGCCTGGGGTCATAACAGCTCAGAGGGGACCCTTAACATATGAAGTTAGAATTGCACCCAACACAGTTTGGCGGAGACACATTGATCAACTCAAGGGGTCTGCCCTGCCCCTAAGATCTGACCAAGGGGGGCGAACAACAGCAACAGAGCCCAGCTGTGTTCACAGCTATCCCACAAACAGCAAGCAATATTGGAAGAGAAGTTCCGCAGTTCCCGACACCTGACAACATTGAGGGTTCAAGTACAGAGGAACATATCAGCGCCACCCCTGTCAGTACCGCAAGGGACCAGGCGACTGTTGCCCTTAGCAGCACGGGGACACCGGCTAGACGTTATCCGACTCGGTTACGGAAACCACCTGAAAGACTGAACTTATAACTGACTTTGCTTGTTTGTTGAAACTGCTCGTATGTAATTGGGGGGAGGGATGCTATGTCACAACAGTTATTCAGCGGTGTTACCTTCTTACATGCGCACGCATGCCATGTGCCTTTTCAGCAGTATTTGAGAGATCGCCATGTTTAATAAAACTACTTGACTGTTGCGTTAGAGAACGAGTCCATTCTCTGTCGTGAGACACAACAGAAACTAGCGAAAAATGCAAGAAAAATATATTTTCCAATCCGTACCTGAACACAAAAAGCATCGCCTGTCAAGAGCTTTGCTGACGTAGCATGGCTGTGTAGCCGCGTCGAGCCACAGAAAGAGCGCGAAAAGTTAAGCCTCGTTCAGGTGTGAGTGCGAGTGTCTGACATGGCTTGAGCCTCCGATCCAGTCAACAACCAGTCCCAGGTCAGTGGTCAACTTTAAAAAAAGAACAGCTGACCTCAATAAGGTCTAACTTGAGCCCGCAATATGGTCATGTGATACTGGTCAGCGGATACCTTGTTTTGACAAGTGTCAATTGACCATACCATTGATGTCCAATATCAACGATGTATGCTGTAAACTAGCTATAGTGTAAACTGGAGTATTGCCTCCTCGATGAGCTCTAAAGTCGAGCCCGTGATATGGTTACGTGATACTGGTCACATTGGCATACATGGAGGGGCGGACGGAAGTACGTACGGACGTTCATGACGTCATGGCCATAAAACCAAATTTTCTCACATCCATGGGTTACCATGTTTTGTTAGCTATGGTGCTCAGCGCGCGCGGAGCTCTGCTACTAAATTTTCATACCTTATTGCATCTTTTTTAAAAATTTCGAGCCTAGGGTATGTTGTGAAAACGGTTTAACTAGAGTCCAGGCTCATTGCTGAAAAATGTATGGAAACTGCTTACGAACATTCATGTTGCAAACGAAATGGCGTGTTTTGCTTCAATGTTCAGGAAAATAAGCGTTTCAAAGTAGTCAATCTCTTTGGCTTTTGTGTTTGTGAGGATGGTAAGCAGCTGCTTTATCACTAATATCAGGCATTTCTTCAGTTTTATGCGCAAAATATCGTAATTATGCGGAGGATGCGGATTTTAGGGAATTATGCGGATTGCCGCATCCTGTCAGATGCCATGCTATTACCATAGATAATCATTATCTCCTTCCACTTTGCTGTTAATAGATATGCTGAGATTTGTTAGGACAGGCAAAGTCAGTAACACAAAGTGCAGTGTATTGTACTGAGGCTTGAGAGTTCTTAAAGAATACCAAAATTATTAGTAATGTCGAGATTCTTAAAATCATCACCAATCCTCCTCTCTAAAAAATTATCAAAATATATAGTGAGTCTATTTATTTTTTTGTTCCACTGTAAGGGTTGAGTCTGTGGGTTTCTAATTTACAGTGTACTAGCCAACATGTTAAAGGAAAATCTGTCTGGGTCACCTTCGTTGCAAATACATGTAGCATTCACACACTAGTCTGATACCTTGGGCAGACATTCCACTCCAGGTCACATACATAATGTGACCCTTGCCAGCTGGGGTGCATCCTTCAAAGAGGCTTGGATCTGGCTACTTTCTTATCACAATAATGTAGTTTGAAAGTTGATTCAGACCACAGATTTGTCTGATCACCGATTCAATTTTCTCCTCACACCAGGTCTAGAAGTAGATATAAATAGCAACTTATATCAATACCCTATAACCGAAATTAAAGTATTTTACAGTGATGTACTTGCGACTTAATTTAGTAATACTCCTTATGAATGGCATTGACCCACTAATTAAAGAAAAGGTTTGCACAGTGTTGAACTTACTGGTTGGTCCTGTATCACTGTGAGGCCTGCGCCATTAAATGGGATGTTCCTTAGGAGTTCTGAAGTGATTTTATGTCCCTCAGATCTTAAAGCACAATACCATGTTCCATTAATTTTACACAGTGTGGAGTGGCCTTCAATGAAAAAGAGCAGTCAAATTATGTTAGTGATGGCAACTAAAGTACACTCCCACTGAATAATTATCATCAATAAAATGCACATGTACAATGTACATGTAATGTATGATAGTGTTTGTTAACAACTGTCTGCTGTAGTAATCACAATTCTATGGATGCATTAAAACCTAAGAATTACCACTCTTGCCATTATCTTGCGCTGGCACTTCTGCTTGCAAGGCTCTTTCAGTAAGTGCCATGAACTCCCTGTCTGCCTTTCGTTTGTGAACTGAGCCAATAAACTGCTGGAGGAGCTCTTCTGATGTAAAATCTGGAAACCTTAATTATTGATAAAGACTGTGTTAAAGTATGAATAAGGTAGACTGGCCCAATAAACAAAACTTAATAATCACAGAATACCAGCTGTACACACAAGTATTTAGAATGGGTCATCAAAGATGTATTATGTTATGTCTGAAAAGAGAGGAGGTATGCTACACAAGATTACAGAAAAAAACTTACACCACAACACAGAAAGTGTTTAGCTAAATTTCAGTTGTATGCATTAATTTGTGTAAGTATATTTCTTATGGTACATGTACAGGCTTTGTCTTGCCTATGTCACCTGTCTAATGCTTCCTCCCAGGATTCACAACCTGCTTTTTTTTCAAACTCTGTCTTCGGAGCTGCTATGTTCTTTATCTCCATAGCTCTAAGCTTCATTTTTGCAAATGACATTTCCCCATCTCCAACTTTTGCCAACAAAGCTTTCAGGCTGTCTGTAACTAGCCCACGAATGCATTTAAACTTGGAACCAAGTTTGGTTGTTGCATCGCTCCACATATAAGCTTCTTTGCTTGACTAACACTGCTTGTCTGGTCTTTTACTTTAAATTCTTCAAAGGTTTTGAAAACCTTTTCCAAAATGGAGAATACTTCCTTCTCTAGTCCACTGAGAAGAAATATGAATTCAAGAGACTCCTAAAAGACATTCTCATTTTATACATGTTCTTTTTAAACAAGTATTCTTCTACGCTTTTACAATCACTCAACAAAATATTGATGGCTTATGGTTAAATTTATCGAAAAGAGCAACTATTACTAACAGTAATCTTTCCTTCAACATTTCAAGGCCTGCAGCATGGTAAGTAAAAAAACAAAACAATTGTTTGGCTCTGGCCATGCTGAGCAACTAAAAAAAAAACATTTTTGCATTGGCACAACCTTAGAAATAGAACAATTATGAATTACCTTAGAATTAATGAAAGCACTGCAATACCTTTTCCGCTCTGCATTCTTTTGCCCTCCAAATTCATCTTGCAAAAGTGAATGGCACAACTTTATTATAAATTAATGTCAAATAAATTGTGTTAGGATAGTGGAAAGTTGACTTGTCCAGTTGTCAATTATTTGGTGGTAGGGAGGGGGATGAAGGGGGAAGGGGTGGCGGTTTGAAGGTGGTGTAAATGAAAAAAATTATTGTTATTACAGGCATATAACTTGTGGATTACAGTTGAATCCCAAACTCAAATCTGCATCAGACAATTATTGGTTTAAGTCACAAATCAGGTTCTAGATTAGGACTCAACTGTGTATGTTTTATGGTGTGAACTTCTAAAGTACTCAATATTTTTTAGGCTTATGCAAACAATAATATTACTATTACATTATACATGTACAGGACGCTACAACATAGCTAGAAATTAAATGTAACAAATGACTGTTGACATCGCCCAAAGTTAGCATGATCCTTGTGTAAAGTTAACATACAAAATGTGTGGGAACAAAAAAATTGGAAAAAACGGAAAAGAAACATCGAACTAAAGCACATTTTAAAGGCAAACTTCTGCATTTGAAGGCACATATGATAAAATCTGCACTTTGGATTTGATACACGTACCTTTTTTTGTGTAGTCATTTCATGCTGGAATTGGTCCATCCTGTTGTGCTTGTATGCCATCCTCAGGGCCTCTGCTTTTGGCATTTCTTAAAAAAAAATATTAAAAAAATTATAATAATAATCACTTTATTTAAGTCTCAAGGTTATTTAGCCAAGCACTAATTGGGGGAGACTGCAAATCAACTGAAATCAGAACAAATGAAATGTTGGTTTTTGAGGAAAGGGGAAAACCTGAGTTCCGGGAGGAAAAATCTCTTGGAGCTAGCAGTGTTGCAGCTCTCGTAACCTGCTATTGTTTCTCAGTATATACTAAAACAGTGGATAGCATTGAACGTGCAGGCTGATTGGCAATTCAAACTACAGATATCCTTTGCTATTCACCTCTGAGCGATTCTCGAGAAATTTGCGCCCAAAAATGGCGTAATCTTTGCAGGTATAAATGAGTTAAAATCATTTTTTTTGTGCTATATTATCTTACTGTTTTAGTATACACTGAAACAACTATTCACCTATGTGTCAGTGGTTAGTGGTAGATATTTACTTTGACGCTTCACGGGTTGGTAAATATCCACCACTAGCTATCTTTATTTTGGTGGTGAATAGCTGCCCATTATTGGGCTCATCCTCGGTGTAAAAACTTGTGAAACTCACAGATGACGTAACACCAAGCTAAACAAAAGAGACAAAAAACATCAAACAATAACCTTAGCCTACCACGAGCTAGCAAAACAAACAAAAAGTTTCACAGGTTTTTACACCGAGGTAACCCCAATTATTATATTTATAAGCAGCTTCTATCGTTCTTCCTGCTCCCAAAAGAGTAATATAATTGATTCAATAGTTATTAGTATCAGTGCTTGGTGGAGAAGACAGTTGGCATTTCAACAAAGCAGCAAAATATATACCTTTTGTATTAACCAATAACAACGAAATCTTCTTATCGGCTACGTATAATGTCGGCATTGCCAAGGCGCCTTCACACAGCTTAAACTGAACAATTAATATACCTGTAGGTTCAAGACTTAAAGAATAATGTACTTGAACTAACCAGAAAATAGTACAGCCTCTGTATATTCGTTCTGGGAACAGTATGGCTTTTCCACCTGGATTGCTTGCATCACAGCTCTACGATGGTTGCCACCAATCACTTCTAACTCGTACGAATCCAGCATTTCCTCCCTAAAGTCAGGAGGTGTTTGAAGACCTTTCACTATCACCAACAGAGGCTTTAAGCCAAGCAGAACCTCGTTCTCTTTGAATTCCCTTATAAGGGATTTCCCAAATACGTCGTCGATGTCCCGAAGCATGTAGGCTTTCCTTGGGGCCTTAAGACTTGAAACCAGAACTTTTCGGGGACCTATAAAATACTAAAAAAGTTAGGGATGTAGTATTATAAAAGACACATAGTTACATCATAGGCAGCCCAAGTTCGCGTCACTAGCGAGCAGGTAATAATTAATATTTTACAGTTAACGGTAAAATAAGCACCAAAACGCACAAGAATACACCAGAGTTGAGTCAGTTGTATTCATTTTATTGAATGAACGTTAAATTGAGCGGTTTTCTTAAGGCTTCATAATCGACGGTATTTTATTTCCCATACAAAGTCTTATAACGCATTTAAATTCTCAATGGCTGCCTGTAACCCAATACCGCTTGCACTCAAAGGTCATCTTCCCACTATCAATTAATTATTACATGCTCTCTAGTGATGCGAATTTGGGCTGCTTGTGGTTACATGTACATCATGACTGAATTGGGGGGTCTTGATATCTTGAGGCAAAGAAAATAAGTTTCCAAATACTTATGTAAAGATATCGCATAATATTGATGAGATGAATTCAGTAATACATCATCTTCATCTGCACTGGAAGTGGACTGGTTGGTTGATGCTGCAGGAGGGCTGGAATTTATCATTGTGGTGGAGGTGCTGCTGGTCCTGGTGCCGACGTTTGATGACATAGCATGGACGTGCGAGGACCCAGGAGTGTTAAGAGATCCTGTGGCACAAGAGTTTGTTTCGGTTCGCGGCCTTTTAGTTTTGTAAATGTCATTTTCACAAGCAACAGTACTTTTCCTTTTACCAGCCCTTGATTCACAGAACTCAACAGCCAATAGCTCTGACGCTAGTTGTCCAAATTTGGAGACATTGGCAATTTCCAAAAACAGCTGTTTATTAAGCTCGTCTGCTGCATTAAAAAACGAGAGGTCGAGAAGAAGGCTTTTATCAGAATAGTATTTCACCCGAAAAGCAGAAAAACACCGATTTTATGACAGAACAGCCCAATCTCATGCTCTCAGAACCTGAAAGTAAACAACGTGGTGACCTAATGTCGGTTTAGCGGAAATATCGTTGACGTCACCTATTGTCATTAATATGCCAGCCAGAGCCTCATTGACTATTGAAACTAAAGGTCTTTTGATTCTCTTTTGATTTGACTAACAAATGCAATGTTTGTATTGTTAACAGATATCCTCCCTAGGATATTATTTGATAAATATTTCTTTGATTTGATTTCATTTGTGCACGACCCCAGAAGCTATTCATCTTTAAACATCATTGTGTGAAAATAAAGTTCCATTATTGTTATTATTATTTATTATGTGGAACTCTCTTGTTGGTGCAAGTTTCCTTTGAGCTGGATGATAAGTCCCAAGACAAAGAAAAAAAAAAGCCGCACAAACGAGAAGGGCCCATACGCACTAGGCAAATATTTGTCAATTTGCGAAAAAATCTTCATCGGTGCATTCCGTGAATTTTTTTCCAACCAAACTTCGGAGGCGCCATCATCCGGCTGCGGAGCCATAATCGAAGGGAAACGTCAATCAAGTGATCTAGCGAACTGTCATCATTATTGACAGGAGACAAGATTAAAACTTTCCCGCAAAGAGCACTCAAATGGTTCAATTTCAAAGAGATTGACACTTTGTGGTTCACCAATATTTTGTTATTTTCCAATGCTACAGTATATGATAATCATATTGAAAGTTAGGTAGAGACAAAATTTTTGTCTAGATTTTTGGTAGGGCTAAACTAATTCTGTCATTCTGTCACGTCCAAGGGCGAAAAAAAGGACCATGACACTTTCACAATGTCCGCATACTGCGCTTCACTCATATTTGTAGCTCCTTTTCGTATCTTTTCTTTCCTATTTTAACCCCTACCCTTCCTTCCTTTCATGGGGTTACTGACAATTAAATCTTCTGCTTAAACTACATCGGTCAACTTGATGGTGGAAGCTCCAGTAACTGGACACGTTCGAGACACTTACCTAGTGTCTTCTGCAAAAAACAAGGAGAGCCTGGTTGCAGGTCTACCTATGAGATTTATGTTGCAGTTGAGGCAAAAATTTTGAAAGACATACATACCTTGATCTTGCCGGAATAATCTGTACATTTTATCTGAACCACACTCTCTGGATCAGTGCCATCTTGTGCCTGAATAGGTGTTTTGTTGTGGGCATACAATGTACAAACCTCTCCGTTTCTTTCCTTAGTGAAGTACCACTTTGTGCCAGCATGCTGTTTTCTGCTATCTCTCGAAATGTTTTTTGATGATGACCCCTTTCCGCCTTGTCCATTCGCCATAATGAATGAAAATTAAACCTCAAAAAGATACCACTAACTGCTACTGTAACCGGTAACTTTGTCTCTGCAATGCAAGGAAATCGATATCCTTCAAAATGCATTTGTCCTATTGGTCACTTTTCTACATTGATGCTTTTATTGAATGACAAATTTTTATGTGACACGCGGTCGTACTAACGCTCGTGAGTTTATCGTTCTGGATTTTGAAAATACGATATAATGAATATGGATGACTCCGCCGCTAGCTCAATTGCAGAAGAGCCTTTGTCGCTCTCAATTCTTTCCAGTATTGCCGAAGAGGCTTTGGCGCTTTCATTATCAACTGATGACAAAGAATTCGAAGGTGGGGTTGCAAGAATTCCAGAACTTGAGGATGGAATATTTGAACCTCTTTTTAGTAGCACACCTGGGAAAAGGCAACGGGTATCATATGAAGATGGCTGTTTAGACTCCTCAACAACCGAGGAACCACTCTTGCCCAGAAGTAGTGTTTTAATACACAAACAAGAAACATCTTGCGGTGAAGAATCTTGAGATGACGATGGCGCTAAAACACTGGTTGACAATCAGTCTGAAGGCGAGATCTCGAGTAGCAATGAAAGGAAAACCAACAACAGAGCTGAAGGTAACATTTGAATTTCCAACTTGTTTAACTTGAGCGAACGAACGTTTTTCTTTATGTTTGAGGATGGTAGTAGTCAATGCAGAAACCGTGCTGTTGACCTAGGCGGAAAAGTCGAGGATTTCTTTGATGTTGTGAAAGTGACAGATCTTGTAGTGAAACGTAAAAAAGGTGGACCTTTGCCACTGGCAAAATTCACTGACACCTACTCGCACGGTCAAAGGGCATTAAACTGTTCCTCGAGAAGTTATTCTCCTCGATTTACTGAAAAAATCGTGGACATAGCTATCAAGAACAACATTTCAGTTCATACAAAAGAAGAATTTGACCAGCTTGTACTAAGCAGAAAACCGCATAGAAACAAAACCCTAATGATGCAAGACCGGAAACATGAGAAACTGAAAAAACTTAACCCTCCTTTCATCAAAGTGGAAGATCGTTCGAGGAAATTTTGTCCTATTTTTAAGGAATCCGTGAAGTGGCCGACGTTTGACGTCGAAGAAGATCAGGTTGTGTACCCGAGCAGTTCGTCGTAGAAAAAATGAAAAATAGCATTTATTGTGAACACTGTCAAGAGTACGTTTTCGAAAGCCATCTTGAAATGCACTGCGATGGGAAGCGCCATAAATCAATAACTGGAGAAGAAGGAGATTGGAGGCGCATTGATGCCTTAATATCAAAGTTACCTTCTCCCGAGGGAGAAAAAGTTATTATCTGCAGAATCAGAAAAAAACAGCGTTGAACAAGCACAGTTCCAACCTGATTAACGGTGCGCATAAGCTTAGTGCTATAAGGGGGGTAGTACTTAACTTCAGAAAGACAATGGTTTCTAAGGAAGCTCTTTAATCAAAGAGCCCTGCAAAAATGTTGCATGGATGGTTCTGTGAAGTAACTTTTTCAATGGCAACCTGACATCACTTCAATGGCACATGCGCAACTAGTCCCAGTCCTCGGATGTGCGTTTCAGTGAAAAACAGGTAAAAGCTCCTAGAAAAAGAAAGAAAGAGGTGGTTTTTTGATCAGATGGGAACGGTCTCATCATTTTTTTGTAAATGATATTCTGAAAAGCAAGTCAAAGGCAGGCCTTATAATGACGTCATCATTTTTTTTTTTAGGTAATTTCTTGTAAATTCCATTGTACAGATTTTGTGTTAGAATGTTATCATACTGTTGCGTTAAAAATTTGGTAAGAGCAATCATAGTTAACTAGCTGAGTTTTTAGGCGTTTTCTGTTTCAGTCACGTGATTTACCAAATGAGGTTGTGAGTCAAACCAGAGAAAGAACACACTTGACAAGAAAGGATAACTGTAGAGTTAAAGGGACCTGAGAAATGACTATTTGAAGGGGTTCATAGCAACAGTTTGGTAGTTTAGAGCCACCCTCCTTAATGCGGAATCTAATCCATCCATCCAAATTTCCAAACATAGTCGGGAAGATCAACTCCATAAATTGGAGTTTTTGTTTAGTTCACAGCTCAAACACCATTATGATATGTTTTTTGAAATTCTTCAGTAAAAAGATTTGTACAGATTCCATCAGCGACGAATGTACCATGGGAACCAAAGATGCTGATTGGTGGGTTAGTCACGCATCAGTTGATTTCGTCATCTGTGGTTGGCGTCGGAAGTTTGATTGATGGAAGCCAAAGCACAGTTTGGCTGTTGACGATTGAGGGTGAATTCCGCAGAATTATAAAAAATGCAGTAAGAAAAAACCCCATAACTTTGAATATATAGTTTCCGCCTATGCCTTTTTTGCTCTGGTGCATAAAAGCATGTCAGTTGACACAATGATAAAGCTGGTGAAAATCAAATAACTGAATACTTCGGGTTTGAGTTATTTTGTTTTATATCGCTATTAGCAGCACTGAATAAGCAAAACTGTACCTTTTTTAGTGAGTTTTCTAAGTGATGTTCTTCAATGAGAGAATAAAACATTACAATGAGAACTGCAGCTTGCTTGGTTCGATAGGTCTTCACTGTGACTAGAGACTCTTAGCTACACAAAGAAGTGTTCATCATCCACAATTAATGCTGGGGCACTTTTGAGGTCTATAATACTGTATAAAACAAGCTCCAAATGGTTCTTTATATACCAAGTGAAATTGGACAAACGCTTGTACACTGTACCACAGGAAACTCGCACACAACAACAAAACGTCATGCTAATCGGAAGAAGTGCTATGCAGAAACTCTGAAAGCAGGTAAGGCACTTGTTTACTGGTATGTACTCGTAAGAGATTTCACCTGAAAAGCAGAAAAACACCGATTTTATGACAGAACAGCCCAATCTCATGCTCTCAGAACCTGAAAGTAAACAACAACCTAATGTCAGTTTAGCGGAAATATCATTGACGTCACGTATTGTCATTAATGTGCCAGCCAGAGTCTCATTGGCTATCGAAACTAAAGGTCTTTTGATTCTCTTTTGATTTGACTAACAAAAGCAATGTTTGTGTTGTAAACAGATATCCCCCCTAGGATATTATTTGATAAATATTACTTTGATTTGATTTCATTTGTGCACGACCTCACAAGCTATTCAGCTTTAAACATTATCGTGTGAAAATAAAGTTCCATTATTATCACTATTATTATTTATTATGTGGAACTCAGACTGTCCGGCGGTCGTTTCTCAGGCCACATGCATAATTGCTGTCGTCATTTGGGCTGTCATAAAATGGACTAAAAGCGTTGTGTGACAACGCACAATGAATGTTTTCTGCTTCACCCTGCTCCTCTTATGTCTTTCTCTTTGAAATCTTGTAAGCCATTTAAGTAGGTCATTGTAGCCCATTGTGGGTCATTGTAGATCGCTGACAGTAGGTTATTGTAGATCACTTTAGGTCATTGTAGCTCATTGTATGCCATTGTAGGGCTCTTGTTGTAGCTCATTGTTGGTCATTAGCTAATTTTAGCTTACAATATACCTTATTGTAGGTCATTGAAGATCACTGTAGGTCATTGTAGGTCCTTGTAGCTCATTGTAGATCGTTGTAGGTAATTGTATGTCATTCCTTGTTTTAGTAGCTATGTGAATGAAGCATTTGCGTAAGCAGACTTAATAACTTCCAGTGGATAACCAGTTTTGAATAACCTTACTGAAATTACATGTATTCTTCTGGTTTTATTGTAGTTAAAGATGCTGGATGTTGTACTGAAAAATGTCTGGAGGCCATGGATCTGGCAGAGATGTGCATGATAAGGAAAAGTGTTCAGGGTACCTGTTCACTACAAAAGAGGCAGACATTACTTGTTTGTGGGTGCATGCCAAGCCAAATGAAAGGTGTGTTTTCATATTGCCTACAGTATACACAGTTTAAATACATAGCTCTCAGTCCTGCATGGTCTTATATAGAAGAATACATGACAAGAGAAAACAAAACTAAATTGAATGTGGAGAATGCTATGCTTTTTAGTTTATTTTAAAGTTTGCTTTCTGATTGAATTAAAAATTTAATAGACAAGAATACTGAATCAAATCACAGATTAATATTCAATCTTAGGTAGTTTTCGCTTAGTCGATCCAAACCCTCTATACAAATCATGTATGATCTTGATATACATGTTTCCTATGACTATATATATTTCTTTTATAGTTGAGTACATTACAAAGTAAATTATTATAACTGGGCTACATGTAGGTACCAACCGTAAGCTTGACTACCTTCACGTATATGAACAAAATTCAGATTCAAAAACATTTTCCAATACCGTCTTTGTTCCCTGAATTTCAGTGATCTTCAACACATCCCATATTATTTAAGTGGATACAGAGTATGCAGCACTGCTTATCGTATGATAATTGGACTGAGTGCTGAAGCTTTAAGCAAAACATTTCGTAACTTCCTTGACGGGATTAGGACTTTACAGAAATCCCAGAGCAGGAACCTAACACACAAGAGGCTGATGGCCGAGACTTGGATGGAAGCATTCACTAAAAGGGTAACCCTTACCAAAAAGTTATATTAACCAAAATTTTCAATTGCTGAAAAAGTACATTGTTTGTGTATGACTGTTGGGGTCAAATTCTCAATTCATGATTTCCATCCACAGTGTATGGTACACTGTATGAGCCTTCTTTCAAGTGACATATCAATTACACTTAAGTCAAATAATTAAGAATGTCCAGGCTTCCAGAAATAAGGGTTAATCTGGTTTGAAGACATTAAAGAATTCAAAACCTAGCAGCATTGCCATAATATGTGCATGCATGTAGCTAATTCACTGTTATTCAGTTGATTGCATGCAGCCAATGGGCATTATGTTAACCTCTCATAAGTGTTTGTTTGCATGACTAAAAATCCATGAAAGAGCTCTATTTTTCAGGCTAAACTGATTTTGTCATTGTTTTGTTGTTGTTATTAAATATTATTATTAATTATTATTTCTAACTCTAACGTGGGTGATAAAATGCCAGACACGGGTGCCTTGCATCTTCCAAGCTATCTAGACAAAACTATCATTTGCAGGTATATAAAAGCAGACTTGGAAGATGGCAATGAAGATGTCGTTCATTATAGCACTTTCTGCCATCTCCTGAGCGATGTGTTTCCACATGTTAAAATACCCAAGGTATGATATTGTCATGTTAGAGCTCCGCTCTATTTATTTTGAACTGAATACTTTAAAACTTGTAGAATACATTATGTAAACAGTGTAGCAATCAAATCATATATTCTTACAAAAGGATCAAGCTAAAGGACTGGCAGTACAAGCTAGGCAACGTCTACTCTCACCAATTTCAAACAGGAGAGAGATCCATAAACTTAAATTCTATTCCCTATTAAATTTACTCCAGAACTATTAAAAAAAAAAAAATTATTATAAAAAACGTTCACTGGCTATATACAGTTAAAAACTTTCGAGCTTTCGGCTGTCAGGCTACAGCCTTCAATGGAAATGAATGGAAAAAATGATGACAACTACAATATATACAAAAATAGGTGTGAAAAAGAATATAAAAACGGGAAAAAATATTTGTCAAAAAAACTAATTGTTCTTTTTTAAAAGAATGGAGTATTGATTAGAGAGCGGCCTAGAATTGTTATCTGCATGATCTATCAAAGCGGTGTGCCAAGATTCCAGTGTCTTGCGGGTACGAGAAGAACCCTTGTCAATCACTTGGGAATTTTTAAAGTCAATAGAGTGATTTGAAGACCAAGCGTGTTTAGCGATGTTGGAGCCTCTTGCGTAAGACTTCACATTCCTCATATGTTCTTTTTTTCTGGTTTCAAAGAATCTGCCAGTCTCGCCAACATAACTCCATGGGCAGTCGGCACAAGATATTTTGTAAACCACGTTAGGTTGAAGATCGATCGGAGGGCGGGACTTAGGAGAGGGAAACTCCTGTTGTAAAGTCTTGAATGGCTTGCTGACAACTCGAATATCATGTTTTCTAAGGAGTCTAGTTAGAGGCTGAGAAATGCCATTAATATAGGGGAGGACTGCATAATTGGAGAATTCGGAGGGTGCAACCCATTTAAAAAACATGCAAACAAGTTCCTCAGGTGTTGGGATGGGATTTGTTCGCTGAGTAGAAGATTTCTTCTTTAGTATGTTGGAGATAACATTTTGGGGGTAATTGTTAGATTGTAGAGCGTCGATGACATGAATAAGTTCTTTCTCTTTTCCTTGTTTTGTGCTCGGGAGATTAGTTGCGCGATGTAACAAAGTCAGAACTATTGTTGATCGTACTTTCATGTTAGTGGTATAGGGGTTACAGCTGTATTATTATTTCTTGAATTAACCAACCATACAATTTTGTCCCATTCCTATAAAATAAATTTCAAATATACTAAATATATCCGCAATCTCATCTGCCCTTTGGGCAACCAGTTTGGTTTTTTTGGATGCCCATGGTTTTTTTTTCAGTTGCCCGCCTGCTAAAGACCTGTTGCCCATTAAAACTCTAAGGAGGCTTGTAAAAATGTAAATTTGGAATAAAATGTGTGTAAAATGGGTTTGACAGACCAACAGAACTCCTGCTGTGTCCATAGTGTTCACGTAGCTTTCACAGTTTTGCTTTGACAAGCATACATTTAAGGTGGCTCAAACCAGTTTGAACACTTTGAAGAGACCTTGTTACGAGAAAGATTGACATTACAACACGTTATCATGTCACAGCAATGTTATGAAACCATGTGTAACAACAATTATTATTAATTATATTATTTTTTTATCATGTTTGCGGTGACTATGTCATATTACTACTCACTTTCTTAGTTGCAAATCAAATCGTTCTGCAAAATATTAGTCGACCAAAAATTCTGATTGCCCCATTTGGCAAGTCTTAGAGTTGTTTTACTTGCCCATGGATATATTTTGCTTACCCCGAGCAATCAGGCAAGCGTTAGTGTCAAACACTCACCTAGAATACAGGAAAGGTCATCACTATGTAGTAGGCCTAGTTGTCTCCCCCACACATCCCACTTGTTGAAAGATGTTAAAAAATTCAGATGAAAATTAAGGTTGAAAGACAACGTAGGTATCGATAATAGCCATTAACTAAAGTCGGCTGTTTACAAGTAGACTGGTTTTTTAATGCCAAAATGGAGCTGCAGTTTCTTGGTAATTTGGATTTGCTGATATATCCTTATTTTAATAATTATTATTATTGTAGGTTAACTGTTTTACCAGGTGTGATTATTGCACAATATTGGGTGAGGAAAAGCGAAAAGCGAGAAACAGGGATGTACGAAAGTACTTGGACAAACTGTTTGATTTCCACAATGACCTGCAAATGTAAGTTATGCAAACAGTCATTGCATTTTGTGAGCTCTTATAGAAAATATATGTGATACTGATATCTATTTATATTCGTAATGCATGCAAAGGGTAACAGTGTATTTCAACAGATACATGTATGTACATAAACCCTGTCATGATAACAGTTGATAATAGCGGAGCTCCACGCGGAGCACCATAGCTAAGAAAATATGGTAACCCATCAAAGTAAGAATATTTGGTTTTATAGCCATGACGTCATGAACGTCCGTACCTACGTACGTCCCTCCACCTCTCCATGTATGCCAATGTGACCAGTATCGCGTAACCATATCACGGGCTCAAGTTTAGAGCTCATCGAGGAGGCAATACTCCAGTTTACACTATAGCTAGTTTACAGCATACATCTTTGATATTGGACATCAATGTTATGGTCAATTGACACCTGTCAAAACAAGATATCCGCTGACCAGTATCACGTGACCATACCGCGGGCTCAAGTTAGACCTTATCGAGGTCAGCTGTTTTAAGTTGACTGCTAACCCGGGACTGGTTATTGATTGGATCGCAGGCTCAAGCCACAATCTTGGACAAAATTGTTGAGAAAATTATGGCTTTGGACTAACAGCAATCACAACTATGACAATCTCACTCTCGTTTTTGTTCAGAAATGCCCCCCCACCCCCTGATCAATGTTGCTAGACAAAACAAAGCATGTTAAACCTGGGCTTATCAACATTGTTTGTAGGGGGGGAGGGGGAAGCTACTAGAGTGCAATATTGAGGGTGTAGTGCGTAAAGTAACCCCTGCTGAGAAATTTTCTCAACCCTTTTTGTCCAAGATTGTCTAAGGATAATTTTGCTAACAAACAGAAAAGGCGTGTATGTATGAGGACGTTAAGTACACAAACGAAAATTATATCAGTGACAGGAATGTCGTGATGGTATTCTATTCACAATTAGAGTTAATGAACTCAAATTTAGAGCAAAAACATTGTTACGTCATCGTTGAGACGCATGGATAAAACAACTGGAAATGGCATATAAAAGGCGTGTTGACGATGCTTTAAGAGTGCAAGGCCTTAAAAGGGAAGAAGGAAAGAAGAGATTGAAATTAAGCCCTGGAAGGCCAAGGAAATTGAACACACGAGAACAGAGGATGCTTTTGCGTCAGATTAAAGTGTTGCGCGAGGAAAATTCGAATTTCTGTTCAGGAAAGCTTATGGACACCTGCGGCATTTCTTCCAAGCAAGTCAGCAATCGCACTGTCCGCAGACTGCTACACAAAAACGGTTTTGGCTACAGGCAGTCCAGGAAAAAAGGTGTGCTAACGAGACAAGACATCAAGAAAAGATATATGTATGCTCGAGAAGTGAAGAAAAAGCAACAGGCAGATTTCTGGACAAGTAAAATACATTTCTACTTAGATGGAGTAAGTTTTTATTACAAACTAAATCCACCAGGACAGGCTAGGGCTCCCCAAGGTCGCATATGGCGAAGTAAACATGAAGGCTTGGCTTTCGGATGCACTGCAAGAGGAAGGAAAGAGGGTAGCGGCGGCAAAGTTGTCAAGCTCTTCGTTACTATAA
>NC_090885.1:43388703-43421203 GCF_036669925.1 Montipora capricornis
GTGCACAGCAGAGAACCAACAAACTCAACATACATATGATGCTGAGTCAGGGAATGGAACCCAGGCCACCACGGTGGGAGGCGAGTGCTCTGACTCACCACTGCGCCATCCATGGACCCATGTAACCCACTTTTCGTTCTTGCAGGTGAAACTGAATTTTTGAATGGTGTGACATACACATGAAGCTGTTGACCAGATGTTTAACAAGTAAGAGATGTCTTTGCACAAAATTGTGTTTAGTAATTATTGTTTAGGCTGTTGCATTGTGATAAATAATGTACACAAGGATTAATGTTTATATTCCATTTGACCTTTTATTGTTTCAGTGGTTTCACTCTTTTTGGCCGTTTCATTTCGGTGGTTTTGCTTTTGTTGCTTCACATTTTAGCACGTGCTTTTAATTCCTTAATGACGTTGTTACATGCCAGTTAATTTACAGTGCATGTTTCTCTTACAGGCTTTCAGAATGCCTCGTTAAGCAAGACACAAGAACCTTTTCAGGTACGTGTACGGTATTTCAATGTGATTAGAGGAGTACGTGTGCATTTTGTCTCCTTATGAATAACTTCTTTTAGAGGAGTTACTGATCTGTATGCGTTAATTTGCCGATAAGCATCCAGGGAGGGTAATGCTGTGTTGTTCAACTTTTTCTAAGGCTGGTTAAGAGAGTACTTAATTCCAGTTACATTGTCTTACTGTATTAAATATTTAACACTGTCTTTCTGGAGGTCATGCATGTAAATGTCACTGGGAGAACCTGCATAAATAAAAATACCAATACCCAAGTGAGCATCATTACACGAAAATTGTATGTGACCGGGTTAATTTGTCAATAATTATGTATAATATATCTGAGTATCACCTTAGGTCTGTCATCTTACAGTAGAACCACAGAGGAGCATTGTGTCTACACATGTCTGACTAGTGCAGTGCATGTCTGATTTTACTTTGCAGAGCTAATGTCTGCCCTTGAAAAATGTTACACACCCTCCCCAAAGGCAGTAGAAGTTGAGAATGTGTTTGACATCAAGGAGTGGATGGCACCCTTTTCAACAACCCTGCACAATATTTCCAACCCTCATGCATTCAAATTCACTAAAGCTCCATCTGGAAAAGTTGTTATGCAGTATAAGAACTGGGGGAGTGATCAGAGTGAAACTGGAAGTCAGATAGGCCTGACCCCGAACAGTGGCTTACCATCCTTAAAGTAAGTTAATTAATTGCAGTTCAGGATGCACATTGTGCAGCACATGCTGCTTACGAGCCAGAAGGCCCATCAGGCCGGCACTTATCTCCGGTTTCTGTAGCATGAAGCGACTAGGAGTATTTATATTCCCCCCTGGATGGGATGCTAGTCCATCACAGGGTTACCCCCAGCATTACATCGGTGCCCACCGACACCTGGGTAGGGAGAGGCACCGTGAGAGTAAAGTGTCTTGCCCAAGAAAACAACACAATGTCCCCAACCAGGCCCCGATCCGGGACCACTCGATCCGGAGTAGAGTGCATGAGGCAACCGCGCCTCCCACCACCATCTGATGACAATGCTGTAAGTTTATCGAGAAACTGCTTTTTGATCTTTGAATGCTTTGGGCAAATCAGAATGTATGCTTCCCTTTCCTCTTTTAAACTTTAGTGAAAGACATACTTCCAGATACCAGTTGTGGCATGATGGAAAGGTACATTCCATCCATAAAGTTTTACGTGGACGCTTAAAACTAGGCTCTCTATACTTGCACCCATTTGAGGAGTAGAGGGCACAATGTTTTGGGTTGTCATCTTCGTCGTCTTCATCATAACTTTCCATTTCTGCTCTGCTGGCCAGACAGAGAGGCCTCTACTGCCAGGTTGACTAAAGCATGTGTTTGGCCATCCTCCTCTATCGCTTTAAGTAATACCCCAATTCCAGCAACTCCTCATTAGTCATCACCTCGGTTTCATCAGTTTCCACACTATCAAAAATAGCAAATGTGTCTTCACCTTCTTGCTTGACCACATTTTTTCTGATTAGGCCATGTACCATACCGAGCAACTCAAAGGTTTTTATTACCTCTTTTTCCACCATATCCATTCCAGCTTTTATTTCCTTGTCAATGCTCTCTGGCCAACATGGGATCGATGATGAATTTCCACATTGTTTTGTACCATAGGATTTCAGCTCCTCAAGCTTATGAATCCTGCCTGCAAGATCTTGCATTTCTTGCATGCACAAGTTCGACTTTCCATGACAGAAGCCCCAGTCTTGAAAACAGTTCTTCGCAGCTGTTGGACCCAAACGTCCATGGTTCAAATGGTTGTTTAGGAAAATAAATGGAAAATATCTTCATTGCCAAAATAATGGAATGTCCTAAAAGTATCGAGTCGTCGAAGGTCTGTGAGGAAATAAAATGATTCTTAACACTGTAACCTGAAATTTGTAGTCAGGCTTTCCAATATCTTACGAATACAACTGAAGCCCAAGCAAGTTTAGGCCTCTCTTTGACACTAATACCGCGCTCAGTATAACTGCGTAAACTACACTGTCCCATTTTAAAGTATATTCTTGTTGCAACAGTTTCTTCGTCTTTCCATTCTTACATACAGATTCGTACTTTGTCTTGTAAAATTCTTAGAGCAGCATCAACATTTTGCTTATCTGTAACAAAGACGTCACTTTTCCATAGTCCAGACTGAATCCTGTTCACCTCATACGTCTTCGTTAAATGTTCGATTTGCACAACACCCTTTTCAAGAACAAGAACGCATCTCACGTTGAGAATCTGATTTCTCCATTTTTTTATGAGGTGTCTCCAGTTTGGAAACATAGGCGTGGGAATTTGTTTAGCCACATCCATTTCTGTGAAGTCTTCCACCACACAACTGAATTGAAATGACTCGTTATCTATGTTGATGACATCATTTCGTTTGCCATGACTTTTTTAAATGTTTCAACGTAATATTTTTGCACTTCAGAATTTCCATCAGCTCACAGCCTGATAACTATGATATTGTTATGCCTACCCCATAATGTAACCTGGTTAATCCAGTGTCTCACGAGTGCATGGTCTTGTCCTTTGCATACAGGTGCAACAGCTTAGACAAACGCAGGAATGTGTTCCTGTAAGGGTGTTAACATAAATGCGTTGCCTTGCTTTGCTTTTTCGAAATCTTTGTTATTCACTATATCGATAATCTCCTGAGCTGTTTAAACAACCACTTCACCTTCCGTTGCCAACCCGACAAGGCAATCTCCCCGCACTCTTAAGGTAGGAATAATTGCTGTTGCGTCTACTGCCAGAGCAAACACTCCATGATAACCAATTGTTTGATAGAAATGTGTTGCCCATTGTAATGTGTGCTCTTGTAATGTCACTGGTATAGCATAGTCGGACCTTGCACTGCTATACATTGTCTGACGACTGGGCCCACTCGACTTCTCTGTAACGATCTAGGCAAGAGCTGTACCTCCATGGTCCAAAATTGTTGCGAAAAGCGATTTTGTCTAATCATACCAACGCTTGACATTTTTTGCTTGGTTTTCAACTAAGTTTTTCAAAATCGATGCAAGTATAGAACAGTCGTCACTTGGATTGCAAAAGTCAGGAAGAAACCGGTTTGCATCTCTTTTTGTGACAAGCGTTTTTAATTCCTCTATAGCCATATCCTTAATCTTAAACTGATCCTGAAGTTCACAGATTTTGCCAATATGAATTTCATGAATGGAGACTTCTCAACTGTGTGCTGAAGCAAGGATTGGATAGTTGTCATACTTATTGCCATGCTTGGGGTTGTGTTTGTCATATCCAAAAGGTTCTTGCAGAAAGAGAAAGAAAGAGTTTTCTTCTAACTCATACTCATCCTCAACTCGCCTACCACAACAGATATCGAATTGGTTGTCGAGACGGAAGATGCAAACAATACTTCTTTCACAGACTTCACCATTTGTATTTCTCGTTCTCCAAACTTAAAGTTATTTTCAATTACTATCTTCTTTACGGGAATATTAGGTTGTTGCAGTTGTTCTAATCTAGCTCCCTTTGCGGACGAAACAGATGCCGAACTTGATGCCAAATTCTCTTTCTGTTTGATCTTTTGTTTCAGATACAATCTGATAATAAAATTTCAATAGAAGTGACAGCCCTTCATTGTATGAACACAATTCAAGCAGTCATATGTTGTACAATAACCTATTTTCTTGAAATACAATAACTTTTTGTCTTCATGTAAAGTGAATTTATGTTTTCAGTATTGTATTAGATGGCTACCCCTAGCTTGTCGATGTTTTCTTCTGCCATTAGAGATGGTAATAGTGAGGACTGTAAAGAGCTGGAAGGAACACTTGAAACACTACTTGAAGCTGTACTGCTCTTAACACCAGAAATTCCTTTTGATCTCGAAGTAAAGAAATGCGCATCAATTTAGAACCTGTGGACAAAATGTTTGCTGCAATTATCATATCAGAAATTGACTACACTGACCAATCACCTACTTAACTTTTTGAAACCCTTCTTTGAAGCTAGAGTTACGCAACCCTCTTCCCCAGTCCTAAACCTGACCTTCTCCGAAACCCCTTGTCTCCAACCAGGGAAAACAATTGCGTTTGTACATTCCTTATCAACGCCTTGTTAATATATACAAAAGAATGGTTCTAAGCAAAACTTCCTCCAATATATTTTTTTACTCTCTCTATTCGGCTTTATTAGCAAATGTGCCTCCAATCACAACGTCAAACTGTTGTTGTTGTGATTGAAATTTTGATTACTAATTATATCACGGTATTATAACTAAAACAAATCCTATCACAGCCTCATTTCCAAAACGCGTCTGTTTCACATCAATATGCCATGTTGGATATCACTACAATTAAATTCCTTCGTCACCTGGCAACAGTTGTTTGTCAGGCTATTGGTACGGTGTCCGTCTCTAGAATTCAGGGCTGTGCTACAATTCTTTGTTTTGGAAATGGCTGAAGGAGAGGGCATGTTAAAGGTGATCCTGTTATATTTGCATGCATTATAAATGTTAATACTAGTGGGTTTCTGTTGTAAAGTTCACAGTTCTAATTGCCACCCAAGAGGCTGATACGTTTCGAGAATTCGGCAGTCCACACGATGGACAATTTGCTGTTGGTAAGTTAGTACCATCCGTTTATTGGAGTCACCAGTTCATATTTTGCCTGATTATAGATTTTCATCTACAGATCCCGAAGCCGAGACTGTAGAGTCTGTTGATGAACCCGGAGACGAAACACGCTCGGAACCAGCTTCAATTGCATGGAGAATCCGCACGTGGCTTCAAAAGAACCGAGTGTCAGTTTCTCTTTTCACCAAACAGATCAATCGATTGCGAGGGACGACTTCCACATTGCTCAATAAGCCACCCGCAATAATGCCAAAAGAGCCGGGGGAGAGCCATGGGTTTCAATGGTGAAATTTCTTAACTCCCCCTCAGAACAAGCGACTCTTGTCAATGCGAAAAAAGGTATTTTTATGCTATAAATACAATGCAATTGTAAAATGTGTGACTGAATCAAGTGCAATTGAATTACTTTATTAATTTTAACAGCAAGAAACAAACCAAGCTCCACTGACAGCCAAACGGCGAAAACCTTTGGTGTCAAGCCGAAATCCCGAAAATGCTTTGATAAAGCAGCTTTGGATACTGTTTTCAAGGCATCAAGTGGCTTCCCATCAAGGGCAACGAATTCCCTTCGTCTAGAATACGATGTGGTCGGGCTTACCATTAGGTTTGACTGCTTTTACGTTGTTGTCATCATCTAAGAACCATCCTGCCTTTATTTGATGCAACTTTTCTCTTCTGTGCCGTTTAAGAACCCAAATAGCGTTCACGTTTTTGCCACATTTCAGTCAGGGAAACACCACAAGCCTGACATGTCAAACATGTCTCAAAATTATCACTAAAGTAAATCGCTTTTAAACCTAATGACTTGAGCTCCTCGTTCACCGTTGAGACTTTCGTATGAGGTGCACTAAGTGCCTTAGAAAGAAATGAAAATAGACTGAGGAAGAACACAAGCCCAAACATGATGGTCGGTTGGTGCTCTTCAATGGATCTTCAACTGGAAATGAAATTAAAATTTCCCCAACGTGTTATGTGTCCCATTTCTGAGGGGTATTGTTAACCGGGTGTTAAGTGCCAAGATCCTGCAGATGGGCTGGTAATTGATACTTTTTATCAAGAATCGTTTGCAGGCACCCCTAATTTTGGCTATGATAAGTACAATATGCCTTCCTGTAATGTTTTCGTTTTGTGGTAGCTTATATCCATTTCTTTAGTACAATATGTTCAGCTTTAGTTGCTTCAAGTGTAAGAAATTTTTTTCAAATCAATCATTACCACAGGAAACTCAAACAATGATTTCTATTCAACAGATATCAAACTGGTTCCAAAACCACCGCCGTTTACAGAAGGATGGCAGTTATAAACCAGGCCAGTACATGGTTATTGAGGCTAACCCAAGTTCAAGCGCAACTGCAAAGTGACTGTACAAACAGACTTGTTGCATGTTTCAGAACCGGTTTTAATGACTGATTAAAGCTCTTAATTGATTGTACATGATGTCTTTCAAATCACACACAGCACCACCTTTGCCGCTTACATTATTATTGTCATAAATTCTCCGCTAATTATTTCGTTTGCATGAAGTACAGTTGGAACATCTGCTGACTGAGCTTTGACAGACGACTTTATTGGGACCTCACTCAGCTGGACTCAACTTTACTTGACAACCACATATCTCAAGTTTTTGTTTTACCTCCCGAGCTTGCCATTCTGGAAGCCGAACCTGAACATTGACAGGGACATTTATACCACCTACATGTCACCATCTCCCCTTTGGATCGTCAACTGGAGGTCATGTCACAGTCCTAGCAAAAGGAACAAATACAATAATATTATGAGAACAGTACACCGAAATAACAATGTATGTGTTTTGAATAATTTTATATTTGCTATCTGCATATAGCAGCCAAAGAGGATCCATCAGCTCGGACTGTAGATGGCCGAGTTGTCCACAATGGTTCACAACTTTAAACGTGTTTCCACGTTCTCCCCTCTTCTTGTTTGCAGTGAGCACTTCACCGACGTTCACCTCAAAATGGCAAAGATGATAGCCTTTGACGATGCACCTTATATTCAGTAAAGACTCTACCCGGACGTCTTGCGCAGACATTATGACATGGAAAGGCAATGATGGGCAAGTGGGTAATTCGAGCACACGTGCAACGGGGCATATTCTTTGCGCTGAAAAGTCTGGGTTGGAATTGTTTTACCAACTGCGTCCCCAGGGCTTCCTAAAAATGGCAGATGATCGGACAGGTAGCCTGCGTGACGTCTGTTTCGAGGTACTGTGTCAATCGATGCCATTAGCTGAACGATTCTTGTGTGGTTATCGATTAATCATCAATTGACAGATACCAATCGATATCAATTAATTAAGTAATTGATTGATCCTATCACGAGGATCATCCTCTTTCATCCTCTTTCCATGTAAATGGGCCTTAACAAAATTGGACGACCGCGTAGCAGGAGTCCGATTTGTTTAATCACAAGTATGATTACAGACCTAATATCATGGGTGACAAATTACTCCTTAATTTAGGGCCAAGTCGCACTGGAGGGCAATTTCGGATTTGTTCAGGACAAATCTGACTTGAAATCGGCCAGTGACAAAAAAATTGTCTGGAAAGCTACAATCGCACTTGAGAACAAAATATGTGAACAAAACATCACACCATGCTGTAAGCGTCGCGCAATTTCCTCCGAAACCGCCTTTACTCGCTGTTTCCATCCACAAACCGCGACACGAGGGATCTCAAAATGTTCTCAGCTGACGAAGATGTACGGTGCAATGAAGTTTGGGATGATCAGGCATTGAGCCGTCTTCGCTGAACTGAAAGGATTCTTGCAACGAGTCAGAACGCATGGTAGAGGGAGATGGGCTGGGAGTTCCTCAATCGTTGAATATGTAAGGGCTAGGCATCGGATAGATTGGCCAGGTCTATAGACGAAACCAGAGACACCTTTTCCAAACACAGGACCCAATAACAGTGGACCCGCCAAAGTCAGTCTTGACTGACCCACTTCCTCTCAACACCGACACACCCGGCCAGCAACCATCTCCAACAGAGGAAGAACTACCCAACACCTCAGACCCCCACAGCGCCGACCCACCGAAGGAGCATGTGCCCCGCAGAATCACCAAAACCGCCATCTTATTTGCAAGATTATGAAACCTAAATACTGAACACTTAACATGTTTCAGACTTCAATATATATTTACACATATATTTACCTGTTACTGTTACAAAAAAAAAAAAAACAAAAAAAAGGACCTCAAGACTCTCCTCTCCTCTAAAGAAGGGGGGATGTAACGATGCACATGATTATTATTGCAATAGGATATATCTTTTGTACAGGTGCATGACCTTTTGTATGATTTATTATTACACTAGTAAATGTAGAAACCGAGAACCCTCTGTCTCTATTTTTTTGCTATATGCTATTACTTTGGTACAACGATACAGAACCCACTATGATGTAATATGTACATGGCCAATGTTTGCAAAAACGTAACCGTTCCTTGTAATTACAATACACTTTTAAGTGTTATACTGCAGGAGTTTTGTTTCGTGAGACCCTCAATGTTCTTGAGTGCCTTTGGACCAGTCATTCAGTGCTTATTGATGTAACCAGTCATACCTAATCATAATCTAGTATACATATTTCATCATATGCCACTAAATCCAGTCAAGAGTTATGGGCCTATTAAACAGGAACTTGATAATTCATTTTAACAAATTTGAACAGTTATTGCATTCTTAAAATTCGGACCCAATACTGTGGTTAGTGGGTGTTTGATAAACATCATTTGAGAAATGGATAAAACAGAAAATAATAGATGTAATTGTTTTTGGGTAGTAGTTAAAGTGATTTCACTGACATGATGGATTGTCTTCAGCTAAGTGCCACTAGCATGCAATATTTTGCAAAATGCTTCTCATTTATTCACCAAATTTGATGATCTTAGACATATACAGTTTTTTCCTTTATGAACATCCCACGTAATGAGTAACATATATTATCCATACTGCAAGCTAACAGTTTTATCAACTTGAAATGCTTTCAAATGTGAATGCTTTAACAGAAATATCAGGGGCAATTGTCCTTAGAGAGTCCCCAGAAAAGTGAAGGCATGGATTCTACCATGGAACTCCCTAAAACGCACTACCCTTATTGACCACCCGTTCACCGAGAAACACTAAATTACATCACTTAGGCTGTCGCAACTAAATGGCTTCTTGAATTTTCTTTCCCAGTGGTACGAGGAAAGCAAAGACTGTGAGAAGCACATTATTTCCTCAAAGCTTTGGTTTGACCTGCAATTAATGTACATTGGTTAATGTTCATAATAGCTATAAAACTGAGAAAGTTCCCACAGTCAGTGATCAAGCCATCCATAATGAACCAAGACTATTTGGAAAAATCACTTTTGCTCGAACAGAGCCTGTCATGGGCAGAACACTAACCCCACATACCCTACCAACAGTAGGAGGCCAATAATAAGCCACAAGTGCAACACTTCTCCATTAGCTATACCATTAGCTATGAAATAAATTACTGTGATGGCCCACCAAGTATAACCAAAAACAGCTCTTTTAGGGTTGTTCCATTTTTCCCCCCATCCTTCTTTCAATAATGATGACAGATTTTTGCAATGGGGAGCTGGGTTATTCCAATCAAAGTTGACAAAATTTCATTCCTTCCAACATTTGAGCTTTAAAGCTGAATTGGTAGAGCACCGCACCAGTATTCAAGAGGTCATGGGTTCGATTCTCCTTCAAGCATGGATTTTTTTCGGGCTGGATAAAGTTTATTATTAAATTTTCAACCTCGGATAATGCATTGCTCGTGTTCTGATTGGTTCACTCAATCTCGGTTGTCAGCTCATATACCTTAGTTTGACCTTATATGGTAAATGATTGAGCTAAGCGTTGCCAAGCTAAACGTTTTTTCGGCAAAAAGTGAAATGTCTCTGAATAAAGCAAAAGAACGTTTTTGTGGAAAGTTTGGATCAATTCTGACGTTTAGAAGTACACGAAAAGGTAAGAAATGTTTTTGTGATGAGCCTGCGTCTGTCTGACCACAAGGTTGCATCTTCATCACGTTTTTTCGATTTCACTCGGATTTTCTCACTTTTTCCCCTCGTATTTCCAAAGTTTTGGAGTTTAACGAATTTAATGAAGCAATTATTCCATTCGGGCTTGTTGGATATGAGACTGGTTATAGCCAACTCGGCAATACACGCCTCGTTAGACATTTACCATCTCATATCCAAAGCGAGCACTATTACACCCTCTTAGTTGTTGCTAAGGCTTGCCTTCCGAACAATAGTATAAACTTGCAACGTGAATTTAATATTACTAAAGATGAACTAATATTACTAAATATTATATAATATATATTATTTAATAATATTATTTAATATTACTTAAGTCTTATCACCTTCCACATACTGTCACTTGTGAACCTTACCTGAAGGCATTTCAATATAAAGTCCAAAATACAATCCTGTACACTAATGATAAATTGTATAAGATCAGTTTCATTGAAAACGTTTATTGCTCTTTCTGTAATCATGAGAAGGAATAACATCTTCTGTTTCACTGCCCTCATTCAACAGATAAGTCTCAACTTACAATAAGCGCCAAAAGGGTTGAGACACTTTCCCTTTTAAGGAATCTCGGACAAATCTCTCCCCGAAAGTCCTTCCATCTAACCCCCTGCCTCCCCAAACAATGTTGTTTTCTTATCGCAAAATCTTCCTTTTTCCGTTACCAACATTGAAGGGGGGAGGCTGGGGGAGAGGGGGGGGGGAGAGGGGGGGGAGTGCAAGTGGAAAACGTAACGTTCAGGTGATTTTTTCCTAGTTGTTGTCTTCCAAGTTCAGTGTTTCAACTACTCTTGTCGCTTATTTCTCAAGACGTTATTCTTAGAGTGATCTTCTCAAGGTGCCCCACATTGAATTATTTGATAGTCATAGACAAATTGTAAGGAATATGAGAGGAAGGCACAGAAACAACGCAATCAGACTTTGCCAGAAAGCATGAAGGGCATTCACAGACGTCATTGTTTCGAAAAGCGCCAGTGAGTCACAGTACTCCAAAAAACTAATTTGACAGTAATGAGTCGATGAGGAAAATGTGGCAAGACTTTCTCACAGAAAATCTGAACTTTAAATCAGGGCGTTCGCCTTTAAGAAATAAAGGTGCTATGAAAGTTTTTTTACCTTTAGGAACATATTTCACGAGGCAAAGAAAGGCAGAGGTCGACACTTGCCAATTCTGTTACAAACTATAGACAAAATCAAAATCTTGAGAAGTCACAGGAAACCCAAGGCGAAGTACAGAATTCAAAGAGCTAAGAGAAAGCCACTTTGCTTTGATAAAATATGACATGAATGTTCTATCAAATAAACAGCGATAATTTGAACCATTACTGCAAAACATAGGAAGCTATTATAACACTAGCTATTAGTTTATTGATTGAAATCAGTGAGAATGTGACTCTCATGACAAAAAGATAAAAATTAAAATCTTTTGTGCCATATCTGGTCTTTTTTCTACCTTTCTGCAACCTTTCATTACCCCAGCTCGTAAACTAAACTAAGAGTGAATCAATGAATGAGAGATACTTGTGCCACTTTTTTCATAATGTGTTAAAAAAACGTTTTATCTGATCTGATTTTTAAAAAAATATATGTTATATTTACATTTAAAAAATGGTGTTAACACTGTGTTTTCAAAAGTTTGTTTAAAGCACCTAAAAGTAATTTAGTGTTGGAGCGGATCTTGTTTGAAATTTGTCCTTTCTTGGTTGCATTGCTATATCTTGCCGATTCTTGTTCCAAGGCAAGCTGACATGTTTCAATGAAATACATCAAAATGTAAATGATCTCGTTTTTGTAGATAAAGTGGAATAAAGTACATCAGTTCAACTCTTTTTTTGACCTTGAACTGACAATGCTTTTTGCTGGTTTCTAACTTTAGCATGATTCCTTTTCGCATGTTATTGACAGTTGACTGTGAAATGGCTTTTTTCCTTTTCCATTCGCTTGCTGAGGGTGTGCTTGTTTTCTTTTAAAACTCAAGCGGTTCAAAAAAAATTAATTGCCAAACTGGTGAATTGCAAAATTAAATTTCACTTGAAAAACCGATGTCGCTCATCGCTTCGTGATTTATGCAATATCAGTTTTTAGCGTGAAATTTACCATGGAAATAACTAGTTAAGCAATGAATTTTTCAATAGAAGAAACCAAAGCAAATGATTTAATTAAGCAGCAACCAGAAACGCGGACTATTCACAACCTTCTTATTTTCACTAACCCTACAAGTAGTAAGAATAAATAGCCAAGGAGCTCTTCTTTTAAGGCTTGGCTTAATCCATTCCGAGGAAACCTGCTCCAATTTGCTCTTTGTACAGGGTACATGCGTAACTGGCTACATGAACTCACTGCTAAGGCTCAAAGAAATTCTTTTAAATTTATGTGCGAAGGAAGTAAATCGGACATCGGCATAAATTCATGTAGGGCAAGTGTTACGACCTGGGTGTACATTTTTCATATCTGATGCAGGAATAAAAATGGCAACCGTACCACAAAAGCTCACAATACTCTTCCTTTAAAACCTCATTGTGCTGATTGATTGCATAGAAATGCCTTATCATGTAATTTTTAGCCTTGGGTTTTGCATGAACTGCTGGATGAAAGGCTACCAATTGTGAAAATGCTATGGTCACGTGACTTGACTCAAGCTCATGCTAGTCTACACATAGAGATATGGACACTAGCTGTGGGAATAAAAATGGCGGACAAAACACTAACTTTTAAGATTGTTGATGATGATAGAGGAGGAGCCTATAAGATGTCAATGACTAACGAAAAGAAGTTTCATTGAGAAAGACCTTGGCAGGGGGGAGGATAGAAAAAAGGCCTGGGACCGAGAAACGATGTTCTCACAACTTGCAAAGCGCTCATCTTAGTCAGAGGCGTATTTTAAGCGGGCGCTGTTATTTGAGCGGTAAATTTGACGGCTGGCCTGTTTTCAGGTGTTATCGAAAGTTAAAAAAAGATGGCGATCTCTGTAAAAACTATGTGTCTGTTGGCTTTTCTGTTGGTGCTATTATCGCGAAGTGAAGTTGAGAAAACGTTCATGGCTGGCTTGTTCTCGATAAGCTCTGAAGCTTTCCGTCGAGGCACATCTCACAACTTGCACAAATTACAGGTACGAGTTGAACGCGTAGTCCGCGTGGCTAGTTTGCTCGATAATCCGTTTATTCACGGGAACCCAAATATGTCAAGTTGTACTGATGTACCGTCGGAAATCCGAGTTTTAGGATTCAGACGATAATCAGTGTAATTTATTCGCCTAAGGACCTCTTTTTGTTGCCAATAAAGTACGGGCTCGATGGCTCCAAAACGTCACGGCAAACATCGCCTCTTCAACCGACCACGTTCAATTTCATTCGACACAATATCTACTGGGAAATTGCTCTTCTCGCCGAAACACGAAAAACTGCTTTTGCAAATTTTCCTGTATATCAGCGCGATGTTTTGGGTTGGGGAGATCTGAAGAAAAGAAGATTTAAAAGAATTGTTATTTCATTCGGCCCACCAAAAGTGCTACTTTCCATTCTTGAATTTGTCCTGTATTCAACGTCAGCTGCGATCCTTTCAGCTGGGAATGTGCAGTGTCTCCTGGAATTGATTATAACATCAAGTTCCGGAACAAGCATCTTGGTGACCCTAACTCCAGTGATTGAAGCATACACCTACCAGCTATCTCGTGAACTGCGTATGTTCAGCTTGGACCGGGATAAACTAGAAATTGATTATTTCGTTGAAAACTTGAGAAAGAAGAGTGACATGGGATTCGACCGAGAGGATCTTTTTTGGAAACTGGAAATTGAAATTCCAGGAATTCATTTGTATATACAGGAATTCCACAATCACTATCAATCCACCTTCCCATTTGCTACAGCTGCTATTACTATGAACTGGATTAATCAACTTAACCTGCTTGTAGACAAAGTTAAAGACATCCAACCAGCCCTTGTGATTAATAGAAGTGACCACGGATCAGAATCATTTGTAAAGCCCCCTTTAGAACAGACTGGATTAACATTCTGTAAAGAAAATTGCTGCTCATCTTTAAAGTTTACCAGGTTGCAGACATGTGAGAAACGTTTGGAGAACACGGAATTTCAGTTTCTTAACTTCATGTCTGTCGGCCCTTTAAATAAACGGGAGATAAAGGAGCTCCAGCAGTTAACTATCAACACAGAGCACCTGCAAGACAATCTTTGCTCTGTTTCAACCGGCCTCTGTTGTCACTTGGATATAGTGAGGTCTTTCAGGAAATGGTTAAACGAACGATGTGAAACTTTGCTGAAAAAAATCGAGTTCTTTGCTATTAAAACAGGTAAAAACTATGGGATGTTTTGTATCTATATCAGAATACCAAATGGCAAGCCCCCTGTCCAAAAAGAAGTTCACCCTTTGATGAGTAATACTACACTGGCAAGAACCATAGAGAGTGGCTTTGACATAAAAGACTTTTATTTAACATTAAATGGGAGAATTCTGAGGGATCATTTGTCTGTCAAAGAGGAAGAAATTGTCCCTTCATCTATTATAGACGTACAATTGCGCGTGCGCGGTGGCGGTAAACAGTGCTGCTTGGCTGGCTGTATCAATGATGCAGGCAGTTACCCCTTAACTGCCTGTAGGGAAAGTTATGAAGTCAAAGGACAGAGCCTTCAACCCGAACATATGTGTTTTGAACATTAGTTGGGATAGAGACAATCCCGTGAATTATGAGACGGGTGAAATAGAATATATTCTGTGCCGTTCATGTCAGAAAAACATCAAGTGCTTCTAGCCATGTGGCTGTTCACACCACATGTCCAACTTCTTGAACAGTACATTTCATGTTACGTGCAACAACGGAGATAACGTGACTTCTTTTAGTGATGTCCAGTCAACGACCAGAAACAAGAATTATATTTGTTTTTCCTGCAGTAAAGGCCTCGAACATTTTCGGGCCAAACAAGCTAACACTCAGTCATCAACCCTTAATGAACAGCATGTCCTCTCCACAATGGCATCTCATAATCTTGACATGGGCCATTTATACTCTTTATTGGTAACGAAACTCCCTCCCAACTGGAAAATTGCAATCACTGGTGATAAAACAATCCAACTGTTATTTTCTCCTGTAAGAAATGAAAAACACAATATCAACGAGAGACAAATTTTGCTCACTGAAACTGGCACTCTGTCTGTTAGACTACTTGATCGTGATATTCAGTGGCATGAAGATGCAATTAATGGTGAAACATATGAGCAACTTGTGCATAACATCCTACATGTGATGAGAAAGGTCGAATTGTGCAAAGTATGTTCTGGAATTTACAATCAGGAAATTCTGATATACTCAAAACAAAAGCTTTTGACTACCACTTGTGACTTCATTGTAGAGTCCAATTGGACAATTCCCCATGCTTTCAACAATACGCTCATAAAGGAAACTGTATGTTCAGGACGGCCTAATGAATGCCTTGTGCTTATCAAGGATACTGGACGATCAGAGAGATGTAAGAATTGCCAACGATTGTGGAATAACTCTTTACGTTTTAAACTGACATCCAAGCAAAATACCTCCGGTGAAACATTGGCTAACAGCAGAGTGAGGTTGTCACTCTTATCGAATCAAAAGCTTCTTGAAAGAGCTAGAAATATGAGCAAAGAAATTAAGAAACTCAGAGAGAATAATTGAAATTTGAGAAAGCTCCTACGGAAAAGAAAGGAAGTAAGTGTTGAAAACTTTCGCCCTTGCAGTGATGATCTCGTTAAGATGATGGACTTTGCAGTCAACAACAACATCTTGAAGAAAGATTCAGTACTGTATACATTTATGCTGGATGCAGTAAATCAACTTAATTTGGCCCACAGTGGCAATAGCCCCACCAAACCAAAAGGTATGAGGTGGGACACATTAACTATCAAACTGGCGGTAGCTTTGGCAGTTAAATGTAAAGCGAAAGGCTATGAGGCAGTTAGAAAGTGGCTACCATTACCTTCCTGGAGACTTGTTCAAGGGTACCGTATGGCCGATATGAACACCGATCCAATTGACACAAACAATCTTGAGCTCTGTTGGAAGGAAATACAAAACAAGAAAGTTAAGGGTTTGTTTGGACTCCACTGGGATGAGATGGACATACGCGATGGTATCAGGTTGTGCAGAAGAACAGGGAAACTCATAGGGTTTGAGAACTTCAGTATTCCCAAGGCGTTTGACTATAATGTTGAGGAATTATGCAATGATGATTTTGAGGAATCCCTGGTGACTTCAAATGGTAGTGATAACCATGCAGTTCAGGAAAGCAGTGATGAAGAAGAGGAGTATTTCGATGATGAAGGCAACAGCTACTATGAAGAAAGTGAAACGGGGACAACTTTAAGAAAGACTACAAGGCAAATATGTCAGTTTTTCGTCACCAGCCTTGAGGGGGATTTTGCCTGGCCAGTGGCTTCATTCCCTGTCTACAGTGTCACTGCCGAGAAACTTGATAAAAACATGCTATGGCCATTAGTGCGAGCACTGGATAAAGTTTCAAATGGTAACATTATTATTTCTTATGGAGTGTGTGATGGAGGGCCATGGAATTCAAAGTTTTTTGGAAAGTCAAATAGATGCTCTCTCTGGGTGACTACAAACCCAGTGACTGGAGGTTATATCCACTGGATTTCAGACTTCCCACATATGATCAAGAAACTAAGAAATTTTGTTTTCAATCAAAACTACACATTGAGGAAAGATGGAAAGAGCATCTCATGGGATCATATAGTTGCTGTATCAAAATATCTTGATACTAAAATTTCTGATAAACATGTACTTTTGGATGGCAGAACTAAAATGAAAGTCAAATATGCAAGGGAAGTACTAAGTGAAGAAACTGCAAGCATAATGGAGAGGGGTGACTTTCCTTTTACGCTAAATGAAACTGAGCAGACTCGTTCCTATATCAGAATGTGCAACAAGCTTTTCAAGACAATGAACACAAGTACTCTTGATGGGGCATATATGAAAGATCTTATAGCTGTGTTGCGCTGGTTTCAGACATGGTTTCATGAGATTAACAGAGAGTCACAGCAACATCGAGGTAACAAATCTTCAAGTACTGTATGGCAACAGTTTATACCCCGCAAAACCTATCAGGATCTGTTGGTGATGATCAGAGGGATCATTGGCACAATAGGATACATCAACATAAACTACCCTTACATCAATGTGGTTCCAAAAAGTATGTGTCAGGATGACGTTGAGAATTACGTTTCCCTCATAAGGGGCAGAGAAACATCACCAATAGTCCAACGCTTCTTTGAAATAAGAAAGACCCTTGTAGCTGACTTTAACATAACAAATGAACTTGGCATGATGGAAGGTTCATCATCCTCGTACGATGCTCCAGCTTTGCAGATGAAACCTGGTGAAGTGCAATTGACAAGGGAATCAACAACTTACAAACATAACAAGGCAGTGAGAAAGGAGCAATATCTTAGTAAAATTAGAGCATCACTTTTAAAGGCCTCAGCTAAGTCTGCTCATCAAAATCATGTAACAAGTTTGCCAATGTATTATTCCATTGAGCCAAATCACAAGAACCAACTTATCAATCAATGCCATGCAATTGTGCAAATTATTGATCATGCTTTACCCAAGGCAATACTTAACAGAACAATTCAGACAATTGAAGCTTTGAAAGATGCTAATAACAAGGAGATCTTCACAAACTTTAACATTTTGCTAGACAGAAATATAAGATCTAACTACTTTAAATTGACTGGGTTTTGTGACAAGTCATACATTACAGCAGAGAAAGAAGTATTTGAAGATGATGCTGTGTATTCATGGTGGACAGCTTTGACCAGCCTCATATGTGGTGGAAATGAGGGAACAGAAGAGGCCATGTTTATGTACATAAAAAAGTTTCTTAAGAGGAGATGTGTAACTTACTTAGCAAAGGATGGGTTAAGCCCCTCTTTCAATAACTCAAAGGCAACAAGACAGCGTATCACAGATAAAAAGGGGATATCAAAGAAAGACTCACAACAGAAAGCACAGCCAAATGATGTATGTCTTAGGTGTGGTATGCTGGGTCACTGGGCAAAAGATTGTACGTATCCTCCACAACCTGAATGGTTAGCAAACCAAACCTGCTTTAAGTGTGGATGCCTGGGTCATCTCGCAGAGAACTGCAAGTCCAAAAAATTGGTTAGGTCCAAAGTGTCTCAGCAAGCCAATAGAAGACCTAATTTGCCAAACATAGTTAGTTCACTTCCAACTGTAAATTTGAAAGACCAGCAGAGCTATAAGATGTTACAAGAAGCTCCACCTCAAGTACATGTATCTGACAAGAGAAATTACCTGAAACAGAGAACAGAGAAATGGTTTCAGGAAAGAAGAAAGTACATTAATGCAAGCAAAATGGGTACAGTGTTAGGCTTCCATGGAAAGAAAGAATTTGCACTATACTGGTCTACTTTGCATGGTATGAGTTCTGACTCTGTTGAAGCACCCAGCAGCATTGCAAGCTTGTCAATGGAGTGGGGAACAATCTGTGAAGATAATGCCAGAGTAACCTACTTGGACTACATTGGCCAAACAAATCCTTATGCTACAGTACATGAGACTGGCTTGTGGGTGATCAGTTGGAAAGGTACAGAGATAATTGGTTGCTCTCCCGATGACCTAGTGGAGATGCACAGTACAGGTATAAAGCCAACAAGTGGCCGAGGCATTACTGAATATAAATGCCCCTTTAAAGGGGGTTTTCCGTGCCATTACAAGACTATTCCTCCATCATATTATCTTCAAATGCAGTTAAATATGTGGGCCACAACCAGCTTATGGTGCCACCTTGTTGTATGGACCCCAAAGACAACAAGGATATACCTTGTCCAAAGAGATGATCAGTTTTTAGATAACTTGCTGAATGTGACTTTCCATCATTATTGGAACTTGAAAAAAAAGCCAGATAATCCTCATCCTACGTTACTTGATCTTAAAATGCAAGCTGAGAAAAGATCTAAAGAGATCATAACAGTTACAGAAATACCATCCTTGTGTTCAACATCTTGTCTTGACCAACTATCACAGTTTTCACCGCAAACTGTTGACTCCTTAGTAAAGGAAAAAAAACTGGAAATAGAAAAGTGAGGCATTGTTCAAAATGCCACAGGTTACTAACTGTTTGCAACAAAGACAAATGTGAAGAGAAACGCAAGGGCGCTTGTCGATTGTTATCATTGAATGCAAGAATTTCTTCAGTGGTCACAGCAAATGCAACACCAAGCAAAGATGGGTTCTCTTCATTTAGAAATGGATCAGGAGCTATTCCAAATTCCTGTCACCAAGATGCTTTACTGGTAATTCTCAATGAAATTTTCATGAGAAATCCACACTTCCTTAATGCAACTGGAAGCACTCAGTCACAGTGCATGCAAACACTTAAGGAAATGCACAAATTGTTTAAGCATGAAAAGTTTCATGAAAGCAAAATGATGCTATGGGAATGGCTACAAAACAGAACTGATAATGGAAGAACGTACTATGGCATAGGGAAACAGTGCTCCCTTGAAGCAATCTTACCCTCCATCAGGCATAAGCTTACTGAAATCGAAAGTAAGTTTCTAACTATAAATATTAAGACAAGCAAAAGATGTTTAAATCAAGCTGATCACCAACACCCAACAAAGGAGATATCCAAGGCAACATTTAGGGTAGTGGAGGAGAATTTCCTTCCTGAAGACAGGCTTTTCATCAGTAATAGTACCAGTCCTATTAATCTAACAAAACATTTCCAGCGGTATGCAGCCATTAAGGGTATAACGTGGACTTCTGCATCATGCAGCAAAGTAATAAAAGACCTGATATCTGATGAAGACCTGGTTGAATGTGTACGATGTGATTCACCAGCAACATGCAATTCGCAAATTACAAGTCTGCCAGACATTATTGTGCTTGAAATTGTCAAGAAAAATGATGGTCCACTGCCATATCATCCACATCTGGAAGACAACATGCTTGTTCGGGGAAATACTTACAAGCTTGTGGGGATCATATACTATAGTCGTGCAAGGAGCCATTACTGGAGTGATGTTTTTGTGCAAGGGACTTCTTCAAGGAACTTAAAAACAGGATGGTATAGCCATGATGGACTCAATAATGGTGGAAGTGCTAGCCACATAAGTGGAAAATCTATTCATTCCGATGGACAGTATCTTTCTTTGATCTTTTACGAAAAGATTTACAACACTTAGCAAACTGGATGCAGTGGAAGACAGAATGTCAGAACATGGCAGGAAAGCCTTTTAGGTGAAAGTGGACTGACTCCACCGAGAAAGAAATAGTAATTGGGTAAAATGAAACTGTGCATATCTGCTCCAGAAATGTAATTGTTGTTTTCATTTTTTACATTTAAAAATAAAAAAAAAACTTTATTAGAAAACTTTTAATTGAACCAGTTTAATTCTCATTTTTCTTTGTCTCAATATCATCACAAAGTGGAGTAAAGAAAAATAAGAGTGGAACTGGTTTGACAATTTTATAACCAAAACCGAAGGGAAGGGAGGGGGAATCCTAGAAAAAGTGAAAGATGTGCTCCATTGTGCCTTAACCGGAATAAAAATCCATGACTCTGAACCACTGACAATGTTTATAAACTCTTTCTTCTCTTCTATTCTGTATTCATTATTTTCTATTATGTCTGTGGTGTGGCAAAAAAAATATATATCAAAAATTACAAACAACAAAATCTAACCTGATCATAGAGTTTACCTCAGTTTGTTTTTAGCTACAAAGACTGAAAGCCAAACAAACGTTTTTTCGAAAGACCATTTTAGTTCGTTTTAAGCCCGGGGGGGAGACTCCCGTATGGAACAGACGAGGATGCTCGTCGGAAATTTTGAATTTAACCCCAAAAGGAGACCATCTGGGCATACATGTAGCTCAAGCTTTTTGTGACCCCTAAAGGACCCCAATCTGGGCGTGATTTAAGGAAAATTTGACCCCTAAAAACAAGTCAAACAGAAAAGTTGACTTCTGTTTCTCTTCGCGTAATTCTATGTTTCTTTGTGGAACCCTACACGAGACCTTGGTGGCTTAAAATATTGGCGCTTTGCCCGGAACACCCTAGGCGAGACCAAAATCCAAAATTTACACCCTTAAGCGACACAACGAGCATCCCCGTGTGTTTCATATGGGAGTTCCCTCCCCCCCCCCCCCCCCCCGGGGTTTTAAGGCTTCGTTTTAAAACTACTGATGAGCACTCCATCACTTTCATGTAAAAAACCCTGCCCCGGGAGTATAAATCTTTGTGAATGGCAGAGAGAGTATTCACTCAATGAAAGCAGGATTTCACAAAATTCTGTTTTCGCGAAAGTATTTCTTTTTGTAGGCGTTAATAAATGCTGGCTGAACAAATTACAAAGTAAAACGTTGGTTTATGCACAATCGAATGTCAGTGATGTCTATCTCTGAGTAAGTGTTTCTACTACAAATACCATAAATCAAAAGCCCGATTGAAATTTTACAAAGACAAAAAAAATAGTGGAACTTGAAAAATTGCGAGTTATACAGCGGGGATAAGTACAGTTCGCTCACCACCCTGTTTTACCACTAAGCTAAAGCTTACTAGCTTTTAGAGGCTTTTTTAATACGAAGAAATATACATTTACAAAATGTTGCCTTACCTTGATCTCGGAGAAACTACTGTCCGTTAACAACGACGTCCGCGAAGAAGCAAATTTTCCAAATTGAAGGGCTTCGAAATAAAAAAAGACGTTGGATAAACTAAAAAGAAGCTACCAAATTCCGCACCGGCATCGGCCGCCATGTTTTTTGTTGTGTTCACAGTTCGGGATGACAAACTCTGCTCGTGCGCAGTACACGAATCCGCTGACTGATGCCTCCATGATTGCTTTGCAAGTTGTGAGAACATCGTTTGGATTTCATTTAAGAGACTGTATGGGAAGTTGCTTCCCGCCCCCTGGACCTTGGCATACGGCACTTGTTGCGTTATATTGGAGTGTTCTGCCATACTGAAGAAAGAGAAGAACATTTATGGGTTGGGTTCCCGAAAATAAACAACCATTGTTTGATGCCATTGGAATGGTGTATAATTTACCAAACTTTCGTGCAAAAATTGACAGTGCAAGCTGCAGGAATCTTTAAGAAAGGTTTACATACATGTAGATAACGATAATTATGTGCTCACATTTGTGAAATAGTTGGAGCTTAAATAGTTTGACTTCCTTGTTTATTTTTGTTTACAGTCTTATTTAAATTATGTCTTCCTTTTGATGAATAAATACGTTTTGTAGCTATCAGGAAAAAAACCTTGCAATACACTGTACCTTTAATTATATGTAACAGTTACTTGCCAAAGGCAAAGTGAGTGTACATCTGAGACGAATAACTGTGCAAGACTCAGTATAACTTCAGAGCAGAACAACAGAGAATTGATAATCGACACAGAGAATAATTTATAATTGACAAAGTTTATTTAGTTGTAAAGTTCAGTGCCTGCAGGAGCCCTGCCATTTTGTTTTGCTTCATATTCACCAGCTAGTGCAGTAAATATATAATCATATTATTATTTCTATACGAAACCACTCAACCAATCAGATTGCTGGAAACTCTTTGTTCATCTCCGAAATTGTACTAATTATTTATTATGGTTGCTCTTATGGAGCGTTTTCACCTACGTGATCAGCAGCCATATTGGATTACTGAAACAAAAGAAAGTATTTGCATAACAATAGAGTTTAAATTCCAGAGGATTAGTTTGGAACACCAACATGGCCGCTTTGACGTCATGTGAAAAACCTCTATTCCAGCCCTAGTGGCATTCAAACATAGACATTCGACACTGTCACATAGCAATTAAAATCTGTGAAATAATTAATTATGAAATAATTATTATTTCACTTTTGTTTTTGATCAGTTGATATTCTATGAGTTAAAGTGCTACTATGACCAAAAAAATCAATCAAAATCAGTAAGTGACCCAAGTTTTAAGCCTTGATTTGAAGAAAAGATACCTGTTTATTTTAACTGGAATTTTCCTCTTTAATGGTCTGCCATTACTAACTTTAAAATCTTGAGAGAGCTGGATCGATGAGACAATGACGTCAAGACTCGCTAGTTTAAACAGCCTTTGGATAAGAATCAAAGCTCAAAATTTTACCAGTCAAGCCTTAAGCAACCACACTTTCAAAATCTGAAGCAAAAAAGGAAGTGTTTTTTTAATCATAGTAGCACTTTAAGTAGAATAACAATTTAAGTTGTGTAAGGTTGCCTTAAGTCGCCTTAAATCGCCTTCAATCGCCCTAAATCACTTGATTTTTTGGGCATTTTTTTCTCAAGTCACCTTAAGTTATGGCGACTTTATGTGTCAGACAAGGTCTCTTTATACTTTCAAGCATTTGCAATTTAAATAATACCAGATTATTTACCCTACTATAGAAGAAACATTATATGTTTACCTTTACAGTACAAGCTTCAACAGTTGTTGCATCTTTTTTCCTAGGGAACAGATACCAAAATATTTCTCTAAAGATAGCAGTACTAGTTAAAATTTGGACAGTGACAAACTGGACAAAGATTCTGGTAATAGCAGAGCTCCGCGCACTCCTTTGGCGCGCGCGCACGAAGCATCATAGCTAAGAAAATATGGTAACCCATCGATGTGAGAAAATTTGGTTTTATAGCCATGACATCATGAACATACGTGTGTTCGTCCTTCCACCCCTCCATGTATGCCATTGTGACCAGTATCACCTAACCATATTACAGGTTCAAGTTTAGAGCTCATGGAGGAGGCAATACTCCAGTTTACACTATAGCTAGTTTTCAGCATACATCTTTCATATTGGACATCAATGTTAAAGTCAATTGACACCTGTAAAAACAAGGTATCCGCTCACCAGTATCACGTGACCATATCACGGGCTCAAATTACATCTTATCGAGGGAATCTGTTTTTTTTATGGAAGTTGACCACTGTTGATTGGATCGCAGGCTCAAGCCAGGTCAGACAATCACACTCACACCTGAATAAGGCTTAATTTTTCGCGCTCTTTCTGTGGCTTGACGCGGCTACACAGCCCTGCTACGTCAGCAAAGCTCTTGACAGTCGATGGTACGGTATGGTTTGGAAAATATATTTTTCTTGAATTTTTCGCTGGTTTCCATCCAGGTTTACCATAATATAGCTGTGTTTAGGACACACTGGTGGCTACGTAGTTATTCAAGTCAAGCATTGGGGGGATATAAACTTAAAGCTGAGTGTTTATTTTTAATTTGTTTAGGGCTGCTTTTTGCTCTGAATTGCAGTTTCTGGTATGTCTTAGGATTTTTAATTTCGAATGTACTAAGGTTGCAAGATGCCTGGATGGCCTATGTCAGAAGAACAGAAACGAAAGAAGAGAGAGAGAGAACGAGAACGACAAAACGGTACACCAGTAATAGGTTAAAGTTGAGGAAGAAGTTACTCCACAAATTCTTTTCTTGGACACTAAACCATTTGTTATTTCTACGGATGAGTTATTTCAAGTGGATGCATATTTCTAAAACGTGGTTTAGTCATTTTTTCCCTTGTTCAGGAATGAAACTCGAATTTTTATTGTTAACTGGAATTAAATAACAATCATCTGTTTTTTTTTTGGACTGAAATAATCGATCTGTTGCTGGTTTGTTTGGCCTTAAAACGCGAACAAACAAGAAGTTTTTTTACTCCGCTTGCTTAACTGTTTTTCGATGTGCCTCGACAGTGACAAGAATTTTGCACTTATGTTCTTAACATGTAATCGCAATGAGTTTTCATAAAAGTATAAGGAGAAATATCACCAGCTTGTGTTTAGAGCAAGTACAGGTAATTTGCTGGAGATCTTGTTTGAAGTTTGTCCTTTCTAGCCGATTCTGGTTCTAAGCCAAGCTGGCATGTTTCAATGAAATACATCGAAGTGTAAATGATCTCGTTTTCAGAGATAAAGTGGAATAAATAAAGTACATCAATAAAACTCCTTGTTTGACCTTGAACTGGCAAAGACGATCTGTCACATCACGAGCTATAGTACGTCTGTGATTTGTAATTTTAGCGTGATTCCTATTCGCTGGCGTTTGACAGTCGACTCTGCAATGGCTTCTTTCCTTTTCCGTTAGCTTGCTGAGAATTTGCTTGTTTTCTTTTAAAACTCTTGCGATTCAAGAAAAATTAATTGCCTAACTGGTGAATTCGACAGTAGATTTGGTGGAAAAACCGATATCACACTCATCCCTTCGTGATTCATGTGATCAGTCCGTGGAATTCACTAGTTAGGCAGCGAAGAAAATTTTACGTAATTAAGCAATATCCAGGAAAACCAAAAGGCGAGCAGTTCCTACTTCAATAATCCTACAGCCACTAAAAATAAACAAGCCGGGAGCTCTGCTTTTAGGCTTGGCTAAATCTATATATTATTGGATAACATAGGCTAACATTCCAAATTTCATTGCTGACAGCAATTATACTTTAGTGCTCTGACTTATTGTACACTGGCTTACCCGTTTGCAACCCTTTTCAGACTAGATTGGGGAGGAAGATTTGCAACATAAACTAGGAACCATTCACTGTGTTATAATTCAAGAAACTATAGCTTTATGCAGTTCTTTTTATGTTTAGATCATCTTTTTTTTTTCTTTCGGTGTCAAAGATTTTATGAAAATCAAGGCATCCAATATGATGGCCGTTTGGTACTAACGACATCATTAACATATCATTTGTCACATGGTTTTCCATGGCAGAATTTATTTTCTTCTAAAAGGAGTTGTCTCTCCACAATGTTGCTGTGGGTGGTACATATAAGCTAAAACAAAAACCTCTTTTGAGTAGTAAAATGAGGCACTTAGTAATGTAACATTAGTCACTTCGCTGTGGTAACATGTAGTATACATGTGGAATTTCATCATTTCCACTTCATTTGGTTGTCCCGGAAAACGTAAAGACTTTAAAACACTTTTTCCTGGTGCTTCAGTAGACACTTTGACTACTTCCCTCCAGTCCTCTTCTGGAGAAGTTAAAGGCCCACCTTCAACCGACAGCCTTTGCGTGCCGTAGAACAATTTTCATACATGAAAATCCAGCCAAAGCTGAAATTTATGCAATCAGATCGCTGTGATAAGCAATGCGAATTTCCATAACAAAAACAAACGGTCGAAAAGCCTGTTGGTTGAAGGTGGGCCTTTAATGATGCAGCTAACACCCTTTTGATAGCCAATGGTAGGCACACCATAGTACCTTTTCTATGTGTTGTGTTTCAATAACTGTTTTCAGTTGTTTTTTGCATGCTAATATATGATTATAAGTGTAAATAAAATTTACATGTAAACAATAGAATCAGGGTTAACATAACATATAACCTATACCTTCTCTCAGATTATTTCTTGCTGTCCAATTAATGTGGATAGCTCTTTACTTTATACAATTATGTTATTTTTATAATAGTTGTTTATTGTATTGTGTCCCTAATAAACTGAAGCACCTGAATGAAATGTTTGTTAGCAGAGCTCAGGCACACAAAGTGCACCAGCGCAGCAACATGGGGAAGATGTTTTGAGTAATCTATAGATGCGAGAAATTTTGGTTATGAGTCACGTACGTCCAACCATTAAGACTGTCGTGGTGGAGATGGGGAGGCAGGACAGCCTCTGGGGACGGGAGTGTTCGGGCAATTTTCCTTGGCGGGAAATCACGTTAATGACAAGCAACAGGATAAAGATTCAAGAATAGTAAACAGCACGAGAGAAGAGGTAACAACATTTGAGGAATTTAAGCGAAGACATCCTAGAGAGAAGCTGAGGAAGGAGAACAAGAGAAAATTTCAATGACAATCAACGTAACCATTAGTTAAAAATTTGCACTAATTGTACTTCTTTCAAACATTAACAGCTTGAAGCACTTGTAAAATGTCAAACCACACCAACATACCAAGATCTTTCAATCCTGATTTTTTCTTTGAATACTGACTCTTACCTGTCTACTATAAATATTTCTGACAGCTGTGAACGATTCTAATGATGACTCCAATAAAGAACTGCTGCAAAGTCCATTCAACTTCACTGATGAACACACGCCCGTATTGACATTACATGATGTCATGCACAGTCACAAAAGAATCATGGGCTGACAGGCAGAGAGAGCCTTACTATTTTGAGGGACGATTTGTGGAGGGAGAGTGTAGCAATAGTCCAAAATCCAAAGTTTAAAAAAACTGCAAGTTCTAGGGTGCCCTTTGAAGGAGAGGCCGGCATTGATGATGGTGGTATTGCCAAAGAGTTTGGATTAGATTTTTCGTCAGAAGCCAATCTATTTGAAGGGATTAACGGCAGAAAACTGCCCATCTATTCCATGGAGGGAATATACTCGAGGATGTTTCAACTGGTTGGCAAAATGATGTCGTACTTAATCATTCACCAGGACATTCCCTTTTCCTGTTTCAGTCCTCCAGTCTACGAGTACATAGTCAGTGGTTCATTTGAAGCTGCTTCTAACTATTGTTGCCTTGATGATATCTGTGACTAAGAAATCGTGGAGCTGATAGGACAGGTGAACTGAATATTAATCCCCACCCAAATTTTTTGTCAGATGATGATGATGAAATAATTGTTCAATAATCTTTTTTGTTTTTTACACCAACACCAAGTCTCTGGTTTAAGTTCGGAAGTTCTTTGCAGGTGCCTCTCATCTACAAAAAGGGAATATGTTGTTTTGTATGTAGATATGGACAAAAAGCATGTTGCCATCGATCATTACCAACTAATAGTGGTGCATGGTTAATGTATAATTTTTATCAGAGCTTAACATAAGTTCAGGCTATATGAAGATACATATTAGTTGGAAAGTGTTCTATAGCCCCATTTCCTAGATCAACCAACACTATTGTACTTAAGTTGCTATGGGTGGAATTCAATCAATGTTGGTGTATAAGTATCAAAGATGGTTACATTTTGCCTGGCTATGAAGCATAGTTCCTATGACAATAGTATGTTATTTCAATTTCGTCTCAAGGTTACTGCCGCAAAAGAAGAAGAGCTTGTATCTCTAAAGCAAAATTGCATGTTAGTGGATAGCTTGGTAAATGCAGTGTGGTTGAACAACCTTACAATGGACAACAGAAATTTGGCCACCACACCTTCACGGTTCATTTCGTCCTACAGAAGCGTAACGAGCCCGTCGATCAACCATGCAAAGGCTTGAAGACACTAGGTGTCCTGGATCTTGTAAGGGCCCTCCAGGCTTGATGTGTAGGAGAGCACATGAAACCTACTTTTTTTTTTTGGTTAAAATGGTTTCCAGAAGTCGAGACACTTACTGATTCAAGTTAATGAGACTAACTTGGGAGCACTGAATAACTACACCATCTGGAAAGTACTGCGAAAGTGCTGGAAATACTGGATAAATTATCGTCCTTTCGTTTTGAAAGGAAACTGAATTATTTGCTGCAAGACCAACTGGATTGCTGAATGAGTTCTTTTTGCTTTAGTGTATGTTGTTTAATGCATTTTGACGTACTAAATATTGAAATATTCCCTAGGTACTTTGTAATGGCAGAGAAGAAAATAGACAGTAACGAGACAATAGGCCTTTTCTGTATGTCTGACGGATGAAGCGAAAACATGGATGTGGAATCTGTGCAGGCCTATGCGTATCTACAACAGGGAATTTACAAGCTGGAAGAAGGTTTGTATCTTATAAATCAGAGGTCTGTCTGAGATATATAACTGAGATTTGTGAGTGTTTTATACTCTTCCAAACACAAAAGGCCTTAATCATTAGTTGTTGAGCTATTAGAGAAGGGTAGGTGTATGTTTTTGCTGTGTTCAGATGGTGGATCGTCCTGCTGTCTTCTGATGTTATCAACACTATGATCAGCGCAGTTATGAACGCAATTTTTGCAATTGCGTAAAGAAGCCTGAAAAATTCAGGACTTCAACAGGGCTTGAACACTTGACCTTGCACTAACAGTGCCACGCTCTAACCAACTGAGCTATAAAGCCACTGACGTTGGGAGCTGGTCATTTGTGGGTTCTAATAATAATAATAATAATAATAATAATAATGGAAACATTGTTAGTGCGCATTTAAAAACCTCAATGCACTTTCTATAAATTATAGCAATAATATCAATAACAATAGCAATAACAATAAAAATAAAAATAAAACAAAAAAAACTACAAAGGTATCATTGGTCATCAAGGAGGTGGCGACGAAAAAGGTAAGTTTTAAGTGCAGTTTTAAAAGTTGACAGGGACGAGGCTGACTCAATATGTTCAGGTATAGAGTTACACAGTTTAGGAGCAGCGAAGGCAAACGCCCTTTCACCATACTAGAGGGTGTTAGGGCGGTATGAGTTGTGTAGTAAGGATTGCATAGAAGAGAGAAGTGTGCGTGAAGGGTTTCGAAACTTAAGTAGCTCACGGAGGTAAGATGGACCTTGATTATGGAGACACTTATTCGTAAGTAAATTCCAGTCTGGCAGGTATAGGCGTAATATGGTGAACTGTTGTTTTAAATATTACTGTTGTTTTAATGTTACTGTTACTGTTGTTTTAATTATTTATATTAGTATATTAGTAATTATTATAATTTTTAAGTTAGCGCAAATGAAAATAACTCAATTGATATTTGTGCTTTATAAGTGAAATATATTATTATTATTATTATTATTATTATTATTATTATTATTATTAAATCGACGAGCTCCCACAATCAGTCTAGCTGCAGTATTCTGAATTCTTTGTAGCTTAGCAAGTTCATTGGAGGGCAGGCCATATAGGAGACTCTTACAATAGTCTAGATGTGAAATAACGAGTGCATTTACCAATCGCTTAAGTGGGTCCGGAGATAGATAGTTCCGAATGCAACCAATAGAGTTAATGAAGAAGAAAGCTTTTTTACAAAGATCATTGATATGGGTGGATAAGGTGAAGTTAGCGTCCATAGTAACACCAAGGTTTCGGGTCTCTGATGTAATGTTCACAGGGACTCCAGCAACCATGAACCTAATTGAGGTTGTCATAAAGCTTAGGAAGCCAAGAATTAAACCAACATATATAACGACCAGAAGTTATTCCAGTTATGATAACAAAAGCTTTCTTCAAGATTTGGAATATGCCCCTTGGCATATGGTTAATTTTTTGACAACGTTGATGACCAAGTGGGTGTCTTCAACTCGCTCTTCTTAGAAATCCTAAATGACCATGCTCCTGTCAAGAAGATAAAAATTAAGTCCAGGCCGAAACCATTTGTAACGCGAGAAATAAAACAGGTTATGAAGACTAGAGACCATTGGCGTAAAAAAGCAATAAGAACAAATGATAAACTCTGTTGGAATAGCTACCGATTCTTTAGGCAAGAAGTTAAAAAAGAACTAAGACTCGCTGAGAAAATATATGTGAGAGAACAAATCCTTAACAGCCAAGGAAATACTAATGCTACTTGGAAAATCATAAATCGTTGCATGTCTCGAAATAACACTGCCAAGGCACTGAGAAATACAGAAGATCGCGTTGCTATTGCCAACAAATTCAATAGATATTTTACGTCGGTTGGAAGATTGACTGCTCTCGTGGCCAACCATTTGATACAGGAGCAACAACTAGACGTTACTGACGTAGTCACCCAACAAGAACCTACGACTTCATATTACTGTTCTGGTTGCTTCCAACTTTGAGTCTGTTACTGAAAGAGAAGTGGAATCTGTAATTAGTGGCCTGCGAGAATTATTCTGGGACTTAAAAAATTCGATCATATTAGCGAAGGACTTAAGTCACTAGGAATTCTCAAGGTAAAAGATAAACTAGATATCAGTGATGCAGTGATGGTATTTAAATGCCTAAACAATCTCGCGCCCAAATATTTATGTGACCAACTACAAATGAGATCCTTTGTATGTACCAGGGTAACACGATCTGCAAACAACCTAAATATTCCTCGTTGTCGCCTAGCAACCAGACAGCGTCGCTTTGCATATAGAGGTGTAAAAATCTGAAATGGATTAAGTATCGACTTGAGGAACTTAACTAGTTTAAATGCATTCAAAAGGAATTTATTCAGACAATATTTAAATAAATTATGTTAATATACTTGCTCTTAATTATTATATTTATCTTAGCTGGGGAATATATTTTTTTTAGAGAATATCAAAGTTAGTATGTTCATATATTTGTTCTGAATTATTGTTCTTTTTGTAGTATTGTACTGAAAAGCCCTTTTAGGGAGTTGCAATAAAACGTATGTATGTATGTATGTACATTGGACATCAATGGTTGCTATAACGTCTTGGAGTGGAGCTATGTATAGTGTAAATAAGAGTGGTCCCAGAATGGATCCTGGTGGTACACCATAATAAACGTTGATAGGTGAAGAAGATCCAGCAATGTTTACTCTTTGTGTTGGACCTCGAAGGTAAGAAGCAAACCAATTCAAACCGATTCCTTTAAATCCAAAGTACAAGTGGAGACGGGATAGTAATATAATGTGGTCTAGGGTGTCAAATGCTGCCGGAAGATCGAGTAATATCGATATGAAATTACTGCGGGAATCAAGAGTCTTCAAGATGTCATTAGTGACTCGTAGAAGTGGAGTCTCGGTGCAATGGTGTGCACGGTAAGCTGCCTGAAGTGAAGGAAATAAGGCATTGTTGTTGAGGTAGCTCTGGGTCTGGATGGCAACAGACTTTTCTATGACTTTACTCATGAACGAGATGTTTCCTAGAGGTCACTAATTCTCATAAATTTCCGAGTCGAGGTCTCATTTCTTAAGTTTTGGATGAACAATCTACGTCTTGAGTGGTATCTGAAACTCACCAGAGGCCAGTGATGCACACACGATCCTAGCAATAATAGGCGGTCAAGCACATGCTGCTTCACTTCAGCTGTAGGAATTGGATGAAGATCACAAGTTTTAGGGGTTACTGAACCCAAAACTTCTACGATATATGCGTGAGAAAGTATCTCAAAATTCCCAAAGTGACACGAAAGCTCCCTTCCGTCCACAAAGGCTGCCTTGGTGTTGTTAAGACCAGCACGGATATCAGAGATCTTGTTGATCAAAAAGTTATTAAAATCTTCAGCAAGTTGTTGAGATGACTGATGCAAAGGCAATGCAGTAGGTTTAAGCTTAAACATATTAATGACACAAAAAAGCTGATTCTGATCAGAGTTCTGTATTTTTTATGCGATAATAATCAGTCTTGGTTTTCTCGAGAAGATTATTGTATTTCTGAGTTGGTTCATGAAAAATTTCCATATCAACAGTCACACCAGACTTTCTATAGCGACGCTCAAGACGATGCTTCTCGCGCTTTTCATGGCAAAGTTGATCATTGTACCACTTT
>NC_090885.1:43426203-43431203 GCF_036669925.1 Montipora capricornis
ATTCCCTTCTTAACATTCAAATTTGCATTGTGTCTGACAATGTTCGCTGGATCCGAAGGAAATATCCCACTTTTAAGTTTTTAATTGCACTCTGGGTACCGAAATTGTGAATTTTTTTATAGTTTTAAATCATGATTCCAGAGCAGGAAAACAATATTTTTGGCTCTATTAACGATACGGTTACAAGAGAGTGGTGCATCTTTTCAGTTGGGCCTTCCACTCCTTCAAGACGCAGTAAATGCCGAGAAAATATATTGTACTTCATCAGTACTTGAGGCATGTTCTATTCGTCTTTCTAAGGGAAGCAATGAGAGATTTATACTTTAAACAAAATCGTGCCTCTCTTAATCCGCCATTGCAACGAGAGGGACAGCTCCTCGTTTAAGGTGAATTCATCTATGAGAGGAATTTGTCTATCAGACGAATTAAGGTGAGAAATTAAGGTAAAAGATGAATTTGCAGCGTGACAAATTCAGCTGTTTGCTGAATTCAAGGAAGGGTCATTTTGACTAAGAGGGGAAATTGTGCTACAACAAATTTCATTAAGTAACGAATTCACTTGTCTGAATTTTGACCCTAATAAAGCACCATAAGTGCATAGCTCACAAAGTAGCTCACAAGCGCTGTGGACCTTAAAGTGGATGAATTGCCGACGTAATTGCTGGTAATGATGTTTCAAGGTGTAGAGAGGCCAAACACGACTCCTATTGGTCGAGATAGGAAATTCAAAGACCTCAGAGCTTTGCCAAACGTGCCAAAGTTAATTGACTGTTACTAGATATAGGCATGATAACATGAACTTGACTTAAAGGCCTATTTCCACCCTGAATGCATTGTGCCTCCCTCGTGAGTTTTGTGTATCACAAAATTCGAAGAAATCTTCAAAAGCTTTTCAGAGTCATCTTTGTCCATAAAAGCAATCCGTCAATAAATCTTTTACGTCTTGATTCTCTAGTTATCTATACGTTCTCTAGTTATCATTTTTTACTTGTATTTCTATATTTGTTTAAAATGATTCGGATTGCTGCAGCGGACACGTTTTTCTTGCTGCTGTGACAAAGCTACTCCTTTATAGAAGATACCTGGTAATAAAACCACACAAACTGGTGGGGAAAAAATAGTTGGCCAATTAGAATACACTATTCAACAATAGCATCACCCAACTAGTGGAATAATGCAAATCCTGCATTTTAATTGGCTACGCTACTAGTAATTAGTAATAGTCCTCGAGTAGCGAAATTCGCCGGTTTGGAGAACCTACCAAAACAATGGCGGCCGCTTCGCGTTTTGTGGAAATTTCAAAGGAGTTTTTAGATAATTTATTGGATAATTCCATCCCGGAAAAGACCAAAAGGGCAACAAAGTACGGGATGAAGATCTTTAAAGGAACCCTCCACTGTTTTTACAAATATCGCTTAAAATGTTCCAAATGTGATTATTAATAGACCTGATATAAAAAAAATGCCTTACCTAGCGAACTGATTTTCTTTTCGATTTTCAAAGAACAGCCTTTCAGCCACTTCGAACTTCCGGCGGCCGCCATCTTGAATAGCGCGCAGTGCACTGTGGGCTGATGACGTATCGTGGTTGCTCGCTGCAATCTGCTGACCTGATCCATGCTGTGTTTATTGTAAACATGTCGCAGATTTCGCCGTATCAGTTTGAGCCGGAGTATTCTTCTAGCGAAGAACAACCACAAAGTGCCGCAGAAGAAGAAGAAGGAGAAGAAGAAGATTCAGTTTCAAATGAAGGAAACGAGAATCGCCGGTCAAACACGTCTTGGTGCTCATGTGAACGATGTGTTGCAATGCCGAGTGAAAAAGAATGCGTTTGCTGTAAAGAGCTGACATTTTTGTCCAAAATTGTTGAAGGTACACTGCAATGTATATGTAAAGAGGTCATCGATGCTTTTTTTTCCCGAAAAGCCGTGTTTCTTAAGCTATTTTTGTATAAACAAATGAGGTGGTAATAAATCTGTGGTAATGGAATTAAACTGTTGTTAATTTCTTTGTTTTGAGATTGCTCGTTCATAAAGGCCATTTGATTCTTTAGAAATTTAATGTACAGAGAACGTTTTCTGTACTGTTAGAAATAACCATTTGTGGCCTGATCCCATTATAGTATAAAATTCGTCAGAAAGATCGAACTAACTTAGCTGTTGTCCCGGACATTCCGTCCTAGACCTGTCTTGAATTACTTCACACGATAGTTTTGAGGCGGTGTGCCTCAACAGAGATGTACTATGGACCGCTTTGGTCAGCTTGCACGATCGTGAAAGTGCCGGCCTTCCTGATAGGGAACAAGTATCTAACAGGTGTGTTATCTTGTGTAAAAATCTAGTTTATCAAACGACTTAATCGGTTGTTGCTTTTTAGTGAGAAGACAGATTGCTCATCCAGCAAATTCAACAACATAAACAAAAGTAATATTTTTATTTAGGATGATAAATGATGTTCCAGAAAATGCTTCAGACAACTGTTATTAACAGGACACTACTGCAATATATTTATAAGTGATATTCATTACAAAAGAAAAAGTAAAAATGAAATCTGGTCAACACATTGCTGTACCTTCACTCAAGTTAAGCTTAAAATTAAGCTTTTATTTATTGGCAAACATAGCTCACAATATTTTTCTCCTCATTTTGGAAAATTTTCTTATTCAGGTCATTGCGGTATGCTGCATACAGGCAGTTTACCTGGTGGGCCCATGGCTACCTTGGTAAAAACATTCGCCGTGTAATACCATCTTGTGCTGTAAAAAAAATCAGAGCTACATTTCCCGCACCAGATGGCATGTACACAGGATACATAGCAGGAGATGATGATGACAGCTCATTTGACAGTGAGCTTGATGAAGCATGGAGAGACTTTTTAAATATATAAAAAATTTTCACTGTAAAACAATATTTTAATCAGATAACATGTATCTTCAAGGAACTTAATTATATTTCTTTTAACAAAGAGAAACGATTTTGTAAATTTTAAGCAAGAGTCTATGATAGTTTACAAAGAACATTGACATATTATGTTGCTCTATCTTGATTGGTTCATTGGATCATCTTTGTCATTTGAGATTAGCCAGGTAAGAACTTAGGGTTTTGGTTTTCCCACACTGAAATGAAAATTACTCAATAAATATATTTATAAGTGACCCTGTATTAATAAATTTGCACATGGAGTCTAGTTGTAGGTTAAACTATAGCTAGCAGAGGAGCTAATTCTTCTTAAATCTAGATAACCGGACTCTTGCTTCAATAATGTCATTCCGATTAGGCCTTTGTAGTGGTGCCATAACCCCAGACCTATCTTTGTGCTTAGGGGCTGGCTTCTTTCCTGATGCTGCCAACAAAAATGCTGTTTGCAGCATGTCCTCAACATATTCATAGGACTTCTCTTCCAGGACTGGTTCAGCTCCAAATCTCTTGGACACCTTGTTCCAGGAGATTTTAAATCTAGGCTCCCCCTGACATTCGCCAGCTTGGATGATGGCCTAGTTTGAAGTAAAGTATGTATATTAATAAACCTTTCTTTCATTCATTAACTGATTTGGAGTATGAGTTACACAAAATATAATTTCTGCTCTTTCACAAGCCATCTATTAATTTATCCACTGCAGAAGGGGGAAAATCTCAAGAAGCTTACCTGTGGTCTGTTAACGTTGTTGTTGTGGTCAAGTGCTGCCAACATAGTAGCAACTTTCATGACATCATGGGTGAAGTGTTGCAGCTTTGGCAAGTACTTGAGGTACATTGAATGATACACTTCTAGAGCTGTGGTGTGCACAAACTGTGTGAGGTGGATGATGTCTTTCAGGAGAAGCTTATCTTTAACAATGTTTACAAGTGCTGTATGTGCTGCACTACCAGGCTTGAGCCACTTCTTCTTGCGCTGCTGCTCTGGTGAAAGTGGTGGATGGTCACACTTGTGGAAAGTCTTGTTTCCTGGCCAACTGTGCCTGTTTGTCACGTGGTGCATTACTGATAACCATTTCTCTCGCAGTACTTCTGGATCTTTATTGCAGCTCTCCACGCACCACCACAAATGGTTGACAATGGACGGAATCCACGGTGCAAGGTCTGAGCAACCAGACTTTTTAGATGCTGCAGATAACTTCTTACTGACTGTCTTAGCCAGATGCCAAGGATCAAACTGGTGATCTATGTTTGCATGGTTTACTCTCATTTCCTTCTTTATTTGAGTGTGTCTGTCAGTTGATATCAATTTGACCTCAATGTCATTAGCCTCAATGTTTGCTAAAGTGTCAACAAATCCCTTTTTCTCCATTTGATTAGAATTAGCTACTTGAGACACAGATACCACATTGAAATCAATGACTTTTTGGCTTGTTACATCTAAAAATGTATAAGTGCAATACTTTGCAGAATGTCCAGGACTGTCACAGCGTCCATCACCAGCTAAAACAGCACCACCTTCCCTGTCCTTCAATTCACTGAAAATCTCCTGTTGTTGCTGCTGCCATGTCGTTCTTACAACAGGAAAGATGTACTGTTCTCTAATGTTGAAATATGTTCCCTTACCAATGAATTTAAGATTTATCAACTTTGACAGTGCCGCGAATTTCGAGAAGGGAATGCCACAAAAAAAGATCCCAGCTGTGAAAAGCAGATTTCCAGCACCTTTTATATTGGCCAATGGTGGCTGTGATTGCCACAGGTACTCACAGTTATTGATGCAAGTTAGTTTTAGAGAAAGCTGAGAGCCTTCATTTTCAACTTCAACAGTGCTCTCAGGTATTATTAGAGAGCCACACTTAGGACAAAATCTTAATAACTCTTTCAATTGCTCCTCATAAACCATGAAAACTCGTTCTTTGTAAGTGTTATGTGTGCATGCGTTTGCACTGTCACTATTAGATTCTTGTGAGTCCTGAGAGCTGCATGTACCGAAGCCATCTTCATTTTTTAAACTTGGAGTATATTGTGAGCCACTGGTGGCTGTTTCTTGAGAAAAAATTATGTCCATGGGTTCTTTAACTTC
>NC_090885.1:43436203-43461203 GCF_036669925.1 Montipora capricornis
AGTCGACTATGGCGGACGTGTTTCAATCGCTCTGTTAAAATTTCTCCGCCTTGGTCCAGAATATGGCCTTTTTTCACTAATTAATAATTGCGTAATGCCTAAAAACAAACCAAAAATATCCTGTGAAGCTCTCAAAGAAAGAAAAATGAAGCGTACACGCGAAGGAAGCTCACAAACCGACGAGGTCTTCGAGGATGACAGCCATGGCTGCCCAAAATGCAAGTCAACAAATACTCGTCTTGCTGAAATTGATGAGAAGCTTGAAAGACTACTAAAGTTAACAGACGAATTTGAAATTTACAAGAGCCGATTTAAATTCCTCAAAGATGAACAGAAGAGCATGCAAGAAAGCCTCGAAAGTTCTCAAACTGAGATAAAAGAAATGCAAGGTGTACAAAATTGCATCGTTGAACAACAGAAGACCCCTGAAGCTTCACTTCAACGCGTTCAACGTGATTTTGCTGAATTGCAACGCCGTCATATTAAATTAGAGTGTCACAGCCGTAGAGGTAATTTAAAATTCTATGGAATAAAAGAACGCGAGCATGAATCGAACGAAGACACAGAAGATTTATTGAGGATTTTTTTACACACCGACTTAGATCCCTAAAGAGGACGAGGAAAGTATCAAGTTTGATAGAGTGCACAGGATATCAGCTCGTCGAGTATCGTCTAGCAATCCGAATTCTAAGCCACGACCGATTATCATTAAGCTTTCCAGCTTCCACGACAAAGTGTTTATTAAATCTTTCATCAAAAACCTTACGAAAGGCCGCAATCTTGGAATTTCCGACGACTTTCCAAAGGAGGTGGAAGAAATGAGGAAAAAGCTGTACCCAGTACTAAAAGCCGCCAAGCAAGAAAAGCGTACTGCATTTTTCAAGGTAGAAAGGCTAATTATAGATGGGTCGCTTTACCGCAGCCCTGAAACAAGTGCTTTCCCACTCTACGGGCATTTAATGGACGTATAAATTAGCTTAGAAACTTTTATGTTATTATGCACGGCCATATTTTAGGGGCCAGTAGTGCTTTACAAACCAAATTCGCTCAATGCGCAGTCAGTCAACGCCGCGCAAATTCAGAGGTAAGTCATGGAGTTTTTGTTCGTACCTTTTGTGTTTTTGCTTTCTTTCTTGTTTCGTTTTAATTTTTGCGCAGTCTACTTTGCTTCTCTTCCCTAAAGGGGAAAGCGACCCAGGCCAGAAAAATTTATACTTTAGCTTAAGGAGTGTGCCACACGGGCAAGGAAAACTACTTTACTTATAATTGAGCAATAAATATGTCATATAAGCTAGTGACACTGAATGTTAGAGGGCTAAACAGCTCTACAAAAATAAGACAGGTTTTTCGATGGCTGCACCTGCAACGATCGGACATTATTTTCCTCCAAGAAAGTTATTCTTTAACGGAAACTATAAAACGATGGGAAGCCGAGTGGGGAGGGAAAGTTGTAGCTAGCCACGGTACAACTCACAGTAAAGGAGTAATGGTCTTGTTTAAACCAAATCTCAATGTCGCAATTAACAAAACCTTAGCCGATAAAAATGGAAGATACATCCTCGTAGAAACATCAATTGATGAAACAAACATAGTCTTTGTGAATATTTATGCACCAAATGATCCTTCTCAACAGCTTCTTTTCCTAAGGGATCTGTCCAGCTCTGTGTTATCTTCGTATGCAAATGAAAACCTTGTGTTGGGTGGCTATTTTAACTGCGTTATGAATGCCATGGATAAGAAAGGTGGCAGGCCTTTTGTCTCAAAAAATGCTGCAGTAACTGAGCTTGAGTCGACAATTAGGGTTCACAGCTTTGTGGACGCATGGCGCATAGTAAACTTGCAAAATATCGGTTTTACTTGGAGTAACCCGTCGATGAAGATACAAGCAGACTTGATCATTTTTTTATCCCAAAATTTTTGCAAAAGTCAATTCAAGAATGTAGAATTATGCCCAACACCTTCCCTGATCATGCTGCTCTAATTCTCACCATCTGTTTTGATGAAGAAACCGTGCCTCGCGGTCCAGGCTATTGGAAGTTTAATAATTCTTTGTTATCTGACAATGAATACATAGCGTTGTTACGCTCTAAAATTCCCGAATTTGTTGAAAAGTATAAAGAGGTCGAAGACAAAGGTCTGTTTTGGGAAATGGTCAAGATGGAGATCAGAGGTTTGACAGTTCGGTTTTCTAAATTTAAAGCAAGGCGTAATCGCGATGAAGAGAAACTCCTAACATTTAGGTTTCCTCAACTGAGCGCTAAACTTCAGACAATTTACAGTGAAGATGACAAAGCCGCACTTGAGCGAATCAAAATTAAACTTTCTGATTTTCAAACTGACAAAACACGTGGTGCTATTATAAGAAGTAGAGCCCGCTGGTATGAGTACGGAGAGAAAAACCATAAATATTTTCTTAATCTAGAAAAAGTAAACTACCGGCGAAAATACATATCTTTGATTACCCATAACGGCAATAGGATTAATGATCCAAAAGAAATTCTTAATGAAGAACGGAAGTTCTTTAAAGAATTGTACTCCTCTAGGAATGTGGACCCTAACAGTGAGGAGTTCAGTGTTTTTTTCAATGTAAATTTTCAACTAACTGAAGAGATGGCCAGCACGTGTGAAGGAGAGATTAGAGAGAATGTACAAAAGCATTACCAATGATGCAAAATAATAAGTCCCCTGGCTCTGACGGGCTAACAACAGAATTCTATCGAGCTTTCTGGGACATTATTAGCACCTACGTTGTCAACAGCTTTATTTTTTGCACAATCTTTTGCTGAAGCAGATATAAAATGAAGAAGATTTTACACGACAGTACTGTCACAAACAGAGTACGCTATATGAACATGTACAGTACATGTAGACACATTGTACACAGAGAAACGAAGAAAATCATGCCACCAAGAAACAGAATCTTACTTGAACAGAGTCTACATGTACATGTACTGTACTTGTTCACTACTTTAAGCTCTGAAAAGCCCCTTTGGGGAGAGTTTAATAAATTATTGTATTGTATTGTAATGCAATGTGTGTGTACGCTGCAGAATTAATATGCAGCACAGGAGTTTTGGGTTTTCAGACTTTTAAACTCATGCTTCAGATATACAATAAGCTGCATTCACACGCTGAAATTTTAAGCTAGTGAGCCTTTCATGTTGACCACTCTTCCCTTGATCCTACCCTTGGAGGTCCAATCGGTTAGTTTTGAACGTGAATTGTGGCGGATCGTGAAATCCAACACTTACACTCAAAGTAAACTGCCTTTGGATAAAAATCAAAGCTAAAAATTTTGCCATTCAGGTGTTAATTAAGCAAACACACTTTCAAAATCAGAAGAAAAAAAGGAAGTGATCTTTTTTTAATCACAGGGGCACTTTAAATTGTATCATGCAAATTACAGGGAATTCATATCTTCTGTGCTTATGAAATCAGACTATCTAAAGTCCTTTCATTTTTTAGGCCAGTTGAATTCAAGCAAATTTCCCAGGTCCAGGGAATATTCTAATAATCTTAATCTTTCCTTTAAGTGTTAAGTGGGTCAGAAATTTGGAAACAATGGTATCCCTGTTGAACGGGGTCAGAAATTCTGAACCCTTTACCTTCCCTGTTGAATGGGGTCAGAAATTCTGAACTCTTTTCTTACCCTGTTGAAAGGTGTCAGAAATTCTGAGCCCTTTTCCTTTCCTGTTGAATGGGGTCAGGCTGATGGTGTAAGAGCACATATTCCGTCGAACTAATTTTGCAGTTTTCAATTTGCAGTTGAATTTGTGTAAGGGATCTTCATCTCCGAGCAAACAGTGCAAATAATCGGCGGTGAAGGGCAGTAATTTTGTAATTCTGTTTTGTGAGTAAAATTTGTAGATTCTGGTTGGGAAATCAGTGGAAGCATGTCGGACAAAGAAGAATATGCTGATGAAGACCCTATGATGAAAGTGGAAGCCTTAAAAGTGGAAAAACGAAAATTAAAAGCAGCATTAACAAGGCAGCTAAACGAGTTAGCAGGTCAGGTTGCTGGCGTCAGTGGTGGTGCTGAACCAAGAAGTTTGGAAGAAATTGAAGAAATTAAAGCTACTTTGGAGCGTTTGGAGAAGATTAAGGAAAGAACTTTCGAAATACTGGAAGAATTACGGACATTGGATCAGAAACTAAAGAACACTAAAATGCAAATTAAAGTCGGGGATGAGGCAGACAAATTAAACGAAAGAATTGAAAGCAAAGCTAGCGCCGCTTGTCGTGTTTTGACTTCAGTTACACACATCACACGGCCGGTAAGTCCACCTTATTTAACAAATAAAGAAGCCTTGACTGTGCTCTGTTCTGTTGTAAAGCACGCAGGAAACGGCTAGAGCACGAAAGAAGTGTAGGGGGAAACACGAGCCGATAGGCGAGTGTTTCTCCCTACTTCTTGAGTGCTCTAGCCGCTTCCTAAGTGCTTTACAACAGAACAGAGCACAGTCAAGGCTTCTTTATTTGTTTTATGATAAAAAACAAGTAATTTTCTTCAAAAATTCTACTTTATTTTCAAAGCGCGCGCTGCTTGTGGCGAACTGAGATGTCGTCAGCACAGTGCTTTATACTCTGATAAAGCACGCTACTTTGGACCAATCAGCGCGCTTGTAAGAATGTTTAAGATTATTTGATTGGTTAATGAAACAAAGGCTTGTCAAAACATCAATCAACTGGAAAATCACACAAAATTAGAATTTATGGAAAAACAAGTGCCTCAATGTTCGGTTTCAGTCCGTAAAAAACAGCAAAAAAGAGGATCTAAATGATTAAGTTCAGTGAAAACCGGCCGAATTGTTGCCCATGAAAACCTGCACGTTTCCGACATGACAACTGGAAAACAAACTCTTCATTGCTTGCGGCTGGAATCTGAAAACCTGTTGGGAATTTTGTAAATGAAGAACTCCAGCGTGAGGACTTTCTGAGCTTGAAAGAACTGCTGGACCGGGCGACGGTTGAGGTCTTCCATCCAAAGCACTTGACAGAATATCTGAGCAAGCCTTTAACTGACAGCTTCAATAATACCCAAGGTAAAATTCGGAAATTCATCTGCCATTTCTGCGAATGATGGCGTGGGCTTTCGTTTGTTCCGTGCTTTGTACTCTCATAAAGCACGCTGTTTAAACCAATGAGAGCGCGCGTTATATAGAAACTTTATTATAATATATGACTAGCTCCGTGAGCGGGCAAGATGAACCAAATCGCGCGCTCTGATTGGCTACCCGAGCGGGCAAGATGGAGCGATACTGCCCGCTCGGGATTTCTCGCTTGGTCCCGCAAGATCAAAGATCATTTTTTGGTGTTTTAAGTCATGTAATAAATCCTTTATTGACCAAGATTGGTCAATAACCCATACATCTTACTCAAGTAACTATGACACCAGTTTGCCGCATAGAAATGGTGATAGTGGGTTAAATAACTTAGAAAGAATTCGCATTCCGACATTTAGCGGGAACAAAACTGAGTTTCAGCATTGGAACACAACGTTTACGAGTTGTGTGGATGCAACTGCAATGTCTGCTCAGTTTAAAATGTTTAGATTGGAGACCTGTTTAGCATGCGGAGCTTTAGAAACGATTAAAGGTTTAGGATATTCTGTGGCTGCTTATGAGGCTGCCAAGCTAAGGTTGGTGAGAAAATACGGTGGGAATCTTAGGGAAGTTCAGTGTCATGTAGATGAGTTAATCAAAATGAAACCAATCAGAGATTAAAATGCCAAAGTTTGCTGACATGCTAAGGCAGGCCGTAATTAATAACCAGGAAAACAATCGAGCAGCTGATTTAGAAGCGGGAACTCTGTGTACTATTATCCTTGAAAAACTGCCGGAGAAATTATTGTCCCCATACATTCGTTCGGCAAAAGAAAACAGAAGGGACGAGTCTCTAATTGCACTCAAAGATTGGACTGCTGAAGAAGCAGAATACCAGATTCATGCAACTGAAATTAAACATGGTTTAAAGTCAGGAAATGTAAGCAGGAAATTTTACGACAGAAGAAGTAAGTCCTTTGGAATTAACTAAGCTGATGACAAAAATAAGGGGACATGTAAGGTTTGTGGTTCAAGCCATGCTGTCTGGAATTGTTTTTAAAAGTACAAGCATTCAGGAAAAGGGGAGTACTGCGAAAAACTAGGACTCTCTTACCGGTGTTTGGGTGATAGTCATTTGGGTAGGGAGTGCCCCAGAAGTAGAGCATGTAATATTGATGGTTGCAGGGACAGACACAATTGGTTGTTACATGGAACTCTTAGTCTCGACCTCAGAAAACTCAGCCTCAGGGATCCCATCCTCAGTCAACCCAGCTTCAGTTAACAAGAACAATTCAAGGAAGAGGGGAAATCCAGTTCTCTAGAAATGACAACCCTGAGTCACAAGGAACGCAAGAACAAAGGGGCGAGCATAGCACGGAGGGGGGTGCTAACACCAATTCAACTTCGTTAAAAATACAGAAAACAGAAAAGGTAGCACTGTGAACGGTTCCAGTAATCCTGAAGCATGGTAAGAAGAGAATGTTTGTAAATTGTTTCTTGGACGAGGGTAGTGACACTACATATGTTAATTAAGATGTAATTGAGGAGCTCGGTGTTAAAGGGGAGAAAGAGCTGATAACTGTGAACGTTGCCAATGATCAGAAAGTTAGTTTTCCATCCATGAAGTCTAGCATAGTATTGGAGAGTGTGGATACTAAGATTATAGCACAGTCTTCCGAAAATATCTGTGGTGGGATGAAAGCAACTGACTGGGTTAGGATAAAGGACAATTGGAAACACTTGCAAGACATACTTTTCCTAAAGCTAGAAAATTGAGGAAAGATTGATGTGTTACTCGGGACTACTACCATTTGATGTACCCAACGAAAGAAGTGATTGGTGGAGTCGGGGAGCCATGTGCCCGACTGTGTCCCCTGGGGTGGCCTGCAGTGGGGAGGATAAATATGGAAAACACAGGAACAGATCACAACAAAAGTTTGTGTCATACCTTTCGCATGCAACAGTTTGAAGAAGTGGCACCGACAGTAGACCAGTCGGATGATTTGAATGTGATGTTGAACAGATTTTGGGACCTGGATACTATGGGAGTTACACCTCCTAAACCGGTGATGACTCATGACGAATCAACTGCTTGACACAAAGTAAGCAAGTCAATCAAGTTCGAGAATGATAATTGCGTAGTAGCTGTTCCTTGGCAAAATGAGCGACCAAGCCTTCCAAACAACAGGCTGTTAGCTGAGAAGCGCTGGGAGTCCACAGAGCGAAAATTAGCAAAGAATCCAGAAATAGCAGAGTCGTATCAGAAGGTCATTGAAGAATATTTGGAGAAAAATTACATCCATTGAGAACAGTCAGGTGAGCTGACACCCACTGAAGAATGGTTACTTCTTCATTTCCCAGTTGTGCGCGCCGACAGGTCTACAACGAAAACAATAATTGTGTTTGATGCGTCAGCTAAGTTTCGGGGAAATAGTTTGAACAGTGAGGCATCACCAGGACCAAAACTGCAAGCAGACATGTTTAGTATTTTAGTCAGATTTCGAAAGGAACTGGTTTCCCTGGTGGGTAACGTAAGTCAAATGTATCATCAGATTGCCTTAACTTTGAAGACAGGTCACTGCACAGGTTTCTATGGAGAAATATGGACCAGAGCAAGGAGCCAGAAGTTTACGAATTTTTGAGATATGTGTTTTGAGGATGTTACTGTCCTTTTTGTGTGGAAGAAACATGCGGATGATCACAAAGCAGAGTATCCTCTAGCAGCTGAAGCGGTAAAGAAAGAACAGTTGTTACATGGACGATCTGATGCCTTCAGTGGAAACGGTGGCAAAGGCAAAGGAGATGCAACAACAATTAACCAAGCTTGGAGATAAAGCAGGATTTCATATCCGCAAATGGCTCTCTCAGAATCCTGAAGTTATCATGGACATACCCGAAGCTGATCAAGCTATTAAAGTGGATCTTTAGAAGAAAGAGTTTCCAGTGACGAAAACCTTGGTTGTCGTTTGGATTCTTCAAGAAGACCAGTTTTCATTCTCCTTTCTTCCGCTACCAGAAGAATTGGTATTAACAAAGAGGAACGTGTTGAAGAAAATGGCTTCAATTTATGACCCCTTCGTAGCGCGAGCTAAAATACTGATGCAGGGAGCTTGGATGATGAGGGAGGGATGATGGATGGGACGAAGAGTTGCCAGATCGCTTTAAAACGGAATGGAAAAGATGGTTTGAAGAAATAGGAGAGGTTGGTACAGTACGTGTTCCACAATGTCTGAAGGAAGACAAGCAACTTCTACTGTAAGCACAAGGTTTGTTGCAGCAAAGTCACGATTGGCGCCACTGAAAGCCATGAGAATTCCGCGATTAGAGTTAATGGGAGCACTGACTGGTCTCCGACTGACATTGAAGATATGTAGAGCACTGGAGTTTCCCATGATGAAGGCCAAATTTTGGGTGGATAGCGTAAATGTCCGGTTTTGGGTACAAGAACAGAGTCGAAATTTGAAACCGTTTATATCCCACCGGATTGGAGAAATTCACGATGAGAGCTGCCCAGATCAATGGCGATATGTTCCAACGAAACTCAACCCTGTGGACCATGGAACTCGAGAAGTTTTAGTTCAAAATGTAATTAAAGATGACCCATTTCTAAAGAGGGGAGAAAATGAGTCGCCAGAGAGAAAATTTGTAAAAGCCCCAGAAGCTTATAAGGAAGTTAAATCAGACAATCGAGAGCATCCTTGTCCCTCCTACCATACTTTTTAACATATTTGGCAACAAAATGTTCACTTAGCTGGGCGCTATTCTTGTTCCAATCTCAGTAATTTGTCGAGACAATGTACCTCTGCCATGCCAACAATGATGATGACCTTCAAATGGGGTTCAATGGTGCTTGTTTTGACACTGTCACTGGCTCTCTGGACAGGCAATCTGGATGGGAGCTTTTCCAATATAATTATAAGATTAACAATGTAGGATGTATCAGCGTGAATTCATCGTCTCCTTGATGTCGAGATCAGGACAGGTTTGGCATACCATCATCATCCTCGCAAAGGGACCAGACTTCCCGCAACTCGATCACGTTCTCCTTTGTCACTACTGTCAACTTCTTTGCATTAGTCTTCTTTCCTTCATTGTAGACCAAAAGTGCTCCTTGACCTTGACAAACGTATCAAATAGGGTTTGCCATATAACACTTTGGTTGCACATGTCTTTGCTGATGTTAGCCGCCATTACAACTTTGGTAACAAGATTAAAAAGATCTGAGGTTTCATCAGCAAAAGGGTTGCTGAAGTCTTCAATAGTCTCCATCAAGGCTTTGAAACTCAAGACGCGAATTTCTGACCGTGCCTAGCAGGATTTGACAAACCTCACCCGGTTAGGAAGGAATGGGGAAAGTGGAATCAGCTCTTATTTACAATTGCCACATTGCCAGGTAGGAATTTCTTGTGTTCTACATCCAATCCAGCGGTTCCATGTCAATAAACCTTTTACAGAAAGAATAATTTCTGAAATAGACTTCAGTGGTGGTTTGCTTTTTCAACTTTTAATTGTTTTATTAGACCGTTTCTACTGCATTTCATGTTTTGCTGATAATTACATGGAAAACGCCAGACTATGTCCTGTAAATGCTAAATTAATTTGTCATTTTTGTCAGTATTAAGTGTTCATATATAGCTAGTAGCTGCTGACAAACATGGAAATCTATGAAATGCTGGAGAACCCCTTGATTTCCCCCAATTTGTACTTCTACTAATGATAGTTATTCTGCAATGAATTCTAATGATTGCAAAATGTTCCATCATTATTATTATCATTATCATTATTGTTAGGCTATAGAATACCAGTGGACCTGCATCTGGTTTATAGTACCTTTCTTAATAACATTTAATATGGGGGAATTGTGCAATAAACACAAGAAGAGTGATGAAGCCAGCCTACCGCCTGAAAAACAATATTGTGGCACTTACAAAGGGAATTTTCAATGTAACAAGAGCTCTGGTTGATTTCACAAGCCTACCACCCCAATTACCAGGATTTGAAGTGAACATAAACAATGTTGTTATCTGGACAATCAGGGAAACGTATTTACCTGTCCCTCCCCCTGATGACATTGTATTTAATCTGAAGATTGAGGGACGCCCTTTCTTTGGTGAGTACATGACGCCTTACTAGTTAAAGAACCTTATTGTTGTAGTGGCTGTAACTATTTGAAAGAAATCATGTTGGTTTATATTCTTTTAGGAAAAGACCAAGTGACTGTTGGCATGGTTCCCCTAGCTGCTCTTCATCTTTCCTCACAGAGTACAAAATCAGTGTATCCCCTTACCCCCTACCAGTAAATTACTCTAACCAGTTGCTGAGTGGATAATGTGATGATGTTCTAATTGCACATTTACATTTGCAACTGTACAGGATACTCATTGTATCGCCAGTGTTTCTGTGAGTTAGAAATTGATGACACTATTAATTCACCAATGCAAGTGTTAATTCTCTAAAATTATATTGTTCATGAATGAATGAGTTGGTCCTTGATAGTGCCACGTTGTTCTAAAACTGCTAAGTGTACATTTACAATTGCAAAAGGGCACTAGGTGTATCACCCATGTCCCTGTGAGTTAGAAATTCATGGCACTATTGAGTTTGGATGATCAAAGTAAATATCATTAAGGGCCACATAATTAAAACGAGGTTTTCGAGCGCAACTCTAGACTGATTTTTGTTTTGATGTGATCCATCCAACAAGTATACTCGAGTTTTTTTGGTTTGTTTGTTTTTTCTTATTTGTTTTGTTGTGTTTTGTTTTTCTTTTCCCGCTAGTTACAAGCCCCTAATACTGGTGGAGAGGTTTTCGTTTGAGAGAAACTTTAGTTCTGCCCACTTCTTTAAAGAATCGGCCAATCTTCCTTTCTGAAAACGAAAATCTGGGTCTCTTAAAATAGCAGTCCATTGTTCAAATCTGTGCTTATCAATACCCTGTAATTCGTGGGCCGTTACAGCAACTTCGCGTGACCTCCGCTTCTGATAGTGCACTTTGGCAACAACAGAGCCATGTTTTTGGTCTTCAGACAAAACTTGGTGCTCTTTATTGTCAAGTGCATGAAGACTTTGCATTTTGACGCATAGCGTGAATGTATTTGCCAATAGCATCGAAGACCAACTTGCTCATCTTGTTGCCCAATTTGCTGTGTTGGCTTCCGTTTTTGGTGACCAAAACAAAGTCACACTGGGGTTTGAGCAAAGGCCTCACGAAATTAATGTAGCTGTCGAGTATTTGCATGCCTGTATCCATCAAAATTACATTTTCCCGCAGTCTTAAAGGTTTTCTGATCAATGAAACCGCCATTCACCTTTGCTCCCTTTACCAATTCAAATGTCAGATATTGATAAGTCATGGGACGTGATCCTTTCATCTTGGTGAACAAGTAGGTGGCCAAAACTTTTGTTGCAAATGTCAGGTCAGAGGGATTCACTTGCCCGGGGTCATTTTGACACGTTTTCATGGTTTGTTCGTAGCGAGGCAAGTGAAAAGACACAACTTCTAACAGCTCTTCCATGCTTGCCCAGTGGCCCCCTGCCTCTAATGATTCGACATCGAGATCTTGCATCCATTGCAATCTGATCATCTTCACCACTGTCTTGCACGCTCTTTTGATGTGCAATTCTGTGGCAGATAATTTTCTAAGAACTCCATCTGATGCACCGTTGACTTTTCTGAAGTCAATCAACTCCGAAATGGCCTCTTTGTAACCCAATCTCCCGCCATGTCCGAGTTTGCACTCCTCTTGTAAATAATCAATAAACTTAAACAACAGGCTTGGAGAGCACAGGCTAAAATCCATTACTTCGAAATTTAATTCCTCCTCCCCTTTGCAGCGAAACTTGAGAAATTTCAAGCATCTATTGACAATCTGCTGAGCGGGACGATCTTTCTTGTAACCGCTGCCACTTTCAGCAAGACAAGTCGCAAATTGCTCGCCAATGTGACTGGAAGATGAGAAGGAGGGCATTGATCTAGCGCTGGGTTTTGAATGCATAGACGATACATCATCAACAACTGTACTCAAGGCGCACAATTTCGTTGGCACTTTTGAGGAGTTTGCGGCAAGCTTCAAGTCTACGCGGGGTTTTTCGTTGAAATAAAAGAAGCAACTATGCTTGTTGTTGACATTTTTCCTACACCCGCGTTGGCTTTGAAATCCTTCATATTCGCACAATTGGAACGGGCAATGGTACAAACTGTTGACATAGTCTTTTTCTAGGTGAAAACGTTTTGCTTTAGGCAATGCACCATCGATATTAGACCACTCAATCTTGTTTGCTTTCCTCATTTTTTCTTAGTGAGAGGAGATGAATGCATTTAAAAGAGCGTGTTTGTTTGTCTCATTCAACAAAGGCAGATAAAAATAACAACAGAACTAACCAATCGGAACCAGCAAGGGAGGTGTTGTGCATGTTTAAGTTTCACGCAATGCGCCCATAAATTGCTATTCGTAAAATGCTTTGATTATTATCATTGCAGGTACTCCTTCATTGCACGCATTACTATGACACATATCATTAAGGTTCTAAATGTGATCCAATGGTAACAGCTAAAAAGGGAACAATTGTTTGAACAGCTGAGAAAAGGACAGAAAATGAGCAATAAAAGCGAGGTGCTGCGAAAACACACAATGTAGAAGAAACATTCCTCTTGTCGCAAAACGAAACAATAAATTAGGAACAATTGCTCTTCAAATAATGACCAAGGATTAACGCATTTTTTGTACAATTTGATTTATATTTTGTATCCTTCACCTTAGGTAGCTTCGCAATGGGGGTCGGTGCCTTCTCCTGGAAGCAACTATTTATTGTGATTAACATTTCCTGGATACGACGTCCCTCTGGTGCGCTATGCCAACCAATCCAATTTAGCAATCTATCGTAAGAGCCTTTGTTGTCCTTATATACAAATCTAAGCGCACATTTATCTAGTTTCTTGGTATTCCTGGCTCCACAATGGTGCCATATCTTTCTACAGTAATCAAAATGCAGTAAGATAAAAGCGTGATATAGTACTTCCTTGGTTTTACAAGGCAGAACATTCTTAAGCCTACTTAAGGCATTTACTTGTCCTCCTGCCTTTTGGCAGATAGATGCGATATGAGAGTCGAATTTCAACTTATTATCTAATGTTACGCTGTATCTCAGTGGAAACAGGTATGGATTTTTCTTCGCATTTTATATCGAAATCGTGAGCCGTGTTCCCAGCACCAGAGCTTGATATTTATTATTTTGTTGAAACCACTAGGTCTAGATTTATACCGTCTTCCACAGCTTGGGATCCTGATGAGATAGATGGAGTTTAGTGTCATCTGCGTAGCTTATCAGCCTACAATCTCTAATAGCAAATGGAAGATCATTCATCAAACTATTAAAGTGCCCCTGTGACCAAAACATCAATTCATATTTTTCTTTGGATTTCAAAACTACGTTAACAAAACACTAAGTGACCCACGTTTTAAGCCTTGATTTAAAAAAGACACCTCTTTATTTTAACTGTAATTTTCCTATTTAATGGTCCGCCATTACTAACATTGTGTTCTTGAGAGAGGTGGATCGAGGAGAAAATGACGTCAAAGGCTCACTAGTTTAAGAATGCAATACGTGTGTATGCTGCAGAATTAATATGCAGCACGGGGGTTTTGGGCTTTCAGACTTTTAAACTCACACTTTGCATATATAATAAGCTGCGTTCACACGCTGAAATTTTAAGCTAGTGAGCCTCTGATGTCACTTTTCCCTGGATCCAACCGTCTGAGGTCCAATCGGTCAGTTTTAAACGTGAGTAATGGCGGACCGTAAAATCCAATACTTACACTCAAAGTAAACGGCCTTTGGATAAAAATCAAAGCTCAAAATTTTGCCAGTCAGGTGTTAAGCAAACACACTTTCAAAATCTGAAGGAAAAAAGGAAGTGGTTTTTTTGATCACAGGGGCACTTTAAACAATAGTGGTCCAAGTAAGGACCCCTGTGGCACTCCTGCTGACACACCCATCCAGGTGGACAAAGTATGGCCCAACTTAACTCGTTGATATCGGCGTGATAAGTAACTTCGTAAGAGTGCCACTGAATTGTCGCTCACGCCATAAAACTTTAACTTCTCGAGAAGCAGCTCATGTGGAAGGCAATGAAAAGCCTTGATAAGATTGATCGCTACCGCTCCGATAACCTTGCGCTTGTCAAGTTCTGCTCTCCAGTCCTCCGTTAAAGTTAAAAGTGCCGCTGGGCACCCATAAAATTTTCTATATGCAAACATGTAATCATGAAAAATCGATTCAAATCATCTGCATGTGGATGATTTTCTCAAACACCATGGCAAAAGCAGGTAGTACAGTGACCGGTCTAAAATTCTTTTTGTCTAGGACACTTTCCTTTTTGTGATGCGGTGTTATTTGACCATGTTTCCAAGTATCTGGAACCTGTGATTTAGCTATGATGGTAGTCACTAGATCGCTAAAAGGTTTTGCTATGGAACCAGATGAAGCTTTAACAGCCCATGAAGGAATAAGATCATGTCCCTGTGCTTTATTAGGTTTCATATTGTCTAGTACCGCTTTCACAACATGATGGTTAGTCAGCCGCAATCCAAAAGTGTTCACCAGTCGCTGACTCGTCATAGGAATTCTGTTTATATGTGCCTGGTCTCTGAAAGCAGTGTGCTTGTGGACAGTCAAATCTTTTGTGATATTTGTAAAATACTCATTAAAAATTTCTGCCACTTAGCTGTGCTCCTTGATGACTCTTTCCTTTTCATTGAGAACAATAAAGTCATCCGGCACATGCTTTCTGGTATGCATTAATGGCCGCAAAGACTTCCAGAACTCCCTAGGGTTTCCCGCGCGTGAACTGCATAACTGATCAAAGTAACGTATGATGGATTTTCGTCGCAAAGCAACAACACAGCTCCTTTGAGACCTGTAAGCCTCCCAATCGTCCGCAGATCTTGTCTTATTAAATTTGCGTTTAAGAGCATTCCTTTTCCACATAGCCTTCTTTATCTCAGGAGTTATAAATTTCGATTTACCTGCAGCGTTTCTACACCTTTTAGAATTTATAGGAGCGTGAGCATTCAGTACATTAGTATAAATTTTTTCCCATGCCCAGCAAATGTCATCAACATCGTCAAAAATGTAGGCAAAATTAAAAGGAACGCACTCCAGATCTCTGTTAAAAGCCTCTTTTTGTGAAAATGGTCGTCGGCTTCATTATCTTTCTAATTAGAATCATGTAGACTAATTTGTGATCGCTAAGACCTGGCTCCAAAACTCCTGATTGTAATTCAAATGCAGGCACATTGGTAACTATTATGTCTATGCATGACTGCTTCGTGCGAGAAATTCTGGTCGTTGCTGTAATAAAATTTTGCAGATCATAGATGTCGCAAATATCTAGCCATGCTCGCCCTTCTTTACCGTTTTCCAGCGGATGTAGAATATCGCAGTTCAAGTCACCTAAACATATCATGTTAGGCCGATTTGAGATCGCTTCATCAAGAAGAGTATACATGTCATCTGTAAATATGTTGCTGTTTACTGATGGTGGCTGATAGCCGCATAATAAAGAAATATGTTGTTGACCCACTTGAAAAACCACAAGAATGCTCTCCATCTCGTTGGTTTTGGTTTTTAAACGATAAGATTAGGCTTTTTTTGCATCAATATCTTTTTTCGCACAGCCGAAACCATGGTATTTCCTCTTGAAACAAATCTTTGTTTAATAACATCACTTCCATTCCATTGCAATTGGAACCATTCTTGTTTCTTATTAGATTTTTTTCTCTGTTGTTTCTTCAACTGGATTCACCACCGCTTTTGGTGGACTTCCAACGCTTTTCGAGATTTCATTCGGATACAGAGAAAATAAATAACATGGTAAAATTAACTGGACCCTTGGGTATATTATGCTACCCTAAAGGGTACAGAGAAAATAAATCAGATGCTAACATGAACTGGACTCTTGGGTATACTCTACCCTAAAGGACGCAGAGAAAATAAATAAGATGGTAAAATAAACTGGAACCTTGGGTTTATTCTACCGTAAAGGATACAGAGAAAATAAATAAGATGGTATTATAAAATGACCCTTGGGTATATTCTACCATAAAGGATACAGAGAAAATAAATAAGATGGTAAAATAAACTGGACCCTTGGGTGTATTCTACCCTAAAGGATACAGAGAAAATAAATAAGACCGTAATATAAACTGGACCCTTGGGTATATTCTACCCTAAAGGATACAGAGAAAATAAATAAGACGGTAATATAAACTGAACCCTTGGGTATATTCTATCCCAAAGGATACAGAGAAAATAAATAAAACCGAAATATAAACTGGACCCTTGGGTATATCGTACCCTAAAGGGTACAGAGAGAATAACTAAGATGGTAAAATAAACTGGATCCTTGGGTATATTCTACCCTAAAGGATACAGAGAGAATAAATAAGATCGTAACATGAACTGGACCCTTGGGTATATTCTACCCTAGAGGGTACAGAGAAAATAAATCAGATGGTAACATGAACTGGACCCTTGGGTATACTCTACCCCAAAGGATACAGAGAAAATAAATAAGATGGTAAAATAAACTGGACCCTTGGGTATGTTCTACCCTAAAGGATACAGAGAAAATAAATAAGACCGTAATATAAACTGGACCCTTGGGTATATTCTACCCTAAAGGATACAGAGAAAATAAATATGACGGTAATATAAAGTGAACCCTTGGGTATATTCTATCCTAAAGGATACATAGAAAATAAATAAGACCGTAATATAAACTGGACCCTTGGGTATATTCTACCCTTAAGGGTACAGAGAGAATAAATAAGATGGTAAAATAAACTGGACCCTTGGCTATACTCTACCCCAAAGGATACAGAGAAAATAAATAAGATGGTAAAATAAACTGGACCCTTGGGTTTATTCTACCCTAAAGGGTACAGAGAAAATAAATAAGATTGTAATATAAAATGGACCCTTGGGTATATTCTACCATAAAGGATACAGAGAAAATAAATAAGATGGTAAAATAAACTGGACCCTTGGGTGTATTCTACCCTAAAGGATACAGAGAAAATAAATAAGACCGTAATATAAACTGGACCCTTGGGTATATTCTACCCTAAAGGATACAGAGAAAATAAATAAGACGGTAATATAAACTGAACCCTTGGGTATATTCTATCCCAAAGGATACAGAGAAAATAAATAAAACCGAAATATAAACTGGACCCTTGGGTATATTGTACCCTAAAGGGTACAGAGAGAATAACTAAGATGGTAAAATAAACTGGATCCTTGGGTATATTCTACCCTAAAGGATACAGAGAGAATAAATAAGATCGTAACATGAACTGGACCCTTGGGTATATTCTACCCTAGAGGGTACAGAGAAAATAAATCAGATGGTAACATGAACTGGACCCTTGGGTATACTCTACCCCAAAGGATACAGAGAAAATAAATAAGATGGTAAAATAAACTGGACCCTTGGGTATGTTCTACCCTAAAGGATACAGAGAAAATAAATAAGACCGTAATATAAACTGGACCCTTGGGTATATTCTACCCTAAAGGATACAGAGAAAATAAATAAGACGGTAATATAAAGTGAACCCTTGGGTATATTCTATCCTAAAGGATACAGAGAAAATAAATAAGACCGTAATATAAACTGGACCGTTGGGTATATTCTACCCTAAAGGGTACAGAGAGAATAAATAAGATGGTGAAATACACTGGACCCTTGGCTATACTCTACCCCAAAGGATACAGAGAAAATAAATAAGATGGTAAAATAAACTGGACCCTTGGGTTTATTCTACCCTAAAGGGTACAGAGAAAATAAATAAGATTGTAATATAAAATGGACCCTTGGGTATATTCTATCATAAAGGATACAAAGAAAATAAATAAGATAGTAAAATGAACTGAACTCTTTGACACATTCCATCTGTAAAGCCACAGGGTAGCTAACCATGCACTACATATCATGTCCAGCCCATTGGAGAATTTTCACCATCAAATGTTTTCTCTGTTTATCCATGTTGCTGTATCTCTGCAGGATATTATTTACAGTTGAAGGATCATTGTTTTAATAAAGTCTCTGGCAGCCATAATAACAGTGAAGAATCATGGTTCGTTCCCTTGGAGTAGAGCTAACGATTTAACATGTGTGATGCCTCGTGTCTACAACAGAAGATAACTTCATGGAACCCACGAACCCATTTGGGAAAAGTTCTCGTTGTAGTCCAACACAAAGACCAAAGGAAGATACCACATAAAGCTAGCTGACTTGGATGTCTGTTTGAATCGCATCCCTTTGTGGCGGGAATCAGATGTCTTGGATTCACTAGCTACTTATATTTCGTTCGAACTGAATGACGAAAAATTTCGCTTTGAGCAAGCTCTTTCTGTCTTACACCACATATTCCTTTACTTACCTACCAGTGCTTTCTAGGGTCAAGTGTTTCACCAAATACCCTCGAAAGCAAGCAAGGATGCTCGGTCGATGATCAACGGTCGTCCATGAAGAGCGCGCAACGTGGCACAGTAACCAAGCACCTTGTTCGTTCAAAGTTGCATTTCCCGCTAAAGTAAAACATGACTGTAACATTTAACTCAATTAGTTTTCGAGAAAGACGAGACATTACGACCTGTACATCTTGTGTACATAGTCTTGTTACTCCAATCCATTGATAGCACCCAGGGAGGTCTGGATCCTTCAACTGGCCAAAGATTTTTGAACCGGATGTTGAGGTAACCTAAGCTCATGTGTTGAAAACAGTTGGAAAACAGTAAACACTACCCACATTACTTGACGTAGGGATAGACAGTTATGTGCGGATCGCATCTTATTCATTTGAGAAAGGATGTTCTTCGGTTCGATTTACAGGGATACAGGAATCGATTCACAAGGATTCACGTACGACTTTCAATTCCTGAAGACCTTATTTGCACTGAAAATGGAGATGGAGTTTTCTCAAACTCACGTACGTTTGACTTCATACAATCTCGTAAAAGCAAAATACCGACATTAAAACTGGACAGACCTTTTTCACAAGTGAAATTAACAACTTTCAGCAGAATGTCATGTTTGTTGTTCCCCAGTGGGATAGATATAACCGCAAAACACATTATTAATCGACAGAAATTCAAGGCTAGAATTCCGCTGTGAATTCCTGAGCTCCTCTAAGCTCCTCATGTTAGGAATAGTAGTTCTCAAATCAACTATTAAGGTCCAATTTGGTCCGCTCAGGATTGGGAACTCGGAACAATTGGCTCCCTTTTTAACAATAAAGAACCATTTTGTTCCGTACCTTTATAAAAGCATGTTATCAAAAGGAACACATTTTTAGGAACAATAGTTCCCAAATAGTTCATTAAGAACCAATGTTCCGCTAGGGATTCGGAACTCGGAACAATTGGTTCCCCTTTTAGCAATAAAGTACCATTTTGTCCCCAAGTAGTATGAAAGCTCATTCTGATTTCATCAAACGGAACACAAAAAACAGGAACAATCTGTTCTCGCTTTTGAAGAGGGGACCATTCCAGAATCAACAAAAGGAACACCGCTGAAAAACAAAATTTGCTCAAACACATCGTTAGTCAAAAAGAAAGACGCCAAAAATCGACTACAAGATCTGTAGAGCAAAATCGAATACCTAAATTTTTCTGACGAAATACAACACTCCATCGGAAAAAGCAAAGAAAATTGAAATTTGGGGAATATGATGGATGGATCGTTTCCCTTATTTCTTGGTTCCCTTTTCACTTTGATCCGCAGTGAACAAACATGAAGGTCGACAAGAGTCGCAACCGCCGCTGTAATTGAGTGTTTTGAAGAATTGTTAAATCCGCCATTTCCGATTTTGTTCACCAAGTACATGTTGAAGGAGAATCTCTTGCAATGAAATATTCATGAGGTACGACCTGGCCGAAGAGTTTCCCGACCGGGACTGAAATAGCCGGGACTCGAGAATTTTCCGAAAACAAAATCGATATCACATCATATAACCTCTGCAAAACAAAACAAATCTGCAAGTAGATTGTGAATGATCTACTTACAGCCGAAGAGAGAAGTTATGTGATGCAATATTCATAGCATCTCTGGGAAATCCGGGAAATCTGTGATATCCGCCTTTTCTGACCCATCTGAAATAATAATCAAGTGTCACATGGGACGACAGAGCGAGACGAATAGCCGTAAGATCTGGCCAATCCGAACCTTCCCGAAAACCTTTCGGCCAGCTCACTCGGCTCATCTTGCATTGAAATATTCATGAGGTACCCCCTTTTCCGGCCAACTTGAGATACTCTCTTGCTACGCTCACGTGACCCTTGAAAATTTCTGAGAGATGGGCCGGAAAAGGCGGATTTCTCAGATTTCCCGGAGATGTTAGGAATATCTTATCACATAACTTCTCAATTTAACTGTAAGTAGTTTTATAAGACTACTTACAGTTAAATTGAGAAGTAATATCATGAGATATTCATGGCATCTCCGGGGAAAACTGAGAAATCCAACTTTTCCGGCCTTCTTGAGATACTCTCTTGCTACTCTCACGTGACTCTTGAAAACTCTCTGAGAGATGGGCCGGAAAAGGCAGATTTCTCGAATTTCCCTGAGATGCCATGAATATCTTATCATGTAACTTCTTAATTTTTCTGTAAGTGGTTTAATAAACTACTTACAGTAAAAATGAGAAGTTATTCATGGCATCTACGGGAAATCTGAGAAATCTGAGTTTTCCGTCCCATTTCTGATAGTCCTCGTCCCGACAGCTCACTCTTCTCGCATGACACTTGATTATTATTTAAAATGGGCCGGAAAAGGCGAATTTCTCGGATTTTCAAGAGATGCCGTGAATATTTCATCATGTGACAATTTCGTCCCCTTCTGGAAAGTTTTTGGCCAGGTCGTACTTCATGAATATTTCAGTGCAATGTGAGCCGAGCGAGCTGACCAAGAGGCTTTCGCAGCGTTCGCGTTAGCCGGAGCTTATGGCTCTTCGTACAGCTCTCTCGCCTGACATGCCATTTGAATGTTATCTGAAATGGGCCGGAAAAGGGAGATTTCTCGGATTTTCTGGAGATGCCATGAATATTTCAGTGCAATGTGAGCTGAGCAAGCTGACCGAGAGGTTTTCGGGAGGGTTCGGGTTGGCCGGATCTTATGGCTCTTCGTACAGCTCTCTTGCCTGACATGCCATTTGAATGTAATTTGAAATCAGCCAGAATAGCCGGATTTCCCGGAGTTGCTATGAATATTTACATCACATAACTTCTCTCCTCAACTGTAAGTAGCTTAACACAGGTCTACTTGCATTTTTTTTTTAATGTTTCGTTTTCTTTTTGCTTTTTTATATGTTGTGATTTCGGCCGTGTCTCCGGAAAATCCTTGAGTCTCAGCCATTTTGGCCCCTTCCAGAAACTTTGTGGCCAGCACTCTCGTCTCACATTTCACATGTGTATCAATGATAAATAGTCTGGTCAAAAGGTCTTTGAAAGGGAACGGAAAATAAGCAGATCTCAATATCATACTACAGAACCTCTCCTTTAACTGCAAGTTTACTACTTGATGACCAGTTTATTCATCTTCGGTTCTCGTCTGTCACTGAAAGGTGCTCTATCGATAACTTCTTGAGAGAGCCCGGAAACGACAGATTATTTGGCTGTTCCGGAATTGTGTTTACAATATTGTATCGTATTGTATTGCATATTTTTTTCGCCCAAAATGATGCAGATATGTCCAGAAATGCCTCTAATTAGATGCACGCCGTTTTAATAAGCCTCGAATGATGGCCACTTGAAGTAAGGCCTATTTTGTTCTTTTTCGCATTCTCTATTTTTTGTTTGTTCGTTCGATTCTCCGGTTAATGTGAGTGTCTGTTTTGTTTTTCTTTTCGTTCACCACCCATTTCCCTGGGGTATTTGGATGCCGCCGAGTAAGGTGTATCCACGACAAATTTCCTTTGAAATAGTGACAAAGGGCTTGGTCCACTTTTCACCATGCAGTTGACGCACACACATAAAAGAAACTCAGTTCGTATGCTGTATTGTTTGGCAATTTTCGAACACACACCCTGCCAGCAACAGGACTACGACTTGCTCTAATTTCTATCGACTGCCTGAGAATATCATTCGATAGCGTGTATGCTCTAGAACGTGTTTATGTCGAAAAAGGGCGTTTCTGCGGTGAAACAATGAGGGGTTCTCTTTTTTTTATGACCTGCTGAAACACTTTTCGTTTCCCCAAGAGGCGGGTTACAATGCGGTCGAGATTCAAGAGAACGAAGTTATAGTTCTTTTTGTTTTTTTTTTAAATATCATTCTCATTCTAAAATGTTAGGTGCAATAAAACATGCGGCTGTTGGACGGTGCAATGACGCCCCGCAGTGACCAGTTAATTATTTGAGCCAATTTCACAAGTTTCAAGTTCTTGCTGGTAAAGATATACATAAGATCAAGCGACAACATTTGCTGACCCATTGATGTTCATACGATGTTGCAAGCAAAAAATCCCTGTCGCCAGTTGAACAGCGAAGGCATTAAGAGCGAGGCTCTCTGCTACGTGAGTCCAGTAGTGAGCGGACGATGCAGTATTGTGAGTGCGAAATGCGTGCAACGTGAGGTACAACTCTCTCCGGTGGTCTTGGGCTTCAATTTGCAAGACGCGCGATTCTTGCGATACAGCAATTTCAAGTACGTTTATTTCTATACATGGAATGTTATTTCAACTTTTTAACTGAATGCTAACTAAGAAATTTCCCCTTGTTTTTCAGGCATTCCAAACACAGCATTTTTCTTTAGTGCGATTGCCACACACGAGAGAAAGAAGGAACCCGTCAACGGACAAGGCGACGACAATGCCGATGACAATGATATTGCCAAAGACATGAGAAGTCAAGTACAAAGTCAAGTGGACCGACTGGAAGGAGGAAACGTGGAAAACACAGAAAAAGTCTTGCACCCCGCGATTTCCAATTGGATCGCTTTAACTACACCCAACGGCGCTCCTGCCAATCCCATCACTGTGCACAGAGCATTACTTGATTGCGGAGTGGCAGTGATCGCAAGTCGGGTAAGGAAGCTATTTCTTTGGATAAAACGGCCTTTCCTTGGGTATCTGTCCACTTATCCAAAATAATATACTACTACTACTATCTCCATATAATCACGATGTCACTTTCACTGGAGTGATCTTTCAATGAGAAGTGAGTTTAAAACATATTACATGACTGTTGATCAATACAATAATATTGTAATTACAAGAGAAAATTCCAAAAAAAAATTGCTATGATTATATGAGCAATTTTTGAAAATCTTTAAAAGTAACTACACTGTACAGAAAATTATGTATATGTATATGTACATATAATAAGCTCCAAAATTGAAGTAAAAATTACGAAATGCTGCTAAAAATGGCGGCTGAGTAAGTAAATAATTTCCCTTGTTGCATGTGAAAGGAATCGCCGAATGCCGGCCTGGTATGGACTAGACTCTCTTGCAGCGCCTTTACCTATTTTTCTTTTATCTCTGAAAACGAACTGAAAACGAATCATGTTGTTTTGCCACCTTTAGGTTCAAGAGCAGAAAGAGTCGATGGCAATGAAAGAGCTGTACAAAGTGTTGAAGGACCTCAGAAATGAGTTCATACAAGACCTGGTGCGGGCATCGTATCAGCACTGCTACGAACAAGTAACCTCGATGCTGCTCGAGGCCGTTGATTTGGATTCCCAAGAAGTTTCGAGAATGCGGAACAGAAAATGTAGTGCACATCACCTTGGTGAATCTAAAGTTCCAGGAATCGTTAGGGACTTCAGTCGTGAAGGTAATGGAAGCGAGACTCCAAATCGACAAATTTGGATTCAGTACGTTTGTGGGGGAATGGAACCCAGGGGCTCAAGTGGATCCGAAAGAGGACAAGAGGTTTTCGAACAGTACAACAATTCTAGTGAATGACATTACGCTGGCCATGGAGAAACTCGATTATGCGAGCTTTAGAGGAAAAGTGTACAAAAAGGACAGCCGATCAAAGTATATATTTTCATACAAGTGCGAGGCAAGGGCCTTTATCAACACCCTTACGACCAACGAGTTTTTCAAGTCCCGGCTCATTACGGAAAAGAACAAGGTCATCGAGCTCTTGGCCGATCCTCTTGGCGAGCTTTTCAGGCCCCTAGTCATTCTCGTCACCAGAGCGTCGGGTCGACCCAAGGCTCTGGGAAACTCTGCGTAGGAGAACATGCGCCGTAGGGTTCTTACAGCCAAAAATTGGCTATTTGAGCCTTACGGCGCCTGCTCACTCCTCGTGCTAACATGAATGCACCAATTAGAGACGCTTTTGATTGTTCTTCACGAAAACCAATGAGAAGACACTTTGTTTCAGGGTTCCCCAGAGCTCTTCTCTCCCTCGGTCAAGAGAAGAGCTCTGGGGTCGAGATTGGCCCCTAGTGATTGACTACGATCTCATCAAAGTCAATGGAGGCAAATGCTGGTCGCTGAAGGCGAGAACAATCATGGACAATGCGATCAAGAAGCATCAAATCGGCAAACTATAGCCCCGAACGTTCTGCCCGTAGGACTCTTCCAACGAACTGGACCCAAAATAATTCCGCAAAATTCTCAAAAACAGCCTCGGCGAAAACGACCTTGCAAGATTCTGCAAACATTTCCTAGGCCTTCTAAACTACAACAAGAAAGGACACAAAGACAGGGTTCCATGTTTGGTTGGAGACGCAGACAGCGGTAAGACGAGCCTGTTTTTTCTGATACTTGGCCTGATACACCACAGGAACATGGCCACCGTGACCAAGCAACGTGCATTTAATAAGGCCATGATCAATCCTTTCATTGAAGTGATCTTCCTGGACGAAGCTACAGAAAAAACGCTCGACATCGACAACTGGAAGACGTTGATTCAGGGGGACTATGCGGTGTACGACGTGGAGTAC
>NC_090885.1:43468703-43478703 GCF_036669925.1 Montipora capricornis
CTCAATTATAGTGACGAACAATGGCAGAAGGAGCAGGAAAGAGCACGAGAGAAGGGCGTCGACAGAGTGAGGAACAACAAAAGAAAGAAAGAGCAAGATGTCGTGATTGCAGGCGGCAAATTAGTGACGAACAGCAAAAAATGGGGCAAGAAAGACCTGAAGAAAACGTATAACCAACAGAAGCAGAGGAAGGTGAGTAAAATGTTTATCGAAATAAATTACAGTATGATTACATGTATGTCAAAAATTTAATCAAGGTGATGTCATGGCAGCAGTCTCTATTGTTGTGCTTGACCAATAACCGTACGTCGCTTGTGAAGCAGTCAACAATACCAAGGAAGCTTATTGAATTCCAGCCTGTTTTCGTATTCACCGAGCTAAATGTATGCGGTGGATTTACAGGCTTATTCAATTCTTTGCCTCTTTTTCTTTAAAAACACTTATTCAACTAAATATCCATGTGGATAAAGTTAATCATCGTGTATAAATCGATTGAAATTGGAAAGCTCTTCATTCTTTTGGCGAGAGAGCAAGCTGAAGGAGTGGAACAGCACCAATTTGGTACTTGAAAGAGCAGCAAGAAGAGTGTGATGTGGATCATCCCCCAAAACTACCAATGTACTTGAATCTGTGCAAGGACAGCTACACCAGTCAGTAGGGTTGCTAGCAGAGAACCTAACCAGGAGTATACTGCCAGTCCAGTACCTTCTTGGAACGTTAAGCAGCTACCCAAGTTGCAGAGTGTGGATCCAACCAAAACGTGCCACTGGTCATAAGCCATCACCAAGAGAGAAGGAGGCCAAGACACATGAAACTAAACAGCTTCTAAACCAGTGGGACCATATTGTAGAGAAGATGGGAGTTCTCAGCCGCAGTAACTCTCCTAAACATGGCAATAACCATCTAAAGTTACTCGTACCTGACAGTCTTCTCGACAAACTCCTGAAACGTGTCCAATGTCAGTGTGGTCATCTGGGATTAGAATGAACAGAGAAGTTGGTATGTGAAAGCTGTTGGTGTCATGGACTAAATGCCGACATTGAAAAGAATCTAATATCTAGATTTAGCCAAGCCTAAAAGCGGAGCTCCCTGGTCATTTATTCTTACTGCCTATATGGTTTGTGAAAATGTTTCCGGTTGCTGCTTAAATAATTAAATCATTTTCTTTGCTTTCTTCTATAGAAAAATTCATTGCCTAACTAATGACTTCCATGGTAAATTTTAAGCAGAAAACCAATATCGCATGAATCACGAAGCGATGAGTGCAACATCAGTTTTCCAGTGAAATTTACGTTGCAATTCACCAGTTTGGCAATAATTTTTTCGTGAAACGAATGAGTTTTAAAAGAAAACAAGCATTATGCACGACCTCAGCAAGCGAATTGAAAAGAAAAAAAAGCCATTTCAGAGTCAACTGTCAATAGCCAGCGAATACCTTATTGGTACTAATTTTTGCGGGCACTTAATTTCGGGAAAAAAAGGTCAGCATATTTTGTGGGTCTTTATTTTAGCGATTTGGGTGCAAAACTATTTTCTTAGGGAATTAATTTTCGCGAAAATGAAAAAGAAAACATATTTTGCGAGTTTTATTATTATTTTACACTTCTTATTGCTGAAAATCATCAACTCATAACAAAACCAAACTAGACCCTCCATGAGAGTACAGTGGGTTGCCTGTGGTACGTGCACCGTTCCAGAAACATTTTTTCAAGTTGGGGCGTCATTAAGATCATTTAAGGGGTCACCCAGAAGTCATACCAGTAGAGGCCCTTTGGCTTACAGGTCCTCACACGTTCGTACGACGAAACAGTTCCTTTTCTGAGGTTAAAAACCTGGCTACTGGCCTATTAATTAATCATTTGTCAGAAAGAAGAAATTCCTGTCCTCTTTAGAAAAAATAGACACGCAGTGCTTATGTGTGGTAGTGAAGTAACACAGCGATTTATTCCATATAAAATGTCAACTGAGCTGTGTGTTGTCTTCCAGGAGATTCAAGTTGTCCTTGCGTAGTATGGAGCTCTAACAGTGCACGATATTGTTTTGGTATTGTCTATCATTGTAGTGCCATGGTAGAAGTCTTGGGTAAATAGCCTGAGAAGACATGTGGTTACTAGCAAAGTACTGAACCCAGTATCGAAAGATTGAAGAAAATACATGGGAAGTGAGAAACATTGGCTTCTGGGCTGATATGTTGATAATTTTCAAGCTCTCTCACAACTTCTTTCACCACAAGTTTAAGCGTGCCCTCTGAGCATCTGACAGCTTTGTAATACTAAAGTCTACTAAAGTTAAGCCCTATTTAGTATCTGGATGGGTTACCTCAAACATACACCCCTTCGTAAAACAGAAGCATTGGACCGAAAATACTATTAACGCTAACAAATGCGAACTCAGCAAGGTACAGATTTTGTTAGCTTGCTTTATGCAAAAACAAATATTGATGCGTTTCTTTTCCTGTCAAGTGCTATAAAGTTTGACAATAAATGAGCGAAGTCAAAACAAAGATCACAATCGCCCAAACACTTGAGGGTCGACCATTGTTTCTGCTACCGTAAACGTCCATGTATAAGCCGCACATTTTTTCACAAAATTAAGGCCATAAATCCAGGGTGCAGCTTATCCATGGATACATCTGTGTTTGGAGTTTTAAAAAACCTCATTAATATTCATACAACTTCTTAAGATCTCAGTAAAGAAACATAAAAGAAACTGAGAGCATGTTGCTGTTGTTCATTGACTTTTTAATGAGTGGTGGCTCCTAAAGAAGCCGTTTGTGTCTTCCAGTATTTATTGGCGAATCTTGCTCTCCAAGAGTTCTTTCAAGCGATTAATTTTCGCTTTACTCGAACAAGTAAACACCAACCTACAAGGAATCTCCATTCCTCCGCACAGCTGTTTGCAGTGACGTCTTTGGCCAGTCACTTCCACGCATATCTTTCCGCAATGTGCGATAAAATACCACAACATTCGCGAGTACTCGCAAGGTAAATGACCGACTGTATCGTTGTCCTTGACCACCTTCTCGGCAAATTTGTCGCCTGCATTATCAAGCTCCTGTTCTGCATGAATTTTTTCGCCTATTGTGGGTACATCTTTATAGACGTGGTCATGATACCCAGGCATCACATCCGTGTTCAAAAACTTACTGCAACGTAGGCCCTGGCCCAGACTCCTCCCCACACTTAAAGCTTGGCTACTAAGCACTCGTTCGTTTTGTTTCAATATGGAAGGAATTTCAACTTTACGGTGAAACCTTGATTGTTTGTCCTTGTTGGTTTATAGCAATAGAACGTTACTGGAACTTCAAACTTTATTGTATTACATTTTTACTCGGGCCCCATAGGGGCTCGAGTTATAAAAGACGTTAGATTTCAGTTTTTTCCTGTGCAGCAAAATGCATAATAGAAAAACGTGGCCGTCTTTGATTGGGCAATGCACAACAGAAAGCACGTGGCGGTGTTTTGATTGGGTAATGCACAATAGAAGCCACGTGGCGCTGTTTACTTTGGTTATCCAAGATCATGAAGAGCTCTGTGATGCGTTGTTTGGATTACTGAAGACCGGCATTGCTTTGGCTTAAACGATTTCTTCTTGGGGCACTCAAAGCACATACAAAGAAAGGCATACGCTTTTCGCGGTAGACCCACACTAAAAGATGTCAAGTGTCAGCTTCGAAACGGGTCGTTCCGCGAACTGAATGAAACAAGAATATACTCGAATGTAACTGAAATGGACGCAACTATTGAAAGTGATACAAGTCAAAACACTAATTATTTAATAAGCAGCGTGTTCCTTATTGAGAACTACTCTAAAGATGACAGCGACAAAGAAAATAACTCCACAAACAAATGGACGCTATATTGGAATCTTCTGAAGACAAAGTAAAAACATTTGCACAGCGAACAAATGGCCTCACGCTTGTACCATTTTCACCACGAACAAATAGCCTACCGCTCAGTGTACCATTGACTACGGAGATAAGTTTTTTGTCTATTACGTTTTTTTCTTTTTCATTGTTAAACAGTTTGTTTCTTGAAATGGTCTAGCTTATATCCTTTGTTCAAATAGCCATATTAGCGATCGTGTTCACTGCCATCTTGTTTGTATAGTTCTGTTCTAGTTTCACAAGATTTGATGTCATCAGTGGAAAATGTGATCAGCTCTTTAGAAAATAACTTTGTTGTAGTTTGAAAGGCCGTACAGTTATTTGATTCTCAATGATAATAAAGACTTCATTCCGAAGGAGAAATACAGGTCTCGACAAGCAAAAGTACTTTTGTTTTGATTTGCGTGAGCATCGACATAGCAAGGGAGGTCACTTCCTCATAAACACAACCAAAATATCTACCTCAGGTATGCGTTTAACACGCACGTGGTACAGTGTATGTACCACTTTTCCAAAAAGCGTGGATGAACAGGTAAATGCAAAATGAAACTTAAATTTATGCAGAAATCAGGAATACCTGGTATGATTCGTAAAAGAATGTTTTGTTTTCTCGGAAACGAAACGTATCTATTTTGAATTTAGGGTGAACTATTTACACAGCGAATTAGAGTGCCCAATGGAAACAGAGTGAGTAATTGGAAATCTAAACATATAGGAGATACAAAAACAAACTTGTGAACACGTAAACCTAAAATATTCCAAATCATAATGCTGACAAACACAAAGGCGAAAGAAATGGATTATGCATAGGACGTTTTGAATATCTGAATGATTTTGGGTTAGCTGAAAGCGATATATTCTTAAAAATTCCCAAGTTATCCCTTTTCGTGTTAATTAGTAATGCAAATAAGTCTTAGTAATAAATTGGATTAACGAGGAACCAATGATTGTAAAGCTAGTAATTGCCATGGTTCGTATGTAACACGTAATCATGAGACGATTCACAAAAAACAGAATTTGAAATGTTATGCAGGGGTAAGTATTTGAAGGTAAAATAGGTATTTGTAGACTTTATTCTTCGATGTATTGTGCACATAAACGAGTACATGTTTTTCTCTTTAAATGAGATACGATTAATGACACGTGACCGTACTCGCCTTCTTTGTAGTCGGCCGCTCAAGGTCATATAATCAATGGTTTTGTTGTAAATAAAACGAGGACATAAAGACTTTGCCCCCAGATCTCAGATTACTGCCAGCTGGCAAATAACGTAATTATTTCAGAGAGGATGGGGGAGAGGGAAAAAAAAGTTATTTACCAGCAAAGGGTGGGTCTGTATAGGAAAAAACTGTGACATCGTTCTTGAAAAAGCAGCAATTTCAAGGCCTCGGTCACATTTTTTCCCTATACGAACCTCCCAGATGGCAAATAACGTAATTATTTTGACAACTGGCTGCATATTACTGCAAGTATGTAAATTACAACAAATGGTATATTTTAAATATTTGATTCTCGTGCTATGGATTCATTTGGCATGGCCTCAAGGAACTTTTGCACTTCTGGAAGTATTTTCAAGTGTCGAGATATAGTGCACATCTTCACGTGTCGCGCACCTGACAAAGTGACCTTTACGTGCACCACTGCACGAAAGTTTGGTCATCTTGGAAAGATGTTTTCACATGTCACCTTTGTTTCTCTTTCATTTTTTTCTGCAAAAAAAGATTCGACGAGTCATTCCGTTTCATGTTAAGCCGTTCAATTAGCGTTTCCTTTCTCAAACACTGAGCAAGAATACCCATCGATCAGTAAAAACAATGTCAGCCTTAGCCACTTTGGCATAAATACACTATTTTTACCTCGTTTCCATGGTCCAGTGGTCATTGTCACCACCTGTAATGAAGATAATCTGGGCCCGGGTATTCACTACATACACAGTTAAACATCATGAGAATCGTAATGTAAGGCCGATGTGAGAAGCACAAACTTCTCTCTGTTCTTTTCTTTAGCGCTAAATTAACCATACACCACTCACTGTACTTTTGCAGGCCCGAGTATAGGCTACTTGTAGCCTCTTGTTTTCCAAAATCTGCGCTTCTCAATTTGGGATGCGGCTTATACATGGAAGTTTACGGTAAGTCAAAAATTTACTTTCGAACACAAGGTTATTTATCACCAGGTAATTCCAACATTTTGGAAATAGCACCTACTTTATTATTCATCGGCATCACAATTTTTTGCTGATTTTGGGGCTCATTTTGTTGAAACTCAAGCACGCTTCCAACAGACCTGTTTATTTTCGTGAGCAATACTAAAAATATCCTCCCGTATCACATTTCAACCTTAAGCGCGAAAATTCAATACACAACATGATATGATAATTCACAAAGGCAGAAAATATCACGGAATCCTTTTCCAGCGAAACATTTTATTGAAACAAACAACATAAGATGCACTACAACGCCATCCGCGTTGCAATGACTTTTGACGCCATTGCTGGTTAACGAGATTAACAAACTCACGAGGCAAAATGTATATTTATATTTAATTAAGTTAGTACAACAGAAAGACGCTAACCTCATTTTGACACGAAAATGCTTTACTATTGCCATAAAAACTATCCAGTTAAGCTCGCATATTATAAAACATGATGAATTCATAAAGGCCACCTTTTCCAGCGAACAATTTTTTGAAACAAACAACATATTTGCTATTACACGAAAAAACCCATTCGTATTTCATTATGTGCGTGAAGAGAAAATACTCAATCGTGTCAAATATGCGCAATATTACAATAAACTAAACTTCCAGGATCAAACCGTTGTCATGAAGTACCTTTTCCTTGAATAATGAAGCACAAAATAGACGACAAGCTTTCTTTCAAATAATTCTTGGCTGTCACATTTCCAATTATTTTCTTTACCTGTAGACTGTGCAGAGTTGATCACAGATCCACTTAAGGTGTTCGATTCGTTCTCTGTCTTTGTTGAACCCATAAGTTACCAGAGAATTTTCCATTTGGTTTCAGTGTTCTACATAACAGCACACTTGGTAAAATATTTGAAATGCAGCTCACTTTCATTTCGGCTCGAAAGGGGAATAGATTATTGTCGAAGTCCATTACTTGTCGCTTCTAAGATTCCACCGCCCCTCTTTTTCAATATCCAATTGACTTGCCATTATTGAGCTTCATAAGGGTATATTTTGTTCAAAGATCCACTAAAACGCCATTCCCGTTACACGACTTTCGACGCCATTGCAGGTTAAGTTTATCATTCTACTGTGTCCATCAGAGAAATCTAAGCATTTCCACTACCCTCTCTATCCTAAGAAAATACGAGCAGAAAGCTCTACGCACAAAAAGACTTTTACCGACACAGGAAAAAATAAAACGACGAAACGTTACAGAGATTCCGACTGGGTTTGGCAACCCAGTAATTAAACTATAGAAACCGCATCTGTACCATTAGGCTTAGTCAAAGACATTATTATCATGCTTAACAGTCTTTGCAATTGCATACATATTTACATTGTACATTGGTACCATTGGCCTAAAGTTTTGGGCCTCTATTCAATTTCTAGGGCGAGCTCAATGTCAGTGAATGGGTCTTCTGGAGCCAGATCCGTTTGTCCATCTAAGAGGTCAGAGATCCCGGCTTTCTCCCATCCTTTCGCGATGAGTCGCACACACACAGGACTGGTCAGGTGGTTGTAAAGGTCCAACCAGACAGCATGAAGTGGTTTTAGGACTGTTAGTCTCAGATCCACATTAACATCAGTGCTGTCGCCTCCCGATTCTATTTGCTGCTTTACTTCATTTGAGTACCATGCCGTAAACTTGTCCTTCATAAATCTCTTGGCCTCGCCATTGACGGTGAGTTCCAGAGGCTGAAAGAAATGGGTCCTGTTGACGGGCACCGACACAATCATAATATTTAGCGATGCCAATTTCTCCGAAACCTTTGCGCTTTTTTGGCCTTTAAACACATCCCAGATCAGCAGAGCTTTTTGAGTCGGTGCCAGTTCGAGCTCCTTTCTGTTCCTCTCGACATAGGGGGCAATTACTTTATCTATCAAGGTTACAGTTTCATGTTCATTAGAGTAATGTTTCGGATTCTGGGAAATCGCGAATCCTTTGGGGAATTTAAAACCTCTTGGTTGGCTGGCTGTTGTTTTTTCCTTGGTATATGACTTGCATGGGTAAGAATTCTCCTGATAAAGTGATAACAAAGGTGAGAGTGATGTTTCTCTTATCAGTCAGACTTTTAATTGCAACTGACGAGGAATTTCTTGCAACCATCATCATTCTCCCGACAGAAACATACGCGCAAGGAGTTTGATCCGCATTTAACACCAACTCAGGAGGAATCTTTTTCTCTGTCATCAACTTGTTAATGTCAGTGAGAAATGTAAGCTTACATTCTTCAAACATTCCTCTGGCAACTGGAGGTCGAGTGGTTGTTCCCGCTTGGCGAGTAAAATTGCAGCGCCTGTAAATGGACTTCACCCAAGTCACTGTAGGCTCAAATTCTCTTAAATATGGCGTCTTATTACAATCAACAAGCGCCAGTGCTGTTGCCTTCCCGACACAGAAATTAACTACTCCACCTTAAGAGGAGAGATTAATTTACTGTAGAGGTCACGGAGTATTGGTGGCCACCCACGGGTGTCACTAGGGATAGCAGTGATAGTTGCGCCTATGTTACCTTTTTTCTTCTCCTCGTGTAGTCTCTTCTCATAAGCCTGCTTGAAAGTCCTTACAGTACTTTCCTTTAATTTTGGGAGTTCCTCTTTGAAATAATTGATGGCTTTCGAATTACCATTCTCACTGGCATATTTCCCGATCTTGGCGCGTGTTTCAGCCGAATAGTGTTGGTATTTTTCACGTTTTCGTGCTGCTGAAGTAGCCAAGGAACCTTCAGTCGAGTGAGGATTCGCCAAGCTCAAAACGGACGATTCCACAGCATGATATTCGACATTGCCAAGGAAGTGCTTTCTTGCCTTGGAAAGTAGGCCAGAGCAGACTGAATTTCGACAATTTCCAGATCTTCAGAGGCATCAGAATTGTTTGGACGTTTCGTTATGTTTTTCTTTTGAACTGTGAAACCACAACAAAACAAGGACATTTCACCAAAGAAACTTAAACCAGAATGCGGCCGTCTTCGCAGCGCTGTCACGCCAATAAAAGGAACAGGAAGTCTATTGTGTATTGTTGTTGGTTCAACAATCTTAGTTTACAGATACGTGTTAGCTGTCATAATACAATAAACTGCAACGGACCACCCACGGAGTGGAACAGCAAACACACCAGATTACAATGGCGAGCAGAGATCCAAGTGGGTCTATCACGTATTCGTTTAAGTGCGGTCTTCACGAGTTTCACGTTTATAAAGAGGTTTGGAGTCTGATTGTTGGAGAGCAATTGAAATGCTGCTACAAGAGAAATAACTGTTTCTTCATTAAATTGAGAAAACTAGAAATATAGGAGGGTATTAAATTTTGCGACATTAAATTTCGCAGGAATTTTTTTTTTGCGTCGCTTTAAGTTCGCGATTTTTTTAAAATTGAAATTAAAGCGATGCGAAAATTAATACCAATAAGGTACCAATCATGCTAAAATTAGAAGCCATAAAAACAACTTTGTCAGTTCAAGGTCAAAGAGGAGTTTTACTGATGTACTTTATTCCACTTCATCTCTGAAAACAAGATCATTCACATTTTGATGTATTTCATTGAAACACTCCAGGTTGGCTTGGTACAAGAATCGGCAAACTACGGCAATACAACCAAGAAAGGACGAACTTCGAACACGATCTGCTCCAGCACTTAAATAACATTTGGGTGCTTTAAACAAACTTCTGAGATTTCCCCCTAGTTTTACGAGAACTCATTGCAATACTTGTTTATTTGTTTACATAAGGGAGAACTTTTCTTGTCACAGTTGAGGCACAACGAAAGCCAGCTGGGCAAACGGATTCGTAAAAATAACAAATGGTTTAGTGCCCAAGGAAAGAATTTGTGTGTTAAGTATGAGCTATTACCGGTATTCTGTTTTGAGTTGTCATTCTCTTTCGCTCAGTCCTTTTGTTTCTGTTCTAGACATAGGTGCTCCATGCA
>NC_090885.1:43491203-43506203 GCF_036669925.1 Montipora capricornis
AGGGCATTTAGGTGCTTTGACAGGTTCAATCAATCTACTTAAATATACCCACCTACCCACCTACCTATCTACCTACCTTGCTCTGCTCATGGTGAAAAAACAACGAAGTAAATAGCGGTTGGCAGCAACTTCAATGAGATTTGTGGGTTACCAAAACATTTGCAATACAAATTTTCAGTTTGTTAGTATTTTGTAACCTTCCAAACTTGTTCACAAAAATTAGAGATTTTTGGGAGTCTTTGGAGGATCACTGGTTTTAGTGGAGTCTTATATTTTCAGTGTAAACTTTGGGGCTTTCTCTTACGCCACTTGTTTGGCACCAGTCTTGGAACTGGAGATTATGGCCACCTCACCATGGACCACTCTGCCACGTTGCTACACCTGCATCGTTCTTTTGCTATGTACTCCAACCAAGGCTTTAAAGCATCACACAAGGTACACAGAGCAACCTGTCATGATCAAGGAGGAGTCATGCAGTGATGGTAGGTAATGACAAGATTTTTAATTGACTGGTCTTCATTTCTGGAATGTAAAGAACTACATAGTAGTGTGTACCTTTGAGGGTTCCTGTGCCATTGAAGCTATCAATCCTATTCATTAGCATTATAATGATGATTAATACATGTAGTACTGCAGAATCAATGTGGAATTAAGAAGGTTTTTTTTGTTATTCGTAGTGGACCAGATCATTACTCACTGGCTGTCCGAGATGATGCTATTTTTGCGTTACCAGTTCTGTAAGGCCTATGAATGTATTACTGAAGGTATGGGTGTACTGTAAGTCATCAAATCAATCCTAGGAATTTCAATGACCTGCATGCAGAGTTTTCCTTCACCCTTTGCATTTTTTCCCTTGGATATCAGGTTTGATAATCACTTTCATGTGTGTGACTTCCACAGAACAGATTGGTGACCCATAGAAATATGAAATTACCATTTTGTCTCAAAAATACCATCTCTTTTCTGTTAAAAATGAAATGTCTCTTGATTACCTCTGTATTGTTAGCCGCAGAAGCAAATTAGTTTCTATAATAGTAAAAATAATAATAAATATAATAATAATCATCATCATCATTATACTGATGGTTTTCGGACTTTGCGACCTTGACTTTAAATGGTTCCTCCAAAGGCAAATTGTTTTATTTTCCAGTCGAAAGGCATCACAACTATCTAGAGGCTAAGAAGTATACTGTGTATAAAAATGATCAGAAATGGATTAAACGGGTCTTTATGAAGTTATTTTTTAAGTCGATGAAGTCCTTTAGTCAACAAATCTAGTGGTAAAGAATAAAATTAAGTGGTAAACTCCGATTTTTACCAATTCTGCGAGTTATCTAGATACCATTTAAGAGTTTTGCAGCTCATGACTTACCACAGACCTTTTAATTTCCTCTTTTTTTCGAGCGATTGCAAACGCCACGATATGTGTTACATTGAACGGTACTTGCGAAGGAAAAATTTTGCGAAGAATTTAAAAAGTGTGTTTTCAAACGCAAATCGAAATACGAAAGGCTGTATTCAATCGCTTAACGTGAAATTCACGTCAGTGGTAGTTATTAGTAATATCTAACTGCCTTTTAAACTAGAAGTGATAATATTTATGTTTATAATTTTTTTTCGAATTTTTTTTCTGAGTACCCCTTATACCTACCGGGTCCCGTAGTCCACTTAATTACGCTTCAGATAGAAATATTAAAATATTTGGAGAACAGTTTGACGAGAGAGCAGCGAATTGGAAAGGCGATAACGTTCAACAAAGTCAATGATGTAGCTCGAGTTTGGTAGTGTTTCGTAAAAACCACGAGCCAGGAGATCCATATTTATGAACGATGAGGTCACATTTTCCACAGAAGTTGCGCTGGATTGTAAAGGTCTCTGGGTCCAAATATTTTCAATTTTGTCGTATTTTGAGGACATAACTGATCTCAGAGAGGTGTGAGGCACTTGAGGTAAGTTAGTTTTCATGTTACTTTGGGGAGACCGGTACCAGAAACAACAACCAAAAAAATTAATGCACCCCTTAGGTTGAAATGTTGCAGCATAAATTTTTGTTACCGCTTTTTGCGTTCTCAAAGGTCAACTACAATACATTGATAAAACCCAACGAACTTGCAATGATATATCATTTTTGAAACCGAGGTACAGTGTTCAACTTCGACTGTAGACAAAGTGATTGTTGTAGAATCGGCAAGTGATGGTGAAGACGACCTTGAATATTTAGAGGAGTGTGAAGAAAGCGATGATGCTGTGGAGGTCCAAACTGAAGCTTGTGATCAACAAAGTAAAATAGTATTCGAAGCGTTCGAGAAATGGATCCTTAGCCCCGATGGGGGCGAAAAAGATACAAGGCCAGCTGCGCTAGTGGTGCGACAAGTGCAGACAATACTGTCGATAATAGGAACACAAACCGTTGAAAGCTTGTTTGACAAGGCGCTAATTCGCGACAAGTTTTATCCAGAGTCGAGAGCGTCGCACAGGGCAGCAACCACAATCAGTTATCTTCATTCTTTGCGCAAGTTTTATACGTTCGCTACAACAGAGGATGACATCGAGCTTCCCCGCGGATGTGAAAAAACGGCAGACGCCCTCTTTAAAAAATGTGGGCAGTGGTGTAAAAGTCTTCGCAAAGAGGTTAAAGAGAGATTTTGGGAGAAACAAGAAGAAGATCTTGCACGTCTTATTACCCCAGAAAAAGTTCAAGAGTTTGCTAAGTCAGAGTTTGCTGGTAATCAAGGCAAGGTCATTGGCGATTTGATAGACAAAGGCCAGAATTCTACACCTCTAGGCCAAATTGAGTACTGGGATTTGAGAAACTTCTTGTTCATACACCTGCTTTCCCAGAATGGGCATAGGAGCGGTGTCATAACGAACAGTACCCTAGATGAGTACAAGGAAATGAGCTGTGTCGATGAAACTTACATGTTTTCTGTTAAAGATCATAAAACATACAGTCAGCATGGCCCAGCAAATCTCTGCTTTGATGAAAGCCTCAAAAGTTGGTTGGACATTTACGTCGAGCACGCAAGGCAGCAAGTTGTGAAGGGCGGTGGATCCACTTGCTTGTTCTTAAACTGGAAAGGAGCGAAGATGCAGAGCAGCGATCTGTCATCAGCCATAACGAGCCCCTGGCGGAAGGGTGGTATGATTGATAAGGAAACACGTATCTCAGGAACACTAATGAGGAAGTCATGCACAACAGCAATTCGACAGTACAATAAAGAGGTCAAGGGTAATGTCGCCGCACATATGGCACACACTGAACGAACTGCAGATAAGCACTATCATCTCGTGCAAAAGCGCACAAACTCCGCTTTCGCTGCTAGGCAATTGACGGCCGTAATGCATGGTAGGCTGAGTTCTCCTGCTGTACCATCACGTAGCAAAAGTAATGAAATCGAGCAACCTAGTATGAGAAAAGATGATTTTGATTCACCTCCTGAAGGAAAAGAGGATGGTGATCTTGATGCGGTACCTGTACCTCCGGTCCGCCAGACCTGGACAAAGGAAGAGGAAAGAGCAATAAAAGAAACCTTCCCAGATAATATCAGCCGCCAATCAATTACGTTACGGGAAGTCCTTGCTCTTAAGCGCACAAATCCACTGCTCGTGGACTGTGAAAACAAAAGACTGTTGGACAAAGTGAGAGCATTGTACAGGTTCAAGAAATCTCAGGGTTCTCTTTTTGAAGACGTGGAGGCCAGCGATTGTAATGACAATGCAAGCGACTCGAACTCAATTATAAGTCCGACTACAACTCAAGGAAAATTGAGAGTTTTTGAAGAAGAGGAGGTGATGGTCTTTTCAAACCTTTTTAAGGACTTGATTCAAGGCGGTCAAAAGATTGAATCAAAAGATGTTGTACAGCGATTGAATGAGAGCGGCCATAAAGACATCATACAAAAATACTCTAAGAAGAAAGTTACTGACAAGATCAAAGGTCTTCGTGAAACTCACATAAGGCAGTGGAGAAAGTAAAGGAGAGCATTCCTGATTTCATGGTGAACGATCCGAAGAAAATAAATTAAAGAAAAACTTATTTTAATAATTGAAAGACAGCAGTTGTCTCGAACAAAATGCTTTAGTTTTCTGTCTTCTTGTTTTTTTTTGGCGGATCATCTGCATGATTTCTGCCATGTTACTACTTCAAAAGGAAGAGATAGTTAAATTGATACTTTTTGCACAGGTTCAAAAATTGTCAGACTTCTCGTCTTATTTACCATTATCTTGTAACTTATGGCGCATAGCCACCGTTCTATACATGCATGTTGAGTTTTTATATTTTATTATGCCCATAAAAAAACGGGGCCAAGCTAAAGGTTTAAGGTATTCGCAGAAATCTTCGTTACCTTTTTTGTGCGTCCGGCGCATGATACCTGTTGAGTTTCACTTAGCTAGGAGTTCTGTTTTGTTCTGTTGCCGACTCAGGCAATAGTTCAATAGGCCACTTCCGAAGTTCCCAGGAGCTTTGTATAAGAACGAGGGTAAATGCTCAGGCACTGATATAGAAATGATTTTTCATTCTCATGCAAATAAAACTCACTTTCACAAAAAAGGTTGTGCACTTAGCCTCATTTTGAAAGTGAGGACTTTTGGAACTCAGAAGTGGCCTATAGGTTTGAGATGTTTTGTGGATTGATCACCTTGAAATTTCTAGAATGGTACTACCTCGTTAATCGATTTTTTGGTCATGTTTAGTTTTGTAACTTGTGGTGTCCTACCGTCGCTTATGTATACGAACAATCTGTTGCGCACGGATTTATAAGTATCAAAAACCAGTTTGATGTTCCTTTTTGCGCAGGAGTGGTTTTCAATAAATTGAAACGTTAACAACTCGTTTTTCGTCAAACACAACAAAGGAGATCGTTGGAAACCAATGTAAACATAACAGAAACAAGCGGAAACAGCAAACGTAGAATGAAGATATGTTGTACATTTTTGTAACTACGATGAAATCATACAGTGCCACTACATATATACATTACTTTTAATGTTCAACCGGAAGCCACTCTAGCGCATTTTCATATTTTTTGTCCGAAAATTCTACAATTTAACTACCCTAGTACACTGTAGTAGATTTCATTTACACAGACGGTGGCCAAAACAATAAATTTGCTATTGAAAGCCACTCTAACCCCTTTTCCTATTTTTCTCAAATGCTGTTCTCATTGCATTGTTTCAAGGAAAAAATAACTGAAATAAAGGATAATTTTTGGAATACATTGTCCTCATAGACTGTAATTACACTTCATTTTATAACGTAATAACTTTTCCTGGTCTTCTCTCATTTTGATCGTATTGTTCCCAAAGGCTGCTGAGTGATGGTCTCACAGTAACATCTATGCAGACGTTTTGTACAACGTGTGTTATTCAAGTGCAATAGAACTCTGTCAAAAACAGATAGAATGAATAAAATAGGGATGGTAAAGATAGTACAATGACGTAGTCCTTAAGTCAACACAAAAAGTCGCTGAGTCCACAAAAAAAGACGCTGAGTCCACAAAAGGTCCTTAAGTCCACTTTGCCTAAGTCCCTAAGTCAACTTCCAAGTCCCAAAGTCAACACCATGGTCCTTAAGTCCACATGTTCGAGTCGCCGAGTCCACAAAAAAGGGTCCAAAGTCCACCATCAATCTAATCATCATCATCATAATTGTTGTTGTTGTTCTTATTATTATTCCGCTGCTTATAAACGATCTACCTCAAGCCATAAAATCATCCATCAAGTTGTTAGCCAATGATGCACTAATGTACAATTCAAAACGAACTCCACCTCCTCCAGGAATGGTCCACTTGCTGGCAGATGAGATTTGCACTCAAAAAGTGCCACATCCTATGCATAACCTTGGAGAAAAATCAATTGATATCTGTTTACAAACTGTGTGACACTAATATAGAAATAGCAAAAATTCATAAACATCTCGGGGGGGTGTACATGTCCTCTTGCTCATTACATTGGACGAAACAGTGTGAGGAAATACAAAGGAAAGCAAGTTGGGTACTTGCCATCCTACAACGCAACATCTACTCTGCACCTACCAAGATTAAAGAACATGCTTATTATGCCATAGTGCGGCCAATAACAGAATATTGCAGTACCACTTGGAGTCCGTATACATTAAAGAGCATTGCCTCTATGGAGGCAATACCAAGACGTGCAGCAAGATTTTTCTCAAACGACTATCGAGGATCAACAAGTGTTTCACCCTTAATAAATGGACTGGGCTGGAAATCTTTGCGTGAAAGAAGAATTATTTCTGATCTTATACTCTTCTACAAAATCCAAAACAACCTTGTAGAACTGAACTTCCCAAAGGATATGACATTTGAAAACGTCACATACTAGAAAATTACTCTGTAACTTACAAATTACTCCCAGCCAGAATTGATGCTCACAAAAATTCCTTCTTTTGTCGAACTGTACATGTATGGAATTCTCTTCCTGCTGATGTTCTCAAATCAACATCATTAACAATATTCAAAGAACGTCTAAACAAAAACATATTACTGAAAATTAACATCTATGTCCAACCATTACCACGATTAGTAACATGTAACTATAGGCAATTATCTTAAATGGTATACAAGTGATAATTGGTAAATACTACCCTATTGTCGCTAACATTTAAATTGCAGCAGGTAATAAGAAGTTTTACTTTCATGGCTGTGGATGGTCAAACAAAGCTGTTGCATGCTCAAAGGAGGATGCACATTGGATCAAAGCTACACTATGAAACCAGCTTTTATTAAAAAGTCGTGAAATAGCCCAGAACAACTGTTTATCTTAATTTTCATGGCCATGAAATCTGCATTTACAAAATTCATGGTGCTTACTTGATTTTCCTTGTGCACCATGAAGATAATGTAAAAAATATTCACGACTAATAAAATGTCTTGTAATCAAACTGGAATTTGTTGTGATGCCCTTTTAATAGCCCATGAAACCTATACCATGAAAAAGCAGTGAAAATAAATTTCTGAAGGGTAAATTCACTGGTTCTCTGATTTTCATTATTACAATGAATAGACACTAAAAACCTTTGCAACTAGTATGAAATTATAAGCAGAGAAAATAAGTGTTCTTCAACAATAATCACTTTTTTTTGTACGTCAGAAACTGTCATTCACACTAAAAATTTACTCTACACCTCATTTGTATATTCTATAATGTTCATTACTTTTCATCACAGTGCATATTAACAGTCTTTCAATTTTACAGCTACTATACTGTTGGCTTCTATATACATGTAGTTAAGTTGAACCTCCTAAACTGGACACCTCCTACCTTTATGCATACTGTAGTTGTCACTGAGATTACCAAATAAAAAAAGTCAAATTCTAAGTCCAAACGGAAGATAAGACATCTTTTATTGAAAAATAATTATATTTTTGGCACTTGAAAAAGCCAAGCATGCAATTGACATAATTAACCAACTGCCTCGCGTAAGTGGAAGGTGGGTGCCTGGCATACCCAGGGGCTTCGACTGTGGCCAGCCAGCCCCTAGATAGAACACTGCCCCCATGGCTGGCAAATTCCCACAACCCAACCATGAGCCCCCATTCCAGGCACCTGTCATTACTGATGAAACAGTGGAAGGAAGAAAAAATAGGGTATGGGAGGGGGGGGGGGGAAGACGCTGAATGAAGTGCTCCTCAGACCACTGCACAAATGCTTGACGAAGAACTCGCCGATCCCAGTGGTGTACAAAGCTACCATGTACCATGTGAGCCTGCACTTATGGGATTGAGCACTGGATGCCTGCTAAGCTCATGGGTAGCTTGACCGCTAAGCTTGTGGACTGCTTGGCCACAAAGCTTGTGGTTGTTAACGTAGTTAAATTACATTTAGCCAAATTAAAATTATATAATAAACAGTCCAAGACATCAAACCTGATAGGTCTTAAGAATGGTTGCTTCTGGATGCCTTCGACTCAGCCATGAGTTGAAACGTTGTAAGGGAACATCCAAGTGGCATGTTCTGGCCCGAAGTTCTGCATATCAGTGAAAATGTGGTGGATAAGGTGAGTTGTAATAACCTAAGTGCATAAAAGTAGATAATTAAGATTACATATGATAGTAACTTGGGCAATACTTAATACAGAATTTGGGTAATACTGATTATACAGAAGACATTGCTTTGAATTTGCACACAGGAGTATGCAGTACCATTTCTACAGTTGGCCACACAGAGAACCATGACTATATTAATAACCAATTAATCCATTTCTCCCACGCTTGCAACTGTGCAGTGATTGGTTGGAAAAACTTGTGCCACTTTCTAAACCTGAAACCAAAACCAATCATGTCTTGCTCGTGTGCATTTTGCTGTGTTTTGCGCCAGTCACAAATATTTTAGCACTTAATATCAACAACCTCAGACCTGTAAATCGACAACCATTTGAAGATAGAAATACCCTGCGTTTCTGTACAATAAACGCACGATCGCTCAATAACAAGGCTGGTGATTTCATTGATTTTATCTGTGATTATAAACCAGATATCGCATCAATAACAGAAACGTGGTTCCACGAAAACGAATCTGCTGCTAGAGTTCTGTGCACCCCTGCAGGATACAATCTTCTAGATTACTCAAGAACAGGACGACTGGGTGGTGGCACTGGGATAATGTTCAGGGAGGATATTAGCGTTTCACAAAACGCAGCTGGGGAATTCCAATCATTTGAATACTCTGAGTGGAACATAACATCAAGAAGCCACCGTTTTCGTTTGATTATCATCTACAGACCACCATACTCTGATGCCCATCCAATCACTACAGGTGTGTTCCTGACTGAATTCTCGGATTATCTAGAGCATGCTGTACTCTGCACCGATCAACTCCTGATTTGTGGTGATTTTAACATCCATGTTGATGTGTCTGACGACCTTGACGCATGTCGGTTTCTTGAACTCTTGGACAGTGTTGGGTTAGACCAGCATGTTTCGGTTCCCACACATATAAGTGGTCACACCTTAGATCTCATTATAACAAGAAACTCCGACCAGTTGCTTGTTTCTTCTCCGTGGACTGATTACTTATTCTCTGACCATCTACCCGTCCACTGTAATATCCAAGTTGAAAAGCCTTTGCTGAAGTCGAAGCGGATATCCTTTAGGAAACTGAAGTTGATTGATATCAGTTCTCTGCGAGATGACCTGTCAAAGTCAGACTTATGCAGCAACGCCATCGACTCTCTTGAGCTAAATGATCTTGTCACCCACTATGACGAAGCTCTATCATCAGCTCTGGATCGTCATGCACCTCTCATTAATAAGACTGTGACAAAAAGACCGATCGTCCCCTGGTTTAATAATGAGATCAAGACAGCTAAAAGGATGCGCCGCCGAGCTGAACGGAAATGGAGGAAAACGAAACTTCGTCTGGACTTCCTCGACTACAAAGCAAAAAAAAATCGTGCCACCTTTGAGATGAACAAAGCCAGACAAGAGTTCTACACCGACTTTATAGCGGAGAATAGCCATGATACATGCAAGCTATTTCGTTCTGCAAAAACACTCTTCAATCATGAAAGTGAGTTACATTTTCAAGGCTACTCAGATAGTAATGCGACGCTTGCTAACGATATTGGTAACTTCTTTATCAAAAAAGTCGATGTAATACGAACTGGACTAGATACCGCAGCCGGTAACATCCATTCAGCGGACGAGATGTTTCCCCAAAACCCTGAGATCCACAGCCTCTTCCAGGACTTTAGATCTCTCACTGATAAAGAAGTCAGTAGTCTTATAACAAAAGCAACCAAGAAGACCTGTTCACTGGATCCTATGCCAACCACCCTTGTTGTTGAGTGTCTTGATGTTTTGCTTCCTGTACTTACTAAGATGATAAACCTGTCACTTCAATCTGGGTGTTTTGCAGATAGATGGAAACACGCTGATGTCCACCCAAAGCTGAAGAAACCAAAAGCTGAAGTCATCTTTCCTAATCTTCGTCCCATAAGTAATCTCACATTTGTCTCGAAACTGACTGAGTGTGCTGTATTTAGTCAAACTCACAATCATTTGACCATTCATGACCTCTACCCGAAAGCCCAGTCATCGTATCGTGAGTGCCATAGTACCGAGACTGCACTTCTCCGCATCAAGAACGACATTCTTATGAATATGAATAGGCAGCACCTAACTCTTCTAGTTTTACTAGATTTAAGTGCTGCCTTTGACACTGTAGACCATGCGATATTGTTAAACCGTCTTAAGTCAGATTTTGGTATCTCTGGTAACATGCTCTCGTGGTTCAAGTCGTATCTATACCAGCGCTCCCAGTCAGTGTCGATCAATGGTCATACATCTAAAAAGTTCGAAGTGAAATGTGGTGTCCCTCAAGGTTCCTGCCTAGGTCCTCTTCTCTTTGTTCTTTACGCCAGCAAGCTCTTTACCATCATTCAGCGACACCTCCCCCAAGTCCATGCGTACGCTGATGATACTCAGCTCTATGTTGCGTTTAAACCCGATTCCGAACATGCCGCCAATGCAGTGGTAGCCATGGAAGCGTGTATCAACGACATAAGGAAGTGGATGCTGGCTGATCGTTTGAAGATAAATGATGACAAAACGGAATTTTTGGTTATTGGGACTAGGCAGCAACTGGCGAAAGTCAACATTGATTCGATCAATGTGGGAACGGTGGAAGTCTCCTCGTCTTCTGAAGTCAAGAACCTCGGATGCTGGCTCGATAATCAGCTCAAACTAAACAGCCACATCAATCGCCTATGCAAATCTGCCTTCTTTCACTTGTATAACATAAGAAAAATTAGGAAATTCTTCAGTCGTGAAACCACGCAGATCCTGGTCAATGCCCTTGTCACGAGTCGCTTGGACTATTGTAACAGTATACTATATGGTCTACCAGCCACCGAACTTTACAAACTCCAACGGGTACAAAATTCAGCAGCAAGACTTATTTGTAACGTAGGGCGTTTCGATCACATTTCCCCCTCCCTTAAAATGTTACATTGGTTACCCATTAAATTTCGCATTCAGTTTAAGATACTGCTCATTACTTTTAAGGCAATCCATGGTCTTGCACCAGCGTATTTAATTGAATTGATCACCCTTAGGACTCAGTGTACATATAATCTTAGATCTACTAATGAGCTTCTTCTTCAGCCTCCTCGAGTAAAAACTCTAAAGACATAAGGTGATCGTAGCTTTGTAGCGGCTGCACCAGCTTTATGGAACAAATTACCACGTGCAGTCCGCCATTCTCAAAACGTACAAACATTCAAGAAAGCCCTTAAGACTCATTTATTTCGGAAAGCTTATAACTTACAGAATATCTGATCAAGTATGAATTTATAGTTGATATTATGCAATTTTATAGTTGGAATGTTAATTAGCTTTAGATTTTTCCATTTTTCATGTAACTGATTTGATTGTAAATAGTAGAATTCTAGTTTTTGTCATTGTAAAGCGCACGAGAGCATCTTCTCATGTATCATGCGCTATAGAAGCAATAAAATTATTATTATTATTATTATTAAAGATGAAGGCGTATTTATCTCTTGCAGAAAGATCACGTCCAACAAGCTCTGAAAAGTCAAGAAAGGAAGTAAATAAAAATCCAGACCAGCAGGAGTGCAATGTTTTGAAAGTATGTGATAGATGAACTGTTTTTGATAATTCTCCCTTTTCAGGCAACCATCATAGCAACAATCTTGGGTTTCCAGCCTTACAGTTACTGCACCCATGTAAATCTCTGTGAGACCTACTTGACCATCAAAGCAACATAACATAACATAACAACTGCCCGCATAGTTGCTCTATCCCTGAGGTCTTGTTTGTTTGTTTCTATTCCACTGATAAGGGTAACAATGGGCTCTCATATGTAATGCGATTATGCAGGAATTGGCAAGTGATCCAGATAGGAGAGGACAAAATTAAGAAGATTTTAAAAGACAATCATGCTTGTGATCCCATAAAATCATCACCGCCCCCTTGACTCTGAAAGCTTTCTGGAACCCTTTTAGCAAGTTCCTCAGTTGATCTTTAGGTCTTTTTACTCTGTCCTAATTTTTGGATATACAATATCTTTGTATGTTTTCAATAATTTAATGTCTCGTATGTTAATAACACACCAAATAACTTTCTTTTTCAGAACCACAAAGGCGATCATATAAGATTGCAAGACAAAGTGGCTGTTGCCAAATAATGATAATTACTATGTGGGTGAAATTGTAAAAGCTAGTGGTACCACGGTACAAGTCAAGTTTCTCACCCGCTCCAAAAATGGTTACTACATGTGGCCAATAAAGAAGGATGTTGACAACATGGATGTCAAATTTACTTTCTACACCAAAATTGTATCCTAACCCTAAGGCAAGGCAAAGATGGTGGGGGGTACATTGATGAAGAAAGTAAGATCACTGATAAATTTGAACAGTACAAAAAAGATTTTATGTAATTAATTTATTAAGAAAGAATGAAAGAAAATTACAGTTTGATTGTCAGATAGGCAACATATTGATTTCACTTTTGGGAACATAAAGGGGATTCTAGAAATTCTACTCACTGAGTACTTTTGCCTTTTAATTGATAATAATTATACTGTACAGAGAATCATGTTGTGTAATTTGAGTTGATTTTAAGGAAACATTTACAGAGCTGTTGTTATTTCATGAATGAGATGTTAAAGAGCATGCTTAAATACATTATAAACTTCTTTTATTTTCAAAGTGAATTATTTCATTTAATTAACGAATGAGAGTGAATGCTTTGAAGATGATTTAATAACCACTGAAATGACTTGCATTTGATCAATACATAATTTAATTTTTCAAGTTGTGTTTCACGATAACCCCATAAACTGTCATGTTAATAAGATACCATTAAAAGTCCATGAAAACAGCAGCCCTCCAGCCTGGAAAAATCATGGGTTTTTCGTTGCTACAAAAAACCTGTGAAAAGTGTGGCATGAAAAAGCCATGAATTTCTCCAAAATAATGGTTTTATCTTGGCCATGAAATGCACCAAAAACCATGGGCTTCACAACCATGAAATTCGCATTATAAAGACCATGAATTTTCCATTAATAAATAGTTAAAATGCTCCGAATATACACTGAAAATGTCATGGATTTTTCATGACATTTTCATGTGATTTCATTTTCATAGTCCTATGAACCAACTATTTGAATTAATAAATGGAAAGGACTTATTGAAGTAGCTTTATTCAAAGGACAAGGATACAACTGTCCAGGAATCTGATGATCCCAAATGTCTATACTAGGATGAAATCTCATGCAAAAAGTGACCCCTCTGATACACCATCTCTCAAATATCGTGGTCAACTTGTATCTGATGCTACTTCCAAAGCGTCAGTACTTAATGACACATTCTACACTGCATTTACACGTTGCCACACAGACTCTACACAGAACTCTGCCTTCAGAAACCTGCAGCCCTTATCCGTCTATCTCCTTCTCAACACCAGGAATTGACAAATTGTTAAAAAACCTCAAACCCCATAAGGCTGCTGGACCCGACAACATCCAACCCCTGGTCCTTAAACAACTGGCTTCTCAGATAGGACCTTCAGAAGATCTATTCAATGTCATCAAGTTCCAGATGACTGGAAGTCAGCAAAGATCTGTCCCAGATTTAAAAAGGGAGACAAGGACTGTGCCAGTAATTATCGCCCTATATCTCTTACTTGTATCTGTAGTAAGATCATGGAGAATATAATCACTAGCAATATGATGAAGCACCTTGATAAGAATAACATCTTATACTGTTTACAGCGTGGGTTCAGATCTAGTTGGTCCTGCAAAACGCAGCTGCTAGAACTAACAACTACTTTGCACACAAATCTGGATAACCGCAAGCAAGCTGACTTCATTGTGTTGGACTTTTCAAAGGCCTTTGATAAAGTTTCGCACTCAAAACTGATCTTAAAGCTTGATTTCTACGGGATAAGACGTGATACCAAACTTTGGATACAGAACTTCCTACAGGGAAAACAGCAATGTGTTGACGGCTCCCAGTCATCATACCTTCCTGTTCTCTCCAGTGTTCCTGAGGAATCTGCAATCGGTCCTGCTCTATTTCTCATTTCTGTAAATGATTTGCCAGAGTATGTACAATCTAGAGTTCACTTGTTCCTGGATGATACAGCTATCCTGCTCACAATCGATTCTCATGACGATTCTCTGAAACTCCAGGCAGATCTCATGAGACTGGAAGTGTGGGAAAAAGACTGGGATATGTCTTTCAACCCTGACAAGTCTGAAGTCCTTCGAATAAGCAGGAAGAGGCAGGATATTGATTACAATTACACCTTTCACGGGACAGTTTTGGGGACTATGACCAGTACTAAATATTTTAGTGTACATCTTACAAAAGATCTCAAGTGGAACGTCCATATTGGTAACATCACATCCAAAGGCAATAACACCCTTGGTTTTCTGAAGAGAAACCTTCGGGTAAGATCTAAAGGAGAAAGCCCTCAAGGAGATAGCCTACTTGAGATGGTCCATAGGCGTGCGGCATGCTGGGTCTTGTCATGATATCATCCTCGAGATAGTGTGATCAGTATGATCAAAGCCCTTGTTTGGGACACGCTCGAGCATAGAAGAGCTGTTGCTTGCGTCTTGTTATTGTACAAGATTGTAAACGGACTTGTAGCTATAGAACAAGGAGAATATCTATGTAAACCAGCTAGGTAGAGTAGACATGTAAAAACTCATGCATTTAAGAAACTAAGATGTAACACCGAATCTTACAGGCTATCCTTTTACCCTAGAATAATAGAACATTTTTACTCAAGCATTCCCAATCGCAAACCTTAAAAAAAAACAAATTTCGAAAACTGTAAAATAAGATCTTAGCTGACCCCCTGGCCAATAGTCCTTTTTTTAGAGGGGTGGCCGTATCGGAAAAAAAAATGTTTGCCAATATATCATCTCCATAATGTGTTAATGACAGATTCCATTACTTTGTGTTTCAGTCATTGCTTGGCCTTCTTGAAGCTGTAACTCTGTGAGAGTTTT
>NC_090885.1:43511203-43523703 GCF_036669925.1 Montipora capricornis
CCCGCCACGAAAGATGTGAGGCAAGGCATCCTCCTCCGTCATACCCACCACCAAATTAGGCACTTACACGCCCGTATCTTGCATGGCCTCCCAAAAGACGAGTAGCGGTGGGTTGTAAGTATTGTCTTCCTCCTCCTCCCCACCCTCCGTAGCAGTATTGGGGTTGTTGCGTGCCTCACGACGTAGTCGGGTCCGCTTGTTGATTTGTACGATGCGCGCACGGTCTTCGAGCTCTTCGGGGTCCGTGGGGATTTGCACGAAGCATTGATGCTGGTTCAAATCCGTCGTTTCGTGGCACGACGGGCATTCACTGTACCCGCACCGATGTTCGTCTTGTTCATTCATCGAACGAAGCAGTTTCCTGCAGTTTGCACATTTGTGCCACGAGTCGCATACCGATGAGTGATTGGGACCACACGCTTTTCCACTGAGGGTCTTGGTCTGGTGGAGTTGAAAGCACGCATCCCCATAAAATTGGCGACGACAATGACGACAGGGGATGTGGGCAGGACGTTTACGCAAGTACGCCTCGATGTAATCGTCACACTCATTCTGTTGGCAACCAGGGCAGTGAACGCCTTTCCCTTCAGAACATTGGTGATGGCCTTGTTGATTATACGGTTTGAGGCACCGTCCACAAAAGTAGCTTTGCCCAAAGAATCCTGGCAACGAGGTCAATGTGTCGTAATGTTCGTCCTCGTGGAGAAGGGCTAACAAGGTAACACCCTGCCCAAACGCAAAACAAGCATATTGTCGATTCGCGTCCACCACCACGATTCGGTAATCACGAAGACTGGGTGCTTCAGCTAAAGTGGCTAGTTCCTGGAGACCCATGGGACCCGGCTGGAGTCCGGTTTCTTCCAAGAGAGCCATAGCCGCTTCGTTGCGACGCCGTTGAGCACGATTGAGTTGGGTCCACTTGTCCCGTTCCTTGTTGTTCGAACCCGCCAGGTGCAGGCCACGAGCGGTGACGATAGCACGCGCACAACAGAGTCCTGCATCGTCCCTGGGCATGTTCACAATACACTTTTTGTTGAGACGAAAATGCGCCGAGGATTCGTAGCCGGGTCGTTTGTTTTTGGAGACGCCACTTCCTTGAGGTCCTGCCTGGACATGGACGAATTCCAGTTCAAAAGGTTCGTCCGGGTCGTATTCTTCCCCGGAATTGAGTTTTTGTGCCAGATCATCCAAAAAAGCCGTCACCGTGTCCGGTTCCTGACGCCACCGATGGACGCGTAATCCTCTAGAAAAGGAGTTGTCGTAGCGTGGCGAATGAAAACGAAGAAACACACGATCACGATCGTGGATGGTAGCATCGTCCAACAAGGTTTCTATGGCACCCCGTAATCCTTGAGCGAGCGCATGGTTGATGTTTTGACGCCGTGAATCCAAACGTCCTTGTTGTTCCAACCGTGTCCTAAGGATGCGTTCACGCACTCCCATGACAGCGGATCGACGCTCCATGATGGGGTCCAAAACAAAACGAAAATGGCCTCCTCCACGTACTTGTGCAGGAGCTTCCTCCAAGAAAGGTGTGTTTTGACGAACAAAGGCCTCACAATCGTCATGTAACCTTTGCCGATGCTCGGTGACATGGAGATGTTCATCATCCATGGGAACTGCCAGCTGCCGTTCCACTTCGTCGAGAGCCTGAACTAACAGTTCATCGTCATCACTTTCCATCAAATCCACCACATGCCGCAGTTGTTCTTCCCTCAGCAAAGCACGTTGCTCCTCTAAAGACAATCCACTAGGTCCTGCACTTGGAGAAGACATCACGAGCAAATGAACAGAAAACCGCGCGCTGCGTTCTTTTTAAAGGTCGGGCTTCGCGGGGGGTAGAAAATCACGGACCTTGGGTGACCTTTCCAGCACGTGAACACAAAGCAGCTCATTCGCTCGGTATGTATGGCCTGACTTGTAAGGTCACACCAAGGTTTGAGAGGGATGGGGGGTACCCCCAACATTTTTATGGCCTGACTCGTAAGGTCACACCAAGGTTTGAGAGGGATGGGGGGGTACCCCCAACATTTTTATGGCCTGACTTGTAAGGTCACACCAAGGTTTGAGAGGGATGGGGGGTATCCCAAAAACCTTCGTGGTCTGATGCCTCCTAAAGGCCAGAGAGAGTGGTTTGGAGTTTACTACATGGCAGAAGAAGATTTGGATCAATAAAGACCAGACACATGGAAGTCCAGAACTTGGCTTTGTTTTAATGTTTGTAACCACAACAACGTCAGTCAGCCATGAACGTCTTTTACAATTTGAGTTTTTGTTTGGCTTGCATGATTCTCTTCACGATGGCTTCGGTCCAGGTTTTCTTGCCGGGGAGATGGTTGATGGCCTTCACCATTTTTGCATCGGCTTTCCATTTGTCTTGTAAATTCTTGGCCTGGGAATAATCGATGTCATGTTGTTTGGCAATCTTGTCCAACCGATTGATGCCCGGATCGCCTCGCTTGAGTCTCTTTTTCAAATGCGTCCCCGGTCCCATGTACTGGTACCCTGGCCAATGAAATTCGATGCCCGTCTCCTCCAACAGCTTTTGCAGATCCAATGTGCCCCCTTTCTGGCGCCTTCGTCCCCGGGTCTTGGGAGGCAAGGCCTGCCTTCTGGTCGTGTGATTTTTCTGATGGTGCTTAGAAGTCCTGCCCATCGAGACGCCGTCGGAGTTTGGTGTCAAAATCCAGCCAACCGGGTGGGCGTTGTAATTTATCTCTTTCGGTCGGGCGACGACCTCGGTTCTTCCGAGCTTTCCTCTTGGCGGATCGGGCTGTCCCTTCCATCATCTCAGCCACACTCTCACCCAACATGGGATCTCCACCAAAAGGGAGTTCACGCCATTCGACGAGTGGGGTCATCGTCTTGGGGGTGGGTTTTTTCTTCTTTGCTTTCTTTTTGGGCACTGGCGTCTTCTTTTTAGGGGTCACAAAACGAAGACGTTTCTTCGCTTTAGTAGGTGGACCCGCAGTGGCCGGTGTGACTAGAGGTTCTATCTCAGCTGCTGCCGGTCGTTTCTTCTTTTTCACCAGTTGCGTCAACAACGTCTGTAACGGGCCTTGCGTAAACGCTTCCCCTTCCACGTCCTCGTCCTCCTGATCAGCACCACCTGCACCACCACCAGGACCTCCAAAACCCACGGGACGTCGAACGGCTTTGGTCCATTTACGCACTTCGCGCGACAAAGGTTTGACCAACGCTTCTTTCATGGCCGGCGGGATGTCCTCTGCCATGAGAAGGGCGGCTTCTCTAGCAGCCAGTCGTGCGGCTTTGGTCACTTGAGAATTATCGGTCAAACGTTCTTTGTACACTTGCTCCAACCGACGGAGCCGTTCCGGATCCACCAACACCCGTTTTTGGAACCCAGGAATGACGTCGTTGTCACCACTCATCGTAACGTGTCCCAACATTCGTGTGATGCCTCGTTTTTATAGTAGAGGGTTTGTTTCTCTTGACGTTCTCGTTCCAAATGCCCTTCCAATTGACGTACTTGATGTTTCAGATCGCCCAGCTTTCGTTCGAGTTGACTTAGGTCTTTATTCCGTTCTTGAAGTTGGTCGGTCAATTGACGTATGATCTCGCATTGTTCACGTTCGCGATGTCGAAGATGTCGGATCTGATCTTTTATCGCACAAATTGAACGAGAACCGTACGTCCACGTATCACACCATCCATCGTCCATGTTATGCAATCCTTGCCAGAACTGGATCACAATGACACCTCATTACCCACCGACGCTCTTTTATGGACGCGTCCACCTCGCAGGCAATGGTGGCACGCGGTGTTCAAACCTTGCCAAAGACCCCGACCATGCTGACTCATCATCATCTGACGACGCTTTTTCAAGGAATGTTTATGACAGGTCATGTCTCTCAGTGCTTGTTGATGAGGTCGTAACTTGGTCAGGGTGGACGACGATACGGGAATCTTTCCACGAAGCATGTTCATGACCAATTCGCTCAAGGCATTGATCTGATCGGCACTGGCCGCTTACAAGCGTTCGCGACGTGTCTGATGATCGGCTGCTTTTAAGATACTCCGAAGAAACGGGAGTTGACGTCCGATACGCCAAGACATGATGAGACGATCCTTGGGTTTTTGGATAGGTTCCCTTTATACTTAATGTCGACCTCGTTGTCAGGTGGCCGCTTCCAGCCCTTTTTTGACACCGTAACCAGCGGCGGCTCCCACACCTCCTAACGCTGCTGCTTTTCCTGCTGCAATCAGACCAGGAATCGCCAAAGCGAGCAATGGAAGGATGCCTCCACGTTGTCGTCGTTTTCGAACGCCTGGACGTCGGATCACGCGCTTTCTTCGTCTTCGTACCATCACACGTTTCTTTTCCACCAAAGGGGGCGTAATGTCCTGTGGTCAGTGCAGCTCCCCTCCTTTTATATCGTTTGTCTTTGCCAAAGAGGATTTCATTGGCGCTCGTACACCACGGTGGGACCGTCTTGCTGTGTCACATGACTGAACAACCGGAATCGGTCGTCTGAGGCAGGATGAAGGTCGATCATGAGATACCCGTCAGGACGTTGCGTGCACGCGACAAAGAGTTTGAGGACGTCTCGCCATCGATCTGGAAAAGCTTGGAGGACAAACGCGCGACATCCCGTCTGATCCCTGGGATTCTTGAAGACAATCACGTAATGCGCATTGCGCGAAATGGTCTTGGCAAATTTCCCAGGTGGAAACAGATCTTGACACAAGTACAAGACCGTAATGTGTCGATGATGGGATTCTCGCGTAAAGAGATCCAACACGCGTTTATCGTTTCCTCCTTCATCCATGAGATCGTCCAAGACCAACACCCCACCTTGAGGAAACCATGTTTGAAGATCGGCGACTTCAGGGATTCCTTCGTGAAACTGGATGCCTTGACGTTTCATACCATCGAACCGGGGTTGCCATACGGCGTAACAGTAATGACACGGTCGTGTCTTTCTGCCCTCAAACACGGTGCCTTCCGTCAAGAGCACTTCGGTCAATTGCGTCTTGCCACTTCCTGACGGACCGACAATCATTGTACTACTGGGCATACGTATCATAATAAAAGCAAGAAAGGACGCGAGGGTACACTTCTTTTAAAGGGCCCAGTTGTGTACCGACGTCCCGGGTTATACTTCCATCCTTGATATTATACGTGTACGACCCGACTATTTATGTAAGACAAGACACGCATACCGTTTCCATGAGGTACGCTTTTTTTATTCACGAATCACAACAAACTCATGCACAATACACGATTGATTCGAGGGTATGGCATTGAAATCTTGAACCAAAAGACGACGGACTTGATTGCCCACCATCCGATCATTCCCCACCAAATCGTACGAGGAAAATCCTTCTAAAAACTCTTCCATGGTCCGTCCTCTGGCTCATTCTTTTAAAAACAGCAAAGCATAATGACCACACGCCGTACTGTTCAAGGCTTGTAAGGTCCGATCGTTGCGCCATACCGGGGACCATCGTGCCAACCAGTCGTGCAAACCTGGTGCCTGATAGGTGGTGAGAGGTAAGCCGTAACTGTCCATGACTTCACATGCTCCCTCTTCCGTCCAGAGTCCTAACCAATGTTTTCCAGGTTCGCCTCGTGGATCCGTGTTCACAATGTAGGCGGCTCGCGTTGTGCGGGTGGGACGGGACGGTAACCCATCGGAAGGATGCACGCCGTGAAAGACACGTTTCAGGATAGGATCGTCCAATGCCAAATGACGAAGGGCGACGTCACTCAATGGCACAAATTCCATGTTTTGTTCTTGGGGTTCATCGACGCACGTTATATAGAATCCCACCCTTGTCGTCGATCTGGAACACATTCTCGAACTCACCCCATACCACGACCGTGAGATTCTTGTTAGGGATCGCACGAAAATCGATTTCCAAACGAACATTGCCGGCTTGTCTAGGGTTTCGATGTCCTGGAGCATCCGCGTCTCCATTGGGTACATTGTTAAAGGCAAACAACGTACAATTCTTGTCCTGTCCCCATTCACTGGGTTGGATCATACTGGGACGATGATTCAGCAACGAACCACTGACTTCTAAGAAACGATGGTATCCCAACAGGTCTTTACGGCCATTGCCTCCATTTAGTTCCAAGGTTGGGTACGGATATTCTTCGCTGTCAATGACTTGACGAATCCGGATCACCCCAAATTTCTGGAAAGCGAACGGGTAATACTCCAAATCGCCATTGAAACCTCGACTGTCCAACAACCCCACGATCATCCGGTCCGGCACCCGGCCCACAAACACGTTGTCTTCCATGAACTTGGTGGTCCGTCCATCGAACCAAAACGTATGGATCTTGCTTCGGACCACTGGATAATTGGCCCACTGTTCTTTGACTTTTCTCTTGGCCTGTAGGGCATTGTAGACGGATGGGTTCAGGGATAAACGGCAGAGATGCAGCGTCACTTTGAGGTCACCTTGACTCAACGTCACTTGATGTTTGACTCCCACACCACTGGTATTCGTTCCAAACAAAAAGAACTCGGGTCGGTTGCAAAACAATTCCAAGACGATCTCCACCCCAGGCACCAGCACGCGTCCTGTGCGAAAGGCTTCCAGATGCGGATGCACGATCAAGGTGGCTTTATTCTTGTTGTAGAATGGTACGGTGGCCGTCTTCAAGGGAGTGGCATCACCGTGTCCCCATCCATTCGTCGTGCAAATGTCATCCGCGGCTCCACCGGCAGTCAAGTGTTCTGTCACATTCAAATAATTCACCCAACCTTTAGGCGCCAGCAAGGTCTCCCCTTCATCTCGATTGTAATTCAGCAGCATCTCCAAGAAGGCATTGTAAGCGTACGTATCGGTCTGTTCGCTCATCAAAGTGCCGTTGAATCGTAGATTCATCTGTTTGAAGAGCGTGTGACCCAGATTGTTGGTCACGTAGACAATCACGATGCCATTCGTCAATGCGGAATTCAATTTCAATTCCACTTCCAAAAAACTCCAGTTCAAATCGATGTAATCGTCCAAGGCTGGGATGGAAAAGGAAATGGGTGTGATCCCCGTAATGGATGGACTGTACTTCACGTTGGCCGAGGGGATTGTAAACACATCCAAACTCATCGTTCTTCTTTGAAGTCTTCGGGTCAAGAACGGGACTAAGGCGTACTCAGGAGGTCGTGACACGGCTCCGCTCAACCAACCACCGACCTGACGTGGATGGTCGGTGCCTTTTATACTGGAACCTGGCATCCCATACCCACTCAATGCCCGTTGACGACGCGGACGCGATTGAATCACATACGTGTTCATGTTAGACCAAAGATGTCCGAGACTTTGCGTTTGGCTTTTTTATAGATGTGCTGGCCTCCCGCTTTCATCCAGCTTGGATGAGTGCGGCGGCTTTCCGTTTGACTCCTCGTTTCAAGGAATGTCCGATGACGTCTCCAACAACACCTAAAGATTTTCCACTGGAAGCTGTACGAAGTCCCGATTGCAACGATTCCAAGATCACGGGCGCAGCGATCTGAATCAATTCCTCTGTGAAACCGTCCCCGCCTTGACCGCGTGCAGCGGGAGGGTAATACCGTGTCAGACTTCCGCCTCTCATGGGGATATTGTGTCTTTGCCTAGGAGGGGGCGACCGGTTTTTATACGTGCGCCCCATGACGACGAAATTGAAAGGTGACGATGGTCTTGCCTTTTCCAAACGCAACCAGATGTCCACTGCTTTCGACCAAACTGCCTTCGATCACGTCCAAGTACGGGTGACGTAACGGTAACCATTGGATGTGTAGAGGTTCGAAATACACAGTACCCACACCACTTCGTCAGTAATAGACTTCACGCACTAAAGGATGCAATGCATCCCCCACAATGTTACTGTTCACGACATCCGAATACAAGAGCAAGGTTCTCGACGTCTGGGTGACGGCCTGTTTGAAAGCTTTATTGAGATTCCGAAATTTCCACTCCACCATCTGACTGAGGACGAGTTCGACGTCCGATCCATAGGGGACGGACCACAGACGATTGGTAGGCCATTCAGTCACACTCACATGGGTCATTTTTTGGGCATCCTTGTCGTAGAGGGAATATTCGAGATTGGGACCCAAGTTGTACGTTCCATCCTTCATTCTCGTCAACCACCCCAAGCGTAAGGCCACATGTTTCTGAATGGAAAATCGGATGTCGGCTGAGTTGATATCGCGTAAGGTCTTCCGCTCCATCACGGCATCCTCTTCTTCCCAACGAAACGTCACCCGCCTATGGTCCAGCACGCTCCCACCTCTAATGTTTTGGAGCGTCATGTTTCTCTGCCATTCCATCTGATGAAGGAGAGCTTTCATGAATCCCACCCCATCGACGATGGCGGATTGCTTTCGAATGAGATCATCGCGGTGAACCGTATCTGTTTGGATATGGATTCGGTCGGCATTCACTCGGTACCGGTTTGATAACAAACTGTCTTTGTCGGGATCCAACAATTCTTTCAAATCCAATCCTTGATCGGGCATGGACACAGAGGTCAGACCCACTTCCCAGTCTCCATCAAATTTCACAGGATGCGGTAAACGGACTTTGAAACTGCTGCTGGTATTATTCGGAAATTCTGGCGAGACATCACTGAGTAAAACGACACGATCCATGACGACGACGACGAAAATGGAGACAGAGAGTACTTGTTTTATCCTTAGGAAAGGCCACGGGACGACCGTCGACTTCCTTGATACGTACGTGGATTGTCTCAATCTTAGATCCGCGTAGGCGATGGTAGTGCACCTGTCGTGGTTCCCACCAGGCGCCTCCACTTTTATAGGGGACGGTGCGCAGCAGTTCGTCGTACGACTCTTCCAACCATTGACTTTCCGTCAGGTTGACGTACACAAAAAGGGAACGTTCGATCCGTTGCGTCGCCAATGGGGTGTCCTTCAATTTGGCAAAGGCTTCGTTCAGACGTACAAAACGCCAGTTAAATGCCTTGGCCATCACCATGAACATTGCATGCTGATATAAAACCGTCCATCCCTGACCTTCAGTGACGAGCTGCACAGGACCGTCGGAAAAATCATTGGGATACCCTTGGAAGACCGAGCCATTGCGAAACTGTTCTTGGCCATAATCGGGCATGGGTGCTTTCGGGTCAATGGGTTCCATGATGAGATTGTCACCTTTCTCGTAATGTCCTGGTAGAAACGTCAGGCCATTGACTGTAATCTTCAACCATCCCATGTGAAGCGCCAACTCGTACACCCATCCAAAATATTTCCACATGATACCACTCTTAAACACTTCGGTATTGTCCAAGATCAAATCATCGCCATCCCATGCAAACGTGGCTGTCGTTCGTTCCGTCCTCTCCACCGTACTTTCACTACCCCCAGTGCCTTCACTCCAGTACTCAAAATGTAAATGTTCACCCGTCCTCAAATCGTCTCGGATCTTTTGGTCCATACGATGCAATATCTTCTGGATGAATTCGACGCCTGTCTTGGAAGGGGTGATCTCGGACAGGAGAATCACCCCCCGTTGACTCCGATCGATGGTGAGGCGCCCATTATCCCGTCGTTTGGTGGTCGAATAGTAATAGGTGCATAGATACCCTTCCTCTTTCCACGTCTCGGGATGTCCCACGCCATGGTATGCTTGATGAACCAAGATTTTTTCGGGGTGTCCAGGCTCGGGTGGTGGAATGATAGGGAACGACGCGCCCGACAGTCCCACTTCCCATCTGTCGTCCTCTTGCCACAGGCGATCTTTAGGCAACCGTGCCTTGAAGTCAGAGGGACCATTGTCAGGAAACTTGGCTTTCTGCACATGACTCGATAAGGTGGCATAACACGACATGGTTCATCTTTTTTATTTTTTTTAAAAAATCTCTTTTTATACATGCGTCAAGGAGGAACGAGGGACCCAACTATCGTATTTTGGGGGCCAGCCCAACCATCGGACTTTCAGCACGTGTCCACGTCGTTGTAAAATCTCTTCCACTCGGAACAAAGCGTCATCTGGCACGGTGACTTTTTGGACATCTTGCTCGTAAAACCACCATTCCATCGTTTGAGAGGTTGCACCTCCACCAAATCGGCTTGCCATTGTTCGTCCTTGTGAAACACCAAGAGTCACGCCAGCGAGAACCGTCAGGTTGTCATGAGCTTGGAGAGGTGCTGTAGACGCATAGACTTGTTGCTGGACGCTCTCTTGTGTGAGGGCTGCAAAGAAGACAAAGACGAAGAAACAGAGCTCATTGACCTGACGACTTGGGTTCTCCATCAAAATTGTCGTGAGTGCCGATTTGTTCGCTACCTTCTCCAGAAAGCAGACGATCTCAATGTCCCACTCCGATACAAAGACAATTGGAGTACAAACGGATTCTACGACCTTAACACTCCTCAAACGTCTGGACGCCCTACTAGACCGATACTTGTGCAAGTGATGTCGGTACGACAAGAACCAACTGTCCCTATCGGACTTGCGCACGTGGGCACCGGACCGAAATTGTCGTGAATGCCGCTATGTCTTCGACGCAGCCGACGATCCCGACCCAGATGTCTGTGACTTCTACTCCGAACGAGGAATGCCCGAGCAATACTACTTCCCACCCGAAGACTACCCACCTTCTCGATAAAGTATGTCTAGTGATCGACCTAGAAGGATTTTGTTTGGGAGACCAATTTCTTCCTAGGGAACTTGGTTGGTGCGATTGGACGGGTCAACACAGGGAATCGATTCATTACAAGCCTTCCGTGCCTTGGCATGATCTCTCACCTAAAGATCAACGAACGGCGTATGACTGTACGACGCACATCCACGGGCTCGCATACTATCCACAAAATTTGTACCATCCGGCTCATGAGTTGAAAACGGATGCCCAACACCTCTACAAACAACACAAGACCTCGGAGCGTTCTCTAGTCGCTTACAAAGAGAGTTTGATCCAATGGCGATGGTTGACGAGCTGGGGGATGCCTCACGTCGATTTGGAACCTTTGGGTTGTCCGAAATTCAAGGATCTCCCGCGTCTCAGTACTGTAGGTTCTTGCGGACAACACGAAGACCCTCTACAGCTTCATTGCATTCAAGTGGAATGTTATCACTTTGTACAGTGGATGCGTGGTCAAAGGGGACTGGATCACGATACTTGCTACATCCATCATGAACGGACCCAACGATTTCTAGCCTCTGAGAAACCCAGGACCTGTCTACGGTCGATGTCCACCCAACCACACTATAGACACTTTCGATTTTGTCCCGACCGCATGTAAAACACGCCTTGTTCTTCTCATTAAACGTTGTTTTATTGGACATTCATGTCTGAGTTCTTTATGACGGATCTGTATGTCTTTTTTTTAAAAGTAGGACTCAAATGGGTCCTCCAAGGCCTCTGAAACTAAAGGCAGATAGAGGGCTCTCAATCCCACGTGGCGTTTTTCGAGAGAGATTCCCGCCCCAGTCCCTCGGCGGAAAGTGCCGTTGAAAACGAGGTCGTCTGATCGGTATAAAATAGCGCATTCGAGTCCAAGAAACCCACATTTTCAAGATGGAGAGCTGGTGGGACATCCTTCCGCCAGAACTCCAAGAGCTGATTTTAAAGTTAAAACAAAAAATGGAGCACCAGGATAACATGAAAGCCCTGGCGGAGGAAATAGGTGAGTTTTACCTACAACCCTTATCTGAAGATTGTGATCAAGGAGACTCATGTTGTTTCTTTCTATTTTTTTCTCTCGTAGAAAAGCTAGCCATCTGTCCTTGGACAGCCCATGCGGTCATCCCGGCCACTAATCCGCCCTCCAGAAGCAAACCCGGCCTTTTCAGGTGCAGCGGATGTGAGCGATTTCACAAAGTAGGAAACCGGAGACATTATTATTTCCCCGATGAGCGGCGTTGTAAATAAAGTTGTAAATAGTTTTTCAACTTGTACATACCTTTTGTAAATAGTTTTGTCGACTTTTTTAGAAATCTTGTAAATAGGACAACTTTTGTTTATGTTTCGTTTGCATGCTCTTTTTTTTCCGTTATTTTTTTCCTTCCCGAGGAGGTTGCGGACAAAAAAAGACTCCTCTGTAAATTTTTAGGGAATTTTTAACGATTTTTTTCGCTGTAAATAGTTGTACATAGACGTTTTTTTTTTTTTTAAACTTGTAAGTAGTTTCAGAACGTTTGTAAATATATGTGACAAAAAGAAAGAACTTGTGCTTAGCTTGCATGCTCTATTTTTTGTCCGTTGTGTTTTTTTATTCCCTGGGAGAATGCGGGTGACCTTCACAAATTTTTTTTTTATTTTCGCATTTGGTTAAAAAACAAATATCCTCCATGACTTTTTTAAACCCATCTTTCCGAACTGTTATTTCCGAATTTTTTTTTTCATTCCTAAGAGCTTTCATTTGATAATCTAGCGCGATGTTCATGAAGTGACATTGAACCGAGCACGTGCTCAAAAAAAACAACTCGCATACTGTTCCTCATGAACTTCCATTTTTTATGTTCCAGCGAATGTTCTAAAATGGTGAGAAATGTCACGCATCCTTTTTTGGCTGTAAAAG